>NC_137828.1:7192490-7558577 GCF_963921795.1 Nannobrachium achirus
CTTCAGCGGCCTCTCTGATTGGCTGTATGAAGGTAAGGTCATCTTTAACGGCCTCATGTACCTGTATGAATATGCATGTAATAAATACTATGCACATTATGTACCTGTATGAATATGCATGTAATAAATAACATGCATATTATGTACCTGTATGAATATGCATGTAATAAATAACATGCATATTATGTACCTGTATGAATATGCATGTAATACATACTATGCATATTATGAACCTGCAGAAGAGCTTTGAGAATAACCCCACACATCAAGTCATTCCACTGAGCGTACACAGTTAATGGAATGCTAATTGGTAGCTGATGTCTGCTAATTCCCCCGAGCCTGCATTCCAGTCTCACAGATAAACAACATTAATGAAATTTTAATTGCCGCGCTCCATATAAACGTAGCTTCTGGCGCGGTAATAACAATAAGTAGAACTACTTGTCATGCAGTCTTTGATGTCACCACAGACTGATAATGAATGGAGGTGTGTTGGGATGTTGATCCTTGCTCCTTGTCAAAACACATTCCCAGTGAGATTATTTTATTTATTTTTTATCTTTTGCATAAAGTGAGAATGACTCACTCTGTTTTGACAGAGGTGCTGTTTGTTTACTGTGTGTGTGCGTGTGCGTGCGTGCGTGCGTGCGTGCATGCGTGCGTGCGTGCGTGCGTGCGTGTAGCTTGGCATTCTCTCCATCTCTCCCTTGTCTCTCAAACTTGCATGATTACATATAGTACCATACCACGCATACAAAACACAATAGAAAAAACTAAACATAATAAATTTCGCAACATGCACTCCTTAGTTACTGTATATAGTAGTGAGGAATTGCTTTTTTGGGGGGGTCATTTCTTGGCAATGGATCTATTTTAGGTCGATACTCTCATGTTGAGATGAAAAACTCTGCTGATTCATGGTTTCTGCATTCAGTGTGCCTGTGTGTTCTTAGTGAGATATACAGTATATGTACGTACATGTATGTGTGTGTGTGTGTGTGTGTGTGTGTGTGTGTGTGTGTGTGTGTGCTCGCGTATACTTTGTGTCCGCGCGGGCGTCTGGAATAATCAGTTGTAATTTGCAGAACAGGCGGTGTTCCCACAAGGACATATCGAGTATACATGTACTGTATATCATATTGAGTATGTACTGTATATCATATTTAGTATGTACTGTATATCATATTGAGTATGTACTGTATATCATATTGAGTATGTACTGTATATCATATTTAGTATGTACTGTATATCATATTGAGTATGTACTGTATATCATATTTAGTATGTACTGTATATCATATTGAGTATGTACTGTATATCATATTGAGTATGTACTGTATATCATATTTAGTATGTACTGTATATCATATTGAGTATGTACTGTATATCATATAGAGTATGTACTGTATATCATATTGAGTATGTACTGTATATCATATAGAGTATGTACTGTATATCATATTGAGTATGTACTGTGTATCCATATTGAGTATGTACTGTATATCATATTGAGTATGTACTGTATATCATATTGAGTATGTACTGTATATCCATATTGAGTATGTACTGTATATCATATTGAGTATGTACTGTATATCATATTGAGTATGTACTGTATATCATATAGAGTATGTACTGTATATCATATTGAGTATGTACTGTATATCATATTGAGTATGTACTGTATATCATATTGAGTATGTACTGTATATCATATTGAGTATGTACTGTATATCATATAGAGTATGTACTGTATATCATATTGAGTATGTACTGTATATCATATTGAGTATGTACTGTATATCATATAGAGTATGTACTGTATATCATATTGAGTATGTACTGTATATCATATTGAGTATGTACTGTATATCATATTGAGTATGTACTGTATATCATATTGAGAGTATGTACTGTATATCATATTGAGTATGTACTGTATATCATATTTAGTATGTACTGTATATCATATTGAGTATGTACTGTATATCATATTGAGTATGTACTGTATATCATATTGAGTATGTAATAATAATAATAATAATAAAGCTTTATTTGTATAGCACCTTTCATGACATGAAATGCAGCTCAAAGTGCTTTACAGAGCAGAAAATGAAGCACAGTTACTTAACAGAAAAAATAAAATACACATGAATACAATAAAGCAGAACAATAAAAACATAAAACATTGAAGAACAATTTCAGAACAGTGTGGACGTCAATAGCATCAAAGAGATAAAAAAAAATAATTCAGCTAAAAGCAAGAGTAAAGAAATAGGTCTTGAGCTGTGCTTTAAAGCTATCCACAGAGGCTGCCTGTCTTAGGTGTAGTGGGAGTTTGTAATGAATTGAGTACGCTCTCCTTTGAACATCCATCGACACTTTCTTTATAGCCTCTCGTAGCCAGGCTTACTCATCTGCCAAGAGAAAAGCCTGGTCAAGAGAGAGTTCTAGGAGGTGGGGCTGAATTTTACCGGAAGTTTTCTTTTTTTCACAGTGTGGTGTTCCTGCAAACATATTCCCAGCTGAAGAAAAACTGTTCTACTTCTCCTGCTCCGTCGGTTGCGCTCGCAATAAACAATATAGGCTACAAACAAAAACATCGATTCGGACAACATTACACCTAATAAGAGCGAGATAAGAGCTACAATCTTTTTAGGTTTGTTTCGCTGGGGAATGTAAACAGACCCGCAACCACAAATGCAGCACTTCCATCACTTCAGCTTGAACCAACCGGAAGTCATATCTTGCCCAGGGTGCTATCTTTATGACTGTTGAAAATGTTCTCTCTCTCTCTCTCTCTCTCTCTCTCTCTCTCTCTCTCTCTCTCTCTCTCTCTCTCTCCACCCAGAGGAGATCTTCCAGTCCCACATCGCCCACTGGTGGTCCCCGGACGGCGCGCGGCTGGCCTACGCCACCATCAACGACACCTTGGTGCCCAGGATGGAGCTGCCCATGTTCACTGGCATCCCTTACCCTACCGGGAAGGAGTACCACTACCCTAAGGTACCCATGTTCACTGGCATCTCTTACCCTACCGGGAAGGAGTACCACTACCCTAAGGTACCCATGTTCACTGGCATCCCTTACCCTACTGTACCCTAAGGTACCCATGTTCACTGGCATCCCTTACCCTACCATAACCTAAGGTACCCATGTTCACTGGCGTCCCTTAGCCTACCGTACCCTAAGGTACCATGTTCACTGGCGTCCCTTAGCCTACTGTACCCTAAGGTACCCATGTTCACTGGCATCCCTTACCCTACTGTACCCTAAGGTACCCATGTTCACTGGCATCCCTTAGCCTACCGGGAAGGAATACCACTACCCTAATAACGTATGCACCCTGAAGACTCACCTCTTCAGACTCCACCTAAGCCCATAGCACTTATCGTAGCACTAGGCCAATCAGAGGCAGGTGGGGTCGGGCCTTTTCGTAACGTTCGGGTTGCTTTCAGATGTAGGAACTGAGCACACTGGCGTGCCCTCTGGTCCTTCATTTATTGGAATGCACCCTGGATTCTGACCAGTCAGAATAGAAGTCACTTTGAGTGACTTCAGACATAAATCCTGTTTTCCCTTATTCTGTAGAAAGAGAATTGTAGAGGCTGTCCTACTCTCTGTTTTTGATTATGGGGACATCATATACAGACATGCTGCTAACTCCACCCTTAAGCCCCTAGATGCCATTTACCACTCTGCTCTCAGATTTATCACAGGGGACCCATACGATACTCATCATTGCACCCTGTATACAACAGTTGGTTGGCCCTCTCTCTCTATGAGGCGAGACCACCACTGGTACATCTACATCTATAAAGCTTTATTAAAAAAATCACCATCTTACATCTCCTCCTTATTAATTCCAAAACTTTCCATTCACCACACACGTTCCCAAAACTACATTCCACTATTGGTCCCCACAGCCCACACAGACCTAGGCAAAACTGCCTTTGGTTTTAGCGCCCCCCATAGCTGGAATGAGTTACAATGCACTTTAAAACTTGAATCTATGGTTTCATTGGAAAAATTTAAAAATTTGCTGTCTAATCATGTTGTTTTACATTGTCATTGCTTTCATTAAGATGTGCTATTGTTTATTACTGCTCTTACTGCTTCTTTAATTTACTCATTATATTGTGCTTGTTTTTACAAATCATACTATGTCTTATCTTGCTGTTCTTATCTTGTTATTATTATTGTTGTAGTTGTTTGTAATCTCGGCATCGTTGAAAATGAGGGCTTGCCCTCAATTGTATCCCCGAGAAATTAAATAAAGGTTGAATGAATGAATGAGTTGCAGTGTGCGTGAACAGGTCTCTCCAATGAACACTGGCAGCCAATGAGATGTCTAGGTTTTCATATCTATGCTTATGTCCTCCAATTAGATCTCCTCTCCTCCCTCCTCCTCCATGTCTCTCTCTTTCTATCTTCTCCAGGCGGGTGAGGAGAACCCCGTCATCTCTCTGTTCGTGGTGAACCTCAACGGTCCTCTGCACACCATCGAGATGAGGAAACCTGAGGACCCCCGGATAGGGTGGGTGATCTGTCAATCATTCTGAGGACCCCCGGATAGGGTGGGTCATGGGGTCGTTCACATCCAGTCCCTAAATATCAGTTATACTTAAAGAGACAACAATTATATAGCTTGTAATGATTGTTCATTGCTTCCCCTGTGTCCTGTGTGTGTCAGGGAGTACTATGTGACCATGGTGAAATGGGCCTCCAGCACGAAGCTAGCCATCAACTGGCTGAACAGAGCTCAGAACATCTCCATGCTCACTCTGTGTGGAGCAACGACTGGAGTCTGTACCAAGGTGAACTCATAATACAACATTATCTAATGTCACTCACTATTGTAATTTGTAGGTATATTAAGGGCCCATTCATACTCCACTTTTAGAGCCAAATTTATTTCGTTTCGGCTCTGTCCAAACTACAATATGACGTCAATCAGAGGTTTAGGGGAGCGGGTACCAATCATTAATTCGGCTGTTCGGTCCTACGAAGATTTTGTGACTCTCCGAACTGAACCGAAATAAATTTGTCTCTAAAAGTATGAATCTGCACTAAGGTTAGCCTGGGAACCAGACAAAATCTTCCAAAGTAGAATCTTTTATTCGCTCCCTCGGAAATGCTAGGTCCACACAGAGATTCCAGACTAATATCTATGCAGTGATGTTAGTCTGGCTGTGCCAGGCTATATTAAGGTTGCACTAAATTATGTCTGCCAAATGTCTGTATCGAAAGGGTCTAGAGTTGTTTTTGGAGCTGTGTGGAACACAAGCTCCCTATACGTGGCGGTGTGTGTCTGTCTGTCTGTCTGTCTGTCTGTATGTAGCCTCTGGTGTAGCCTGAGTACCCTGGGTGACCAGAGAGGTGCTGTTGAGTTTAGCCTGCCCTGAGCATCAACTGCAATACACACACACACACACACACACACACACACACACACACACACACACACACACACACACACACACACACACACACACACACACACAGCTCCACTTCGAACAGAGGTTCGATTTTTCTATTCCATGTAGCCGTCAATTATAAAGTTATTATTATCTTTCAAAAGTATAAAAAAGTTGCACATTTAGAGGAGGAACATTAAGTGTGTGTGTGTGTGTGTGTGTGTGTGTGTGTGTGTGTGTGTGTGTGTGTGTGTGTGTGTGTGTGTGTGTGTGTGTGTGTGTGTGTGTGTGTGTGTGTGTGTGTGTGTGTGTGTGTGTGCTCTCTTTCCAGAAATACGAGGATGAGAGTGAAGGCTGGCTACACAGACAGGTAGGAGAAGGGTTCATGATGTGTGATGTACACTCAGACCATGTGATTCAGCCAAGGACTGAACTGGGTTGAATGATCATTGTTTTCTTTGTGTTCAGAATGAAGAGCCTCTCTTCTCCAAGGACGGCCTGAGGCTGTTCTTCACCAGGGCCATCCCTCAGGGAGGAAGAGGGAAGTTCTACCACATCTCCATGTCCATCTCACAGGTAGGTTCTATAGATCATATCTCTATGTCCATCTCACAGGTAGGTTCTATACACCATATCTCTATGTCCATCTCACAGGTAGGTTCTATAGATCATATCTCTATGTCCATCTCACAGGTAGGTTCTATAGATCATATCTCTATGTCCATCTCACAGGTAGGTTCTATAGACCATATCTCTATGTCCATCTCACAGGTAGGTTCTATAGACCATATCTCTATGTCCATCTCACAGGTAGGTTCTATAGACCATATCTCTATGTCCATCTCACAGGTAGGTTCTATAGATCATATCTCTATGTCCATCTCACAGGTAGGTTCTATAGATCATATCTCTATGTCCATCTCACAGGTAGGTTCTATAGACCATATCTCTATGTTCATCTCACAGGTAGGTTCTATAGACCATATCTCTATGTCCATCTCACAGGTAGGTTCTATAGACCATATCTCTATGTCCATCTCACAGGTAGGTTCTATAGACCATATCTCTATGTCCATCTCACAGGTAGGTTCTATAGACCATATCTCTATGTCCATCTCACAGGTAGGTTCTATAGATCATATCTCTATGTCCATCTCACAGGTAGGTTCTATAGACCATATCTCTATGTCCATCTCACAGGTAGGTTCTATAGATCATATCTCTATGTTCATCTCACAGGTAGGTTCTATAGACCATATCTCTATGTCCATCTCACAGGTAGGTTCTATAGATCATATCTCTATGTTCATCTCACAGGTAGGTTCTATAGACCATATCTCTATGTCCATCTCACAGGTAGGTTCTATAGACCATATCTCTATGTCCATCTCACAGGTAGGTTCTATAGATCATATCTCTATGTTCATCTCACAGGTAGGTTCTATAGATCATATCTCTATGTTCATCTCACAGGTAGGTTCTATAGACCATATCTCTATGTCCATCTCACAGGTAGGTTCTATAGATCATATCTCTATGTTCATCTCACAGGTAGGTTCTATAGATCATATCTCTATGTTCATCTCACAGGTAGGTTCTATAGATCATATCTCTATGTTCATCTCACAGGTAGGTTCTATATCTCCATGTCCATACGAAGCTGGACTGTAAGCAGTTTTCATTTTGTTAGATTAACCGACTAAGACTAGACTAAAACTAGACTTTCAGACAACTAAAATAGGACTAAAACTAAATGGTGTGTCATTCAAAAGACTAAAATTAAGACTAAATCTGAATTTGCCGTCGAAATTAACACTGTCTGGAAGAACACAACAACACAATAGTTCTAGAGGGAAGTTACTGTTACGTCAGGACTTTGGTACGTCTATTATACTTTGTATAATAGACGCCCGACAAAGCCGGATGCACCACGTTGGATTCAAACCCACAACCTCTGCAGCAGTGGTAGTGGGCAGGGACTTTACCATGCTGTGGGCGGGGACTTTACCATGCTGTGAGCGGAGACTTTACCATGCTGTGCCACCCTAGCGCCACCTTTTATACTTTTAAAACCTACCCTTACTGCCCGGACCTGGATATTTTTCGAAAGCCTTTTTTTCTTGAACATAATAGTTATATCGATCACACACCAGTGGAGGATTTATGACTGTGGCTGCTGGAGCCAGCAGTAGAGCTGATCGTTAAATAAAACCACTGCGGTTTATATTAATAAAATACACACAATGGAAAAGCCACAAGACACGATGGCAGCGTTAGAGTTTATTACAGGATGTTTTAAAGAGTCTGAATATTATTTACAACACTGTTCTTCATTATTCTTCACATCAACTAGATAATTCATATTTTCTCTCTCTCTCTCTCTCTCTCTCTCTCTCTCTCTCTCTCTCTCTCTCTCTCTCTCTCTCTCCCACTCTGTCTCTACCTCTCTCTCCCCTCAGTCCAACAGCAGTACAGACACCCTCCAGTCTATCACGTCTGGAGACTGGGATGTCACCCAGATCCTAGCATACAGTGAGGACACCAAGCTGATGTGAGATTTTTTGAACCCATTTTTCACCCAGGACCAATTGCCTAAGCTGTAATCCTGGGCTCTGCTCTCCCTCTGCCAACTTGGGGGGAGCCCTGAACTGAGCTCATGCTTCCTCCAATGCTCGAGGAGTAAGCAGGCCGCTTCTTATCACCTGACAGGGAGTTAATTTCCCCCAGTAGGACGTAGAACATGAAAGGAACGCGTTATTCCAACCAGTTCCTTTCCCCTCTATCAGGCACCCCGGCTGGCCAGGGGGAGGTAGAGAGCAGGATCTAATGTTGTAAATGTTTACTGTGCGTTTGAACCCAGATACTTCCTGGGTTTAAATGTTTACTGTGTGTTTGAACCCAGATACTTCCTGGGTTTAAATGTTTACTGTGTGTTTGAACCCAGATACTTCCTGGGAGTAAATGTTTACTGTGTGTTTGAACCCAGATACTTCCTGGGTTTAAATGTTTACTGTGTGTTTGAACCTAGATACTTCCTGGGAGTAAATAATACAGTATCTGGCTTAAAGTCCTGTTCGCAATTTGGTGTTAGGGGAGTTTCTCACCTGAACTGAGTCAGTGGGTCCCTAGACATGAAAAATCACAGAGGTGCTCGTCCGCCATAGTGCCAGGAATGGCGCAATGGCCAAATCAAATATGGCTGCCATCGGCTATGATGAAAATCCAACTTTTCTGTTTCTGGGTGTATATGCACATGTAATACCTCTATTTGGACTAATTGTGGTGTGGGGAATTCATTTCTGATATTGTTTTGACCATTTTGGGCGATTTGGACCTCAAAAGGTCATGGTCAAGGTCATTTTGCTATTCCGAAGACCGTGGGCCATAACTTGGCCATTGTTAGGAGTAAAAACAGGTGCAGTAGGTCTAAATCAACTAATGCTGACATGTATAATTCATTTCTGACATTGTTTTGACCATTAAGGATCATCTTGTCTTTGAAATATCAATGTCAATGCCATTTTCTAAAAACGATTTTGTTCATTACTTGCACTTTTATAGTATTTTTTGTAAGTTTGTTACTATTTTATAGTAAGTTTGTTTTGTTTATAACAAAAGACATACTAGTGGGAAATACACCAAGTAAACATCCACATTTAACTTTAAAGGGGGGTTTTAAATGGGTGTTTAAATGAGCAAATAAGACTATTTACGAATAAAAGTGACAAATAAAATCACACAAATAAAGCACACACAAAATTAAATAACAATTTCCAAAGTGCACCATATTGGGATTGTGTGCATCCAAGTTAGTATGATGTGTTTTTACAGGATGTATTCAGCAAGGCAGCCATATCCTCGAGAGTCGAAGTGTTCCTTGCATCCGTCCATGTTCCATTGGTTCTAGTCTTTCCTCAGGTTCCTTGGCTGTTGCAAGCAGGTGGCAAGACATGCACTAGAAAGGTGCCTTGTTGGTCTCAGGCAGCAGTTGTACTTCTCTGCTACCAATGCTGTCTTGTTCTGTCAAGGTCTTTGCCTCTCCAAAGTTTGTTAGATATTGTATTCGGTCAGAAGCCATAGCTGCATGCTTAGTCCCCACCTGGCCCATGCAGTCATCTCCAGTTTCCAAGGCATAATGTCCCCTGATCACTGTCTTGGCTAGTGGTGCTCCAAGATGAGAGACTGCTTGATGCTGTAGAAGCATGTGCCGCTGCACACCTAGTGCCATACTGCTACCAGATCTACTTAATCCCCAGTGCTTGGAAGTATCACTACGACAACTCTCTGGGGTCCACTCATAATCCTGGCGACCCATTATTCCCTCCATTAGGTTAGGGTTATGGGTAGGTTTAGTTATAATAGGGCCAGTTGACTCCACATGTACCAGCAGCTTGGTGACAGCCTCCTCAATCTAGTTCAATCTTTGGGATCTCTTCACCTCCAGCCCCTTTTGCAGGGAGCCACTCATCATCATCAGAGATAACAGAGTCGATAGACGCACCCATCCCTCATCAACTTTACACATTCTGGGTGTCTGAGGTGAACAAACAGCTCTCCAGCTGTGTGTTCGGAATATGGTGGCCATTCAAGCTTGTGGCGATGTAGGTAGAACGGCTGCCATGGAATCTGAAGGTTCCAGGGTCGATTTATGTCTCCTCCTGCTTATTTGTCGAAGTGTGCTTAAGCAAGACACTGAACCCCTAACTGCTCCCGATGAGCACCTTGCATGGTTTCTTGGTGTGAATGTATGTGTGAATGTGTGTGTTAATGGGTGAATGTGAAATACATTGTACAGCGCTTTGGAGAAGAGCGCTATATACTGTAAATGCAGTCCATTTACCATTATCAGCTCTGTTGTCTCTGTTGATGATGTCGCTAGTGGAGAAGAGATCCCAGACATCTTGAATAGGATTAAGGAGGCTGACACCTGGTGCATGTACAGCCTCCATTATAACTAAGCCTATCCCTAACCTTCACTAACCTAATGGTCAGAATAATGGGATGTCGGAACTATGAGCGGACCCCAGAGAGTTGTTGTCTCCTTCACATTACTGCTATACTACACCCCATATTTCCAAGCACTGGGGATGAAGGAGATCTGGCAGCAGTATGGCACTGGTGAGACTCACTTGCACTGCATCAAGCAGTCTCATCTTGGAGCACCACTAGCCAAGACAGTGATCAAGGCACATATGCCTTGGAGACAGGAGATGACTGCATGGGCCAGGTGAGGATTAAACATGTAGTTATGGCTTCTGACCGAGTACAATGTCTAACAAACTTTGGAGAGGCAAAGACCTTGACAGAACAAGACACAGTATTGGTAGCAGAGAAGTACAACTGCTGAGACCAACAAGGCACCTTTCTAGCGCATTTCTTGCCACCTGCTTGAACAGCCAAGGAACCTGAGGAAAGACTAGAACCAATGGAACATGGAACAGGGCATGACATAAAGGCTTGTCCTGTTGTCCGGGACAAGTGCCCATACTATGGAGTGGAGGGAGCAAGGGGGGTCATTAGCCGTCCTTTTGTTATTATTTCAATGTATGAAATTTTTATCCGGACAAGTGACTTTTGTCTCCGGACAAGTGAATGGGAAATATACTTATCCAAAGGACAACTGCCTCAAAAAGTCAATGTCAAGCTCTGATGGATGGAAGGAGCACTTTGACTTTAGTACACTCCTGCCATGTCTGAAGCAAGACACTCGACACTGATGGAGTTCTGTGCATCATATTTTGCCATGGAACAATGCCAAATCAATCCTGTAAAAACACCTCATACTAACTTGCATGCACACAATCCCAATATGGTGCACTTTGAGGGAAATTGTTATTTAATTGTGTGTGTGATTTTGTTGTGTAATTTTATTTGTCACTTTTATTCGTAAATAGTCTTATTTGCTCATTTAAACACCCATTTTAAACCCCAATTTAAAGTTAAATGTGGATGCTTACTTGTTGTATTTCTCACTAGTATGTCTTTTGTTATAAACAAAACAAACTTACTATAAAATAGTAACAAACTTACACAAAATACTATAAAAGTGCAAGTAATGAACAAAATCGTTTTTGAAAAATGGCATTGACATTGATATTTCAAAGACAAGATGATCCTTAATGGTCAAAACAATGTCAGAAATGAATTATACATGTCAGCATTAGTTGATTTAGACCTACTGCACCTGTTTTTACTCCTAACAATGGCCAAGTTATGGCCCACGGTCTTCGGAATAGCAAAATGACCTTGACCATGACCTTTTGAGGTCCAAATCGCCCAAAATGGTCAAAACAATATCAGAAATGAATTCCCCACACCACAATTAGTCCAAATAGAGGTATTACATGTGCATATACACCCAGAAACAGAAAAGTTGGATTTTCATCATAGCCGATGGCAGCCATATTTGATTTGGCCATTGCGCCATTCCTGGCACTATGGCGGACGAGCACCTCTGTGATTTTTAATGTCTAGGGACCCACTGACTCAGTTCAGGTGAGAAACTCCCCTAACACCAAATTGCGAACAGGACTTTAAGCCAGATACTGGAGTAAAATGTTTACTGTGTGTTTGAACCCAGATACTTCCTGAGTTTAAATGTTTACTGTGTGTTTGAACCCAGATACTTCCTGGGAGTAAATGTTTACTGTGTGTTTGAACCCAGATACTTCCTGGGTTTAAATGTTTACTGTGTGTTTGAACCCAGATACTTCCTGAGCACCGAAGACGACCCCAAGCGAAGACATCTCTACAGGTAAAACTTTCTTTCTTTCTTTCTTTCTTTCTTTCTTTCTTTTTTTCTTTCTTTCTTTCTTTCTTTCTTTCTTTCTTTCTTTCTTTCTTTCTTTCTTATATTTGGTTCCAGCAGAGTTTTGTGTTTGACGCAAGTGGACAGTACAGTGGATCACTGTGATGGAAGAAATTAATTAGTAAGAAAGTTCCCATATCTCTCTCTCTCTCTCTCTCTCTCTCTCTCTCTCTCTCAGTGCGGACACGGTGGGGCCGTTCAACCGTCGCTGTGTGTCATGTGACTTCTCTGAGCTGTGTGGATACGTCAGCGGTTCCTTCAGTCCCAACATGAGCTACTTCCTGTTACACTGTCAAGGTACTTCCTGTTACACTGTCAAGGTACATGAACTACTTCCTGTTACGCTGTCAAGGTACATGAACTACTTCCTGTTACACTGTCAAGGTACATGAACTACTTCCTGTTACACTGCTAGGATTAATAAGAGAAGGATATCACACTGGGCGTGTCCCAGCGTGGTACCGGGGTATGGCACATGCACAGTGTTAACAGGAACTGCCATGGTGGAGTGTTCCAGCAGAGGCACTAGATACAAAAGATCATGATCCGTTCTCAGTAGAGCGAGGTGTGTGTTTGTTTGTTGTCTCTCCACTCATCACCTAAACAGCTGCAGGTTTTCTTATATTTTCTGCATAGTGCTGTGTTTTATTTTTTTTAAAGGACCCCAATTGAAACAAGCCCAAGGCTCTTTGGAGGTGTTTATCCTTTTAGTTGACCTTGTACCAGCTGTTATGAAACTACCTTGGCTTTTCCTATGCAAACTTCTAATAAAGTTTTAAATCAATCAATTGTGGGAAATAATTGGTCTTCAGAGGGATGCTTTTAGATAATCCTGTACTTTGAAGCATATGTCTTAACTTGTACTGCGTGCCGTACTTGTATGGTGCAAAAAATTCAACAGACCGCACAATTTAATTTATTTATAAGCACTTACACAAAATATCAGTAAAACAGCAGTAGATGAGAATACGATGGATTTCTATAACTTATATTCATTCAGGATATGCAACACTTATAGTTGTGCCTATTAGGGCACCAAATAAGCCTACTTGTTTTGTGGCATAAGAACATTTAATTTGAGCAAAGAGCAAGTCCCCAGCAGGCACTTAAAGTAGGACAAAACAAACACTACCATTTAATGTTTACACGCCGCCATCTACTGAGCCACAGTGTAGGTGCTGGCCAGATTGTACTGCGCATGTGCCATACCCCGGTACCACGGCTGGGACACGCCCAGTGTGATATCCTTCTCTTATTAATCCTAGTTACACTGTCAAGGTACATGAACTACTTCCTGTTACACTGTCAAGGTACTTCCTGTTACACTGTCAAGGTAGACGTTCTACTAAACCTTCTAGCTCCATATTTAAACTTTTTATATTTCGCTTTTTGTTATTTTTGTTGTTATTTTCCTGGTAAATGAAGGCCCTATACCTCACTATACAAGAGTGTGCCCAGTCCACCTACAATTAATGAAGCCTGGGATCAGTAGCATTTCACTTTGCAGCCTATGCCGCCTTTAGGGCCTTATAAACTCCAATCTGTTCTGCCCTAGAAAGCTAAAGAGCTTGAACGTTAAAGCAAGAGAAATGACCCTAAAGTTTATCGGCAACAACAGCTTGCATAGAAGTGGGTGGGTTAGCATTTGGTTAACAAAGTCCAAGTCCATATTAATGTGTCTCCTGTCTCTATTCGTCCCTCAGGTCCAGATGTCCCGTTTGTCTCAGTCTACAGCACACAGGACAGACAGAGTGAGTATTCTGTGTGGGGACGTTTCAGCTTGTTGTACAAGCGATCCGTGTCATGTCTAATCAAGGCATGTTAAAGATGAATAGGAAGCCCTTCAGAATGGGACAATGTGTAATGTGTGTGTCAGTGGCAGACAGGGACCACCTGTGATGCTGGGACCGCCAGCCAAGTCCACTAATCACATCACTGCCTTGGAAAGGATGTCCTTGATGAAATTATCACTCCACTCGCCGCTCCGGAAATATGAGAATACAGTACACCATGATTAGATTTACTGTGTGTGTGTGTGTGTGTGTGTGTGTGTGTGTGTGTGTGTGTGTGTGTGTGTGTGTGTGTGTGTGTGTGTGTGTGTGTGTGTGTGTGTGTGTGTGTGTGTGTGTGTGTGTGTGTGAGTGAGTGAGTGAGTGAGTGAGTGAGGTAACCCATCCACCCAGGGCCAAATGGGTAAGGTGTTTCTTTTCTGCACAGAAGGCATATAAGTGTAATAAAAAATACAGTACAGAAACGGGGACAATAAAATATATTACATGTACGGTGTCTCACATTGTACAATATTGCTCCACTGCAGAATTATAGATGACTAAATTATGAAACTCTCAACATGGTAAACTAGATTGATACAGGGGTAAGGGACACTTTCCAAACAGAGAGTAAGTTAATAAGTAAATGTTTTACAGTATGTATAGAACTTCTCAAAAACGTAGTACAAAGCAGAGAAAACCATCTTGGTTTTGTTTTGATCACATGATTTTTGGCTACACTCCTCTTCGGTGATGCTGCGACTCACAGACTGTGGACAAGCACCATTTATCGATTCCATGCCCAAATAAGGCTTTGACGAGCACTCGTCTTTGACGCTGTGGACCTCGGCCCGATTTGACGATAACATACTCGTCAATGGCTGTGAAAGAGTTGTTTAAAGATGGGGTGGCATGATTTTGTCCCCCATAAAACATGATGATCAAGTATTATGATTATACTAGGAGGAATATCTTTTTCTGAAAAAGTGTACAGAAAGTGTTAAAATTATGTTTTTATGCGGTCACACCCACCCGTTCATTAACTAGGCCTGGTTTGCAGATGAGGTTAGCCACACCCACAGTGTTGGGTGTATGGTAACAGGGGAGGAGATGATTTTATGATGTCATTAACACAATGGTTTTCTGCTCTCATCTACTGTGTTTCCACAGAGCTTTAATAATGGTTTTCTGCTCTGTTCTGCTGTGTTTCTCAGAGCTTTAATTATGGTTTTCTGCTCTGTTCTGCTGTGTTATCACAGAGCTTTAATGATGGTTTTCTGCTCTGTTCTGCTGTGTTTTCTCAGAGCTTTACGAGCTGGAAAGCAACGAGGAGCTGAGGATGACTCTGGACAACATGCAGATGCCCAGGGTGGAGTTCAAGGAGCTTCACATGGACGACTACGGTACGCCAGAGCAGGGTGGATTCTGTCCACTAAAACTATGACATTTTTCTCCGACTACCTTTTTTCACTGACGAAAACTCAATGAAAGCAACATAAAAACTAAGCTATGATGACTAAAACTATAACTATGTTGTGTAACTTGTTCAAGTTGCTTCACATGAACGACTACGATACGCCAGAGAGAGTCCGCCTCACTCTGATCACCAAGCACACTGTTCTGCAGATCTACAAGCTCACAGCGTGTCGCCATGTGACGCGTTGTGAGCTTAGCCTGTATAAAATGGTAGCACAAGCTACAGTATGAGCTTGTAGATCGGCTATTTTCAAAAGATTTTCAATGCATTTTGAACTTGTGAATTTTCTGTACAATGAGTACTTTGTATTTTTGGTACTTTAAGTTTATTTTGATGCAGATACTTTTGTACTTAATTTACTCAAGTACAATTTGAATACTTCTACTTTAACAGAGTATTTCTACATTGCAGTATTGATTATTTTACTTAAGTAAAAGGAGTACTTCTTCCACCACAACGTGTAACTTCTCTCCTGTGGTTGTCTTACAGCTCTGACCATGCAGATTATCAAACCTGCAGGCTTCGTAGAGACGTCACATTACCCACTGCTCCTCCTGGTGTAAGTATGACCACATTGCATGGTGTCTCGCGTCGTCGCATTGGCTCATCATTGTGCACACGATAGACAATCACACATGGAATGCTTTGGTTTTGAATCCAGCGATACTTAACTACCAAACTGTAGCATATGATGATCCTACAACAGTGGTTCGCAAGATGTTTTCATGTCAAGCGTTTGGCTGGGAACACCCATCTCAAAAATATTATGTGCCAGGGACCTCCAGAAGCAAAGATTTGAGTTAAAATGTTTGCTTTGAAAAATAATACTAATTAAGATGTAAATTATTGTTAAACGCTGCATTACTTACAAAATTAGAGAATTGTTATTTTGGCCTGTTATCTCTGCTATCTAAAATATTAGCAAAACATGTCATGTATTTTCAAGAATAGCAGATCTTACAAGGTCATATAAATGGAACCAAATGGACCCGTAAGGTTCCATTTGTACACTCTCAGTTCTAGATAGAGTTCTAGATAATGTAGATTGAGATAGAAAAGCAGAGATAGAAACTTCCATCCAATGTGGGTCCTAGGCCAAATGCATATAAAACCTGTGGTCCTTAAAATTAAACACATTTTGAGAATCACCGCCTGTGTGTGCTTTGTGCTGTGTGGTGGTGTATGTGTGTAGCGATGGCACCCCCGGTGGCCAGATGGTGTCGGAGCGCTGGCTACTGGACTGGAGCACGGTGCTGGTGAGCAGCTTCGGGACGGTGCTGCTGCGTCTGGACGGCAGGGGGAGTGGCTTCAAGGGCACCACCCTACTGCACCACATCCAGAGGAGGCTGGGTGTCATGGAGGAGAGAGACCACATGGAGGCGCTAAGGTACATCACACTCTGACACCTGTTAGAACTAGACCCAACCAGAGGAGGCTGGGTGTCATGGAGGAGAACGACCAGAGGGGGCGCTAAGGTACATCACACTCTGACACCTGGTTTTAGAACTAGACCCAACCAGAGGAGGCTGGGTGTCATGGAGGAGAGACACCACATGGAGGCGCTAAGGTACATCACACTCTGACACCTGCTTTTAGAACTAGAACCAACTGGGTGTCATGGAGGAGAACGACCAGAGGGGGCGCTAAGGTACATCACACTCTGACACCTGCTTTTAGAACTAGACCCAACCAGAGGAGGCTGGGTGTCATGGAGGAGAACGACCAGAGGGGGCGCTAAGGTACATCACACTCTGACACCTGCTTTTAGAACTAGACCCAACCAGAGGAGGCTGGGTGTCATGGAGGAGAACGACCAGAGGGGGCGCTAAGGTACATCACACTCTGACACCTGGTTTTAGAACTAGACCCAACCAGAGGAGGCTGGGTGTCATGGAGGAGAACGACCAGAGGGGGCGCTAAGGTACATCACACTGTGACACCTGGTTTTAGAACTAGACCCAACCAGAGGAGGCTGGGTGTCATGGAGGAGAACGACCAGAGGGGGCGCTAAGGTACATCACACTCTGACACCTGGTTTTAGAACTAGACCCAACCAGAGGAGGCTGGGTGTCATGGAGGAGAACGACCAGAGGGGGCGCTAAGGTACATCACACTCTGACACCTGGTTTTAGAACTAGACCCAACCAGAGGAGGCTGGGTGTCATGGAGGAGAACGACCAGAGGGGGCGCTAAGGTACATCACACTCTGACACCTGGTTTTAGAACTAGACCCAACCAGAGGAGGCTGGGTGTCATGCAGTGTTGTTTTTGGCAGGCATTTTAGATTTAGTCTTAGTCTTAGTCTTTTTGACGAAATGCTTATTAGTTTTAGTCAGATTTTAGTCATTTATATCCTTGATAGTTTTAGTCTAGTTTTAGTCGACTAGAACTCGAAAGGTTTTAGTCCAGTTTTAGTCAATAGTTTTAGTCAAAAAGAAAAACGTGTCTTTAAATAAATAAATTAAGTATTAGACATTGGAATCAAAGTTGACAGGTGCAATTGAATTCATAATGTATAGGCTAAATGACAAGTTTATATTACACCTGCCCCATCCTATTTATATGCACAGTTCACACAGGAGGCAATTGTAATATAATAGATAGATAGATAGATAGATAGATAGATAGATAGCTTTATTATCCCAAGGATAATAAAGGTAATATAATAATAATATAATATAAGAATACAGTATCCATGGCCACTTGCCACTGTGCTGTCTGTACTGTAGTCACACACACACACACACACACACACACACACACACACACACACACACACACACACACACACACACACACACACACACACACGGTACTGTTGAGTTCCAAGGATTTACAAGTGACGTCACAGTCATACGCGACGTCGGCCGCCGCTGACAGGAAACAAACAACCCCTACGTCACTAACGTAGCCTTTGAGAATAGCCCCGTTCGCTATCGCGTACCATTCGCAAAAGTTTGCATGCTTTAAAACAAACAATCCAATTAATTTACGTCTGCTTAAACAAGCCAACATTAGAAAACGTTGAGGAGGGATTAGTAGGAAAGTGACCACGGCGGGTCCAGTTGTCAATGGGAAAGGAAATCAACTTATCTTCTCTTCTCAGCAAAGCAAATGATTATGATTTGTTAAAAGGCTTGTGCCGTCAGCTTACCGGATTGGAATAGCAGCGCTCCGTGGTACTGTAAGTAAGCCTGCATTATTTCCTGTATTGTAAAATAGATCCATATCGTGTCTTATTTTCCGACGACCGAATCTATTAATTGATGTTGACGCTGCTGCCGCGAGGCAGATACGGGGTCTTTACTCAATCAGATGATTAGCTTTCATTTGCAAATAGAAACTTAGTAACATTCCCAGCTGTAATGTGTGCAACTTCTTGACCACAACAACAAACTACACGTGTGTTCCTGCCGACATCCCAGCCAATCACAGAGCCTGTTGCTATATGCGTCCTAGAACGTTCCATATGATTGGCCACTACTCCTCCATTGAAACAACTACAATAATATTGATGGCTTTCATGCATGTTTATTTAACGTTGTCCGAAACACACATTCGTCTCGTCATATTTTCGTCAGACTTGCGTTTAGCTCGTCACGTTAACGTCAAGTCATCGTCGTGAAAAAAAGGGGCGTCAACGAAATCATTTTCGTTAACGTCTCGTCAACAAAAACAACACTGGTGTCATGGAGGAGAACGACCAGAGGGGGCGCTCAGGTACACTAACCATGACTAGAGCTACTTACTACCTGGTTTTAGAACTAGAACCAACCAGAGGAGGCTGGGTGTCATGGAGGAGAGACACCACATGGAGGCGCTAAGGTGCACACACCAGGGCCGTGCAGAGAGCATATATGCACGCACACCGATTTTTGTGGTGGTCTTTTTGTGGGGGTACGTTGTGCCACTTCACACCAGAAATGTAGTAGGCTGCATTGGATGTCTTATGCGAATACTACGCAAGATGTCCCTATAGTATACTTTGGAACAATCTCCCACTACATACAAAAGTTAGCCCCTCCATTGAAAATTTTAAATCTAATTTGAAGACCCACCTTTTTACTCTTGCTTTTAGTTTGATGTTATGTGTTAGTGTTGCTTGATCTGTTTTTCTTGTTTTGTTGGTGTTGCTTTGGTTCACATGTCTGTAATATTGCTTGGTAAACTGTTGTTCTTTTTGCCTCTGGAAAGCACTTTGGGTCAACTGTTGTTGTTTTTAAATGTGCTAGATAAATAAACTCGACTTGACTTGACTTGACAAAAACTTGGCCCATGTCATTGGACAGTAAAATAAGCAATACGTTCTCATTACCATGTAAAAATGAAAATAATTTACCTTTTTCTTTGTAGCCTATATTGGCCATTATTCCAAGACTAGGAATGATGGCCAATAGGATACAAAGAGGCTACAAAGAGAAATGTTTGTAGTTGCAAGGTTAACGAGGTGGGAGAGGGATCTTGACATCTCTGCATCAGGTGAAAAGTCACACTAAAACTGACTGATGGCAGCCAGCTCATTTACATTATAATTAGGCTATAAATAAATAAACCAAAATGCAACAGACTATCACCGACATATAAGGTTTTATTTATTAATTTCACTCACCCATTAGTAGAGCTGAAAGCACAGTCCTTCACTCGGATGACACTTGATTATGTCCCACATGATAGAAATGGATGACACTTGATTATGTCCCACATGATAGAAATGGATGACACTTGATTATGTCCCACATGATAGAAACATGTAGCCACACTGCCCCCTTGTGGCACTTGTGCTTTACTACTAACAACAGTTGGCAGGAGGAATGAACACTTGGGAATTATTAGAGGCCCCTGTTTTTAATGGTAAATGAACTGTGTCAAAGTACAGTATGTACTGTACGTATACACAGACATTACAATGTTCTTGCTATGACTCTAACCTTTTCATTCTGACTTCCTTTCCAGTTTTATCTCAAAGGAACCCTACATCGACAAAAGCAGAATTGGCGTTTTCGGAAAGGTAAGAAGAGTCTTAATTAACCCCACATGTTTATCAAAGGGAATTAAATGTAGTTATGCAGAGGTAAACCACAACTCTAACAGTATACAGTATTATATGTGCAATGTGTCTGGTCGGGTGGAAACCTCATATGTCCCAAACTTGTACTTTTCAGTACAAGTTTAAAAACTAGCAGACCTACAAGCTCTAAACGTGTCCCTTGGCCGTTAAAAAAACTAAAAAACTAAAAAGGTTTTGGTGTGTTTCAGGTGTATGGAGGTTATGTGTCCAGTCTCCTACTGACCGCTGAGGAGTCTCCAGTGAAATGTGGAGCCGTTCTCTCACCCATCACTGACTTCCAGTTATATGGTAAGAGGTATTTTTAAACTTTACTGGAGTATTTCCATTTCTTTATGATTATACTCTTTAATACTCCACTACATCTCAAAGGCAAATATCGTACGCATACTTTAGTTGCCAGCTTTGGAGACGTGTTGTTATTACAAAACCACTTCAGATCTACAGTACGGCCCGATCTCTAGCAGGGTCGTTACACTACTTTGACAACTTGAAAATAGTCAATTTACAGATCTGCCATTTTGCACGCACACCGGTCTTTTGGAATTGCGTGAAAATTGTCTCTACAGAAAATACGATTCTGAAACTGGAACGACAGCCTGTGATGGTATCATTTTAGTTAGACTGTAGCTCTCAGCAAACTGCTTCTTTTAAATTCTTGTCGATGAGAGCTGTGGGAGTATATACTGTTATCAGAAAAGAGCAAAGTAACAGTTTGACTGCTATGTAATTGCATTGATGTTAACTTAACCACAGCCTGATGTTTACCTTTTGATTTGAACTGTTTCCTTCCAGCCTCAGCATTTTCTGAGAGATACCTCGGACTCCCTAAACCTGACACCAGGGCCTACACGGTACGATATGATTATTGTGGGCTCGCCTATAAGGCGAGCACACTTTAGATATTGTCATTATTTATCTATCAGTCAGTCAGACAGTAGACGGGAACTTCGGTTCCTTTCTACTCCTACATACTTAGTGAGAAAATGAAAATAAAAACATCAATGTGTTCAGTTTACAGTGGCGAAGTGCGCTATTATTTTTTATAGCAATCAGCCAAATGGTGGCGCTGTAGGAAGCCTTCGAAAGTGCGAACTTTGAACAGGTATAGCTCATGCTGTGTTTTAGTTACAGCCATGAAACCTGTATACACGTATGCGTCTCCTCATGCCGAACAACTTTTACCCTCTAACTTTTGACCTCTGACCTTTAGGTCTCCCACAATTCGGAATTATATGAAAAACAGTAAAAATCTATCTCCTCCTGGGATTTTCGCATCAAGTGCACAAAACTTTTTTCACATGAACTTTGGACCAATACGGTCAGATTGATCAACCAGATTTTTTTTAAAGTGAAATATAATTTTTTAATAATTCAATCAATATTGCGGTTTTATGCAAATTATTCTTCGGCCTCTAAATCATACATGCAAAGTTACACGTTCATGGCATTTGGCAAAGATGTGGAGGGTTAGTCAAAGTATCACTGAAACCAATTTTATTCCAATCGGCCAAAGGGGGGCGCTATACGAAGCGTTTGAAAATTCAAACTTCAAACGGGCATAAGTCATGACTCGTTTTGTTTGAAGACATGCAACTTGTTACACGCGTGCTTTGACTCGAGCGGAAGACATCTGTGTCGTTGTTAAGTAAGCTCCGCCCTTCGATTTTCCGCCATATTGAGCAGTTTGTAAAACGCGTAAACCCGCTTTTATTCTGGAATTTTCGCTCCACGTGCACAAAACTTTTTTTACGTGAACTTTGGACCGATATCTAAAGATCTGTCAGATCGGATTTCTTTAAAATTGAAACATGCTTTTTTAAATAAATTCAATGAATATTGCAGTTTTATGCAAATTATTCTTCTGCCTCTAAATCATACATGCAAAGTAACATGTTCATGGCATTTGGCAAAGATGTAGAGTGTTAGTCCAAATATCACTAAAACCAATCTTACCCCAATTGAACAAAGGGGGGCGCTATATCATTTTGAGCAGTTTGTGAAACGCTTAAACCCGTTAGGATTTTTTTTTTTGCAATTTGCATGAAACATTCTACACACAATCTAAGGACCTTTATCTAATATGCCTATGAAGTGCACACACACAAAAAAATTATAATAATGAATATAGCTGCAAGCAGCGATAAAGTGTCCAAAGCCAAAAACACCTCAAATCATGAACACAGCCTGCAATGTGCGTGAAATCTTGCAAGCACATTCCCAATAGGTCAAGGAACAGATACCACCCTTCTTACATTGGCCTGTTATAGCGCCACCAGCGGGTCAACTTTTGCACAACACATTTTTGGAACAAAATGGACCAATCGTTGACGTCAGTAACGTCAAAGAGAGCACTGCCTGCGATCTTGACATTTTGTACTTTTATAGCCATTGTTTTCTGGCTTGAAGCGAGCCCACAATTGTTTCGAAGGAACAATATTTTTCTAGTGACAATATCTAACCGTCATATCAAGTTCTCCTCAAAACTTCGGTTCCTTTCTACTCCTACATACTTAGACAGAAAATGAAAATAAAAACATCAATGTGTTCAGCTTACAGTGGCGAAGTGTGCTATTATTTTTGACAGCAATTGGCCAAATGGTGGCGCTGTAGGAAGCCTTCGAAAGTGCGAACTTTGAACAGATAGAGCTCATGCTCTGTTATACGTACAGTCATGAAACCTGTATACACGTATGCGTCTCCTCATGCCGAACAACATTTACGCTCTGACTTTTGACCTCTGACCTTTAGATCCCCCAGAATTTTGAATTATATAAAAAACAGTAAAAATCTATCTCCTCCTGGGATTTTTGCGTTACGCGCACAAAACTTTTTTCACATGAACTTTGGACCAATACGGTCAGATTGATCAACCAGATTTTTCTAAAAGTGAAATATAATTTTTTAATGATTCAATCAATATTGCGGTTTTATGCAAATTATTCTTCGGCCTCTAAATCATACATGCAAAGTTACACGTTCATGGCATTTGGCAAAGATGTGGAGGGTTAGTCAAAGTATCACTGAAACCAATTTTATTCCAATCGGCCAAAGGGGGGCGCTATACGAAGCGTCTGAAAATTCAAACTTCAAACGGGCATAAGTCATGACTCGTTTCGTTTGAAGACATGCAACTTGTTACACGTGTGCTTTGACTCAAGCGGAAGACATCTGTGTCGTTGTTAAGTAAGCTCCGCCCTTCAATTTTCCGCCATTTTGAGCAGTTTGTAAAACGCGTAAACCCGCTTTTATTCTGGAATTTTCGCGTCACGTGCACAAAACTTTTTTTACGTGAACTTTGGACCGATATCTAAAGATCTGTCAGATCGGATTTCTTTAACATTGAAACATGCTCTTTTAAATAATTCAAACAATATTGCATTTTTATGCAAATTATTCTTCTGCCTCTAAAACATACATGCAAAGTCACATTTTCATGACAAAATAGTGTAGAGGGTTAGTTCAAATATCACTGAAACCAATCTTACCCCAAATGGCCAAAGGGGGGCGCTATATAATTTTGAGCAGTTTGTAAAACGCTTAAACCCGTTTTTATTCTAGGATTTTTTTTGCAATTTGCATGAAACATTCTACACGCAATCTAAGGACCTTTATCTAACATGCCTATGAAGTGCACACAAAAAAAATATAAAATAATAATAATAAATATAGCTGCAAGCAGCGATAAAGTGGCCAAAGCAAAAAACACCTCAAATCATGAACACAGCCTGGGATGTGCGTGAAATCTTGCAAGCACATTCCCAATAGGTCAAGGAACAGATACCAACCTTCTCACATTGGCCTGTTATAGCGCCACCAGCGGGTCAACTTTTGCACAACACATTTTTGGAACAAAATGGACCAATCTTTGACGTCAGTAACGTCAAAGAGAGCACTGCCTACGATCTTGACATTTTGTGCTTTTATAGCCATTGTTTTCTGGCTTGAAGCGAGCCCACAATTGTTTCGAAGGAACAATATTTTTCTAGTTATCATTATTATTATTATTATTATTGAGCGGTGCAAACCGCTCCTATAAGTGGCTGTGCGTGTGTCCGTAGCCTTTTTCCTCAGCGTTTTGCCATAGTAAAATGTGTGTGCGTAGCATCATGTTTGTCTAGTGATGTCATATGTCGTGTGTCTGTAGCCTTTTTCCTCAGCGTTTTGCCATAGCAAAATGTGTGTGTGTGTAGCATAGCCTGTACATCCTAGACTCAAATCCCCAGTTCACATATGATTAATTTTGGTGGGTCCTGAAAAGGTTGAGAACCACTGATTTAAAGTAGAACCAAACTGTGTCTGATCAGATTCTCTGCTGTGATGTAACTTCTCAGATGGCTGATCTGGCACTCAGAGCACCACAGTTCATGGACAAGAAGTTACTCATCATCCACCCCACGGCCGATGGTGAGGAGAGAACTTTTGGATTTTTAACACCATATTTCTCTACAGCAGGGGTCGTGCTGTCAAACAATGAAACTATATGGAATCTATGATAAGGTTCATCTCTCTCTCAACTAAGGGGTCCTTGGCCTGAAAACGTTGAAGACCCCTGGTATACAGAACCTAAGCATTATATCAATCAGTGTTATTTCTCTCTACAGAACCTCTTCCAGCATTATGTCAGTGTCTGTACTGTATGTGATGTGTGTTGTAAACGTGTTCCCACAGAAAAGGTCCATTTCCAGCACACAGCAAAGTTCATCTCTCAGCTGATCAGCGTCAAGGCCAACTACACTTTACAGGTGAGTGCTTTCACCCCGGCCACGCCCCCTGGCCACGCCCCCTGGCCACACCCCCTGGCCACAGTAACGAACAAGTTCTACATAAAAAGCTATCTACCTCGTTCGCCACTGCAGTTCATTGGAGCGACCTGTAAAAACAGGAGCGTGGAAGTGCGGAAGGCATGCTGCCACTCAAAGTGACTACTGGCCAATCACAGCGCGTATTTTCCGGGACTTGTCAGAATCTAGGATGCGTTTGAATAAACAACCTCCCAGAATATATTTTAAAATGTCATTTCTGCTAAGCAGCAAGCTAAATATGCTTAGGGAGCTTTCGTTTTTTATTGAAGGTAGTTACAGGAGCAAATATATAAGCCCTGATATAAAATGCCATGACCCTCCCTCTCAGTTTGGGGGAAAATCAATGACCCTCCCCAGGCTTTAAACAAAAAATGATTGACCCTCCCCTAAAAACATGACATTTACCACAGTAAATTCTAAAACTTTAACTTGTGCGGTTTGGAATTTCTGGAGACGATTAATCATCATACAAAATAACTGCGATTGACGAATAGGCTATTGTCTATTTCCCCACCTTCATTAGGCTATATGTATACCACTATGATAGTATGAGCTTTGATAATCCACATACTGTACTCCTTAATGAAGAAAATTATCAATTTAATTGCTTTTTGAACACCAAGAAAGATTTAAATGTTAGAGAGTAGAGGATAGGCTTTCCGCGCAAATTAATTATCCGCCCATTATCCAACCGCATTAATTATATTATTCAATTTATATATCCGCATCCATCCTCATCCGCAACTAACATAATGTCAAATTATTATTGTTTTCTGTTATTCTCAGAAATGGATTCATTGATTTAGCCTACAGAATCTCTATTCGTCTTT
The DNA here is from genome assembly GCF_963921795.1 of Nannobrachium achirus. Lineage (NCBI taxonomy): Eukaryota > Metazoa > Chordata > Actinopteri > Myctophiformes > Myctophidae > Nannobrachium > Nannobrachium achirus. Next base: position 7,218,662 of record NC_137828.1, read on the forward strand.
TTTCAGCTGCGCTGACGCAGTCAGACAGACAGGCAGGCAGGCAGGCAGGCAGGCACGTAGACACATTGACATCAAAGGGGCTTGAGCCCCTGCCAGATCAGTCTGTAAAAAGTGCCCATGAATGCATTTTTTTACTATGGTAAAAAATGCAAATGTCCCCGGGCCCTTTCCATACCATAACTGAAGGCTGCATTCAAGAGAATTGTCCACCAAAAGTCCCTTTTAGAAATATCAGCCCCTGCCTCTCTAAAATGTCTCTGCACGTCCCTGCAGACAGGCACGCACTTCACCGAGAGAGAGAGAGAGAGCATGCGAGAGTGAGACAAGAGCGACACACACAGAGAGAGGAATAAACACACAGCTTTCTAGTGGGAAGTTTAACTTACCTACAGCAGCCTATACTTTGCAATTTGCGTGAGGTGGTGAAGGATATATGAAAGAGATTCAACTTTAGAGGTAAGTTTAGCGCAACAAGGCATGTTGTGATGCTGATGCCTTTAAGTGGTCGCAGCTGTATCGTTGGAGCACTGGTGCCTCGTTATGAAAAATTAACAAATTACACAAAATAACACACACTCACACACACACAAGCATTCAGAGATTTCACTTTTTTACTGTTAGATATATTGTGTCATAATTTATTTCCTGCATTATTTAATCTGCGGTTATCCGAAATTAATTAATAATTATATTTGATTGATCCAAATCCGCCCTCACCGCGGCTATTAAGGGCAGGGGCTCAAGCCCTTTGATAGATAGATAGATACCTTTATTATCCCAAGGGGGAAATTAAGTTACCCAGAAGGCACACCTTTGATGTCTATGTGTGCACAATTGTAGTGTGAATGGGTCTCTCGCAGGTCTCTCAGCTCTCGCACAGTGGGACACACAACACAACCCAATAATCTTCAAGACTGAGGATCGTGCAGTGTAAATGCTCATACGATCTGATTAAATAATCATGAAATCTGGTAGAGGCCAGAGAGTGCTCCACTCATTCAAGCACTGCACTGACTACTGAAGTTCCGCACTTCTGTGAAGCTTCAGATAGATCGGCTCTTCGGCTGTACCATTGAAGACAAAGCAGAGGGGGGTATCATTGACTATTATATTTTACTACAGCGTTCCTTAATGAAATAATAGTATTATTGAAAGGAACGCTGTAGTAAAATACATACAACCTATAAAAACCAGGAATATTTTTTATTCAAAATCGCATGACCCTCCCTGACACTAATATTAAAATAGCATCACCCTCCCTGACACTAAAATCAAAATAGCATCACCCTCCCCTAAAATTCTCCTAGTGGGCCCCTCCCAAAATTAACGAAATGTCCCTTAGATGATTTGTATTTATGTTAGGATAAATGTGCGCGATGTTAAAAGGTAAAAGAAGAAAATGGCGACAGTTGAAGACATGAGTCGATTTTAATCCTGGCAGCAAGCTTGTTAATAATGAAACAGAAGTGAGGAGGAGGCTTCACTTCCGCTTTAACCGAGCACTCATCATAAGAACTTCCGTCTCCCAGACTGTATGATGGGAGCATTTGTAAATCGCGGAGTCAACAGTCTGGCTACGCGAGAGTAGTAGCCTCAACCCACCAGGATTGAGTTAAGACCCGCCTCGCGAAAACGCTCCTCTCAATAATCTATATGAAAGTGTGTATGAACGTTAGCATAGCCGAGGGAAGTAGGGGTGCTGCGGGTGCGGCCGCACCCCCTCCCCCACGTCCCACCGCACCCCCCACCGCCCCCCCTAAAGGGGGGTTGGGGGGAAAATATTGCCGATCGGCAAGTAGAGGCTCTGACATCAGTGGCGTGAAGTAGGAGCTATTTGCTACTTCTATTTCCAGTACAATTTCAAAATAAACATGTGTTGAATGATCGATTGTATATACAAAAAAAAGAGAAAAGACTCTTATTTTGAAATGTGCTTCTGGGCACAGAGGAACTGGCTTTCAAAGGACTTCCCTTTTAACTTGTCTAACTTGTCTCTCCGTGCGTAACTGATGATGCGTCATGACACGGACTGATGGACTCGGTGGATTATAACAATACGGGCATAAAGGAATATTTAACAGAACACCAAGACAACACAACCTAGGCTATGAAGACATTAAACATCGCCCTCTGCTAGCCCTGGGGTCCTCACTGGTGAGTCGTGACTCGTGGCTATATGACTTGTAATGATGAAGGCTAGGCTAATGTTTGGGCTATAGTGAACCCTTAGCTATAGTGGCTAATGGCTATGGTGTACCAGAAGCGAACGGCAGAACCAGCTGTTTCCTCCTAACACTGGGGTCTGGACCGATGCGGCGGACACGTTGTATGGGTCACAACGCACTGAACGCAGTGCGAAGCAACTCGTTGTGAGCTTGTAGATCTGCTAGTTTCACTACTTGTGTGGTACAGGGTAGTAATGTCTCTTCACTCTCTTGGTTCACGGGCTAAAAAAGTTTGGGAACCATCGTGCTTGCTGTTGCAGACAGTTGTGTAAAGTAACTAAGGAGATTAACTGAAAAGCTCTGGGAACTGAATGATTTTATGAAACTGGCACTTGTTGTCTGTCTGTTGGTACCAAAAAATCCAGGCTATATCTTGCTGGATGGTGCGTGTGGAGATGTAAGGAAAGCCGTTCCCGATTTTGTTACATTTAGCTAAAAAAGACGAATAAAACATGATAAAAACGCCAAATTTGCGCGCACGAAACGTGCACGCGCGCTGGGCGCGCGTGCATGAGGGGCGCGTGACAGCCCCCCCTACTGTAAATTAGTTCCCGCGGCCCTGAACGTTAGTGCTGCTCACTCAAGTGCAAAGCAATACTGTACCTACTACCTTCCGATCCATTACAATAATTCATGCAGCATAATACGCCCAAAGCCTTATCCACACTATAACAATTTAACTGATAATGAATAAGAGTTTTTATTTTGAGCACAGTAGTGACAAATTAATAGCTTTCTCTGTACGTTTTTCTCTTTAGCAAAGTTACAAAGTTTTCCCTTTTTTAAGCACAGTACAAAGTAAGTTTCACAGTTTATTTTGAGCACTGTAGTGACACATTATTAGCTGTGCATTGTGCAAATGCAGGCTTTTCTCAGTACAAGTTTTAAGATTGTCTTCATGCCTTTATTAGGTCTGACTTTATCCACCCTCCATGTGTCCGGCAAGGATTTCAGCCACTCCTGGAAGTCCTCGCGTTTCCGCGAGGCGGGTCTTAACTAAATCCTGGTGGGTTTAGGAAACACGCGCGAGACTATCCTCAGATCTACCCAGACCAGATCTACTTCCTGTCTGTGTTCTTCCTCCTCAGATCTACTTCCTGTGTGTGTGTTTCCTCTTCCTCCTCAGATCTATCCAGACCAGGGTCACTTCCTGCCCAGCGAGGCGACGCGGCAGCACCTCAGCCAGTCTCTGGTCAACTTCTACGAGGAGTGCTTCAGGCTGCCGGACAACAAGCTTCTCCAGGGGGCGCTAGAGGAGGAGGACGACCACGAGGACGAGGGCTAGCTCCGTTTGCCCCGCTCTCGCCATGGTCCGCTTCTGGGCCCCGATCCGGTCCGCTTCTGGCCCAGCTTGGTCTGGTCTGGCCCGGCCCTCAAATCCCTCCCCACACAATCCCTGTAACCTCCTCTGGGCTGTATTTTGATTGTCTTAAAGGCCTGTCCATACTGTCTCCGACCACTGAACCTTTCATCGGAGAGTTCCGACATTCCGATGTGTCATGCAGCAGTCTGAACTCTAATTCGGGGTAATGCGTGTCTGAAGATGTGAGTGACGCCATGTTCTAGTTGAACAGGACCTGTCCGACGAAACGTTCTGTGGTCGGAGACAGTAAGGACAGGCCTTTAACTCATTTTGTGCCAATCCCGAGAAGACTCGTGAAAAGTACTCAAGTACCCGGAGTGCCAATCCCGAGTATACTCGTGAAAAGTAATATATTACTGTAACGGCGGATATATTACCGAGTACAATGGCGGAAGGTCCGGAGCCGAAATCCGTCGCTGATTTCTCATCATCACGGCTCCACGAGCACAAAATAGTCATCCCATAACATTAAGGTGGACGGGGGATCTCATCTTTAATGTCCATTATCTCAAAACTACACTTTAGAAGCGAAGATGGAGGCAGATGCTCGCTTATAAAGCACATGGAGAAAAGCTCCGAGCCGATCCGCCATGACACCACGTAAACAACGATCGGTTCCGGCGCAGGACACGATGACGTCAGACCGGAAGTGTTTACGCTGTGGACTTCTGGCCTTCAAAATAAGATAACGGGAGTGAATGCAGCCTGAAGGTGGCATCGTGGACTTTATAATCCGTTAATTTCAGGAGCACTAAATGAGTTAAGTTATGAGCATAAGAGCTGGGAGTTAAGACAATCAAAATAGAGCCCTCTGTGTCCAAGCACAACGCCAGATGTCATCCATCACAGTATGAAACCTCGCAGAGGAGAGGGAGAGAGAGAGACCGTAGCAGCTCGTACAATTAAAGCCTTTTACTTAGCTGCTAAGTACAAAAAAACAGTGTCTGATGATTTCCTCAGAGTAATGCAGTAGCATCGAAACGTCATTATTTTTTGTAATTAATAAAAAAAAACATAATAAAAATCTTATTGTCCAAGCTGCTCCAGTGTCTCTCTCTCCTCTACAAACTGCTGTCTCTCTCCTGTGACACACACCGGACTAGCCGTATAAACCGCTTTCCTGAGCACTCCCCTGTAGAGGGCGCAGTCAGCCATGGCTGTGGCGCAACTCTAGTCTGTTGATACGCTGGATAAGGAGTTACAAAGATGTTCGCCAGAAGTAGATAAAAACTATCAACCTAAAGAACCTTGTTCCCTCAAAGAACAGCACAGCAGGTTATGGAAACTTTCAGTTAGCTTCTCACTCCTAATGTTAGCAATGCAGCCTCGTGTTTTGTTCTGGTTTCCCTGGTTGTACGTAGGGTTGAAACCACAGTCATCGTGACGCTCAGGAAATCAGTCTATAGGCTGAGGTGTGCCGTTAGAACCCATTTGTCCACAGTATGAAACCTTCTCAGTTCCTCCCAACCTTCCCTCTCTTCCCTTCCATCTGGACTCCTCTTCGTCCCCCCGATGCCAGCATGCTGAACCTGAGACTGTCCTCCAAAGCAGAGCCTGGATTCACTCCTGCATATTTACTCCTCCTGGGAGTTTCTGTCTCTCTTCTCCTCCTCTCTTGCTTCTCTCCTCCTCCTGCTCTGGGTTTAAGGACGACACGCGGCCACCAGGAGAGACGCAGCGATAATCCTTCGCTCCCTCTGTGTGTTTTTGTTTTGTTTTTAGAACGCACCGGGACGTTTGCGAGGACCCTTGGATCGGACAAAGCTCCTCACAGCCACTGCGATAAAGAGAGACAAGAGAGTCTTTCAGTCGCACAAGGAGAGGGAACAACTTTTATCCACAAGTTTCCAACGTCCCATCATGCATTGCACAGCAGGTGGGCAGCAGTTCCGGCGTCGGCAGTGTGATCTACAAGCTCACAACGGTCTCATCTGCGACGCAATGTGAGCTTGTATGTCAGCTGTTCTCAGCTGTTTTCTATTCGCTTACCGGATGTGTCCCACACATAATTCTACAGTAAATTCCTGTGGACACAGGTGGATGGCACAAACTCAATGGTGTTGTGTAAAACTCTATGCGCAACACAATTTAAAACTTTGTTTTCCAAGGACTGTGTCGCGACAAGAAAACGTTGCTCTTTTAAAAAAAAGTTGCGACAAACTCTACACCTGTCGGAGCGTGCTGGTGTCTATATTGTTTTTACGGTGTGTAAAATAGCACATGATGTAAATAAATTAAACTGAAAAGGTTCAGTTGGGTTTAATATCGTTATGGGTTCATGGATCATCTCATAGCCTCAACGATGTACAACGGTGTCGACGAAATCAGACGATGGAGAGAGAAAAGATGTCACAGATCGTTTGTTTTTACCGTTCTCTCTCTGCTCTCTCTTTCTGAGACGCTCCAACGGTCGTTTTATTAAAACCCTCTTCTGTTTTCAAGAGAAGGAACTTGTTTTTGTTTTTGTCAATGTGCCTTATTTACTTTGGGAGCGAGATGTCCTGGCTTTGAGAGCCCCCCACGTGTGTGAAATAACATGTTGAATGACTTGTCTGATGACACGCAAGCTTTTAACGGCTAGAGATTCTAGAATAATTATGTAAAACATTTGTAAATTATTTCCTAAACAAGAGGATGACTAAAGGCCTGTCCAGACTTTGACCGAAACTGAACTTTTGGAAAAGGTCCGGTTCGACTACAATATGACGTCACTCGTGACTTCGGAAAAGCATTAGACCAAATGAGAACAACTCACCGAATATTTCGTAGATACTATGGACAGGTCTTAAGGGTTTTCAACGGGCCTGAAAATTAAGTCCCGGCCCTAACTGGGCCGAGCCGAGGCCTGCTCGGACCGACTAATGAGCATACATTTTAGGCCTGCCCCGGCCTGGCCCAAAAAAACGTCATGGACCGGGTTGGACCGGGTCGGGTTCGGTCAAGATTTGAATACAATTTTAACTAGACTCTGTCGAGGTGCCGACTTGCGTCTCGTGCACTTGTACTTGTAGGCCATGTATGGCCTACAAGTGCGCCAGCAGAGTGCACAAGTACTGGGTTGGGTGTATCTGTCACGTATCTGTTTGCCTAGTGTTATTTATATCAGTAAGCAACCGAAGGGCGAGAAGTGAGAAGGCATTTGGAAACAACTAATTGCCCTATTACACTATTACACTTACACTCCTATTACACTAGTGTGACAGCAAAGTGTATCTGTTTGCCCACTGTTATTTATATCAGGTCACACTTGTTGATGGTGACGTCACCAAGAATGCTGGTCCCTGATTGGCTACGGGCGTAAACATAGACAGATACGTGACAGAAACACAGAACGCAGTAGTTGCACACTCTGTTGGTGCAAGTAATAATAAGTACAATACAAATAAGTCATTGAGCTCGAGGCACGGCCCAGCCCGACCAATGAGAATACATTTTAGGCCCGCCCCGGCCTGGCCCGAAAACATGGGGTCAGGTATGGTTGGGTTCGGGCAGAATTTGAGAACTCTATGAATGACCTTCCCCCTGGACGGTCTGCCCCCCCCCCCCACTGCTGTTAATACCCCATGATGAGGTCCAGGACCCCCAGGCCAAACTGTACAGTCTCTGCATGCCTCATTGTCTCTAAGATACTCATGAATGGAACGTTAGCTAAGGTTCAAAGGTCATTTATATTCACACACCACTGACTGCATAGTCTCACGTAGCCAGACAACGATTCCACAACTTCTGAATGCTATATACAAATCAATCTAAAAACAATTGAATATTGTGTAAAAGTACATTTTCTTGAAACTTTCATATATATATTTTTTTAAACTTTAATATATTCTAGATACATTGTACATTCATTGAATTATTCCAAACCTTTTTTTGCTAACATTTTGAATTTTTATGGCATACAGCTTATGAATATCAAAAGTCCATATTTCAAAATATTACACTATTACACAAGACCACTCAAAACAAGGATTTATAATAGAGAAATGTCGACCTTCTGAAGTCAGAGTTGCTTGAAGTCCAGTGGGCAGTTTCCTCAGCAGTGAGCAATGAGTTGGGCTGCTCTTGCATCTGCAATGTTTTTTACGCTATATTCAATTTTTTTTAGATTGATCTGTAGATTCTGGAACTACAGCTCCTTAGGGTGAGACCTCCGTGTCCCCAGACTGTATGACGGGAGCATTTTTGCAAATGGTGGAAGTCCACAGTCTGACCACGCGAGACTACTGACTGCAGGAGCTGCTGTTTGTATGTTGTTGTAAAACCCATCCTCTGTGCACTACCTTACTACTGTAATACATTATACATTACATTTATATAGAATATATAATAAATATATTTTTTATATAAAAATCTAATTTATACTTAAGCGTAATGACTGTGCCACTCAGCGGAAAATGGGCTGTTTTCAAAGAGCAACGCGGTTGTATAGTTAGGCTTAAAAGGACAGTTCACCCCCAAAATAAATATATTTGTTTTGTGTTTTCCTCGCATTCCTAAGCCAATCGTTTAAATGACCAGCAGTGGTTCTCTATGGTAGACGCTCCAGAAAAACGCAGGGAAAAATCCTTGATTATGCGGACTGCAATCAATGATTATGCAGGCAAAAACCTTTGATTTTGTGATGAAATATTCGTTGTTTCTTTTTTCTTTGTGATTTTATGCTGTGAAATTGGGGAAAGTTGCACAATATTTGGCTGATTATGCAGGAAATTCTGCGATCGCATAATAGCATTTTTCTGGAGCCTACTTTGTTCCCTATGGAGACACAAAGTTCCTGCTTTGTTCCCTATGGAGACACAAAGAGACAAAAACAAAATCAATGTCCATGATTTCAAGTCTCCTTGGAGTGAGATATTGATAGAAAAAATATTTAGGGGTGAACTATCCCTTTAAGGGGGGGGGGGGGGAGTTTGCTTCACTCTTTTTTACATCAATAGACTTAGGACACGTGTAAGTTGCATTTATCATTTAATTTATTGTTTCTTATTTATTTGGGGGCTCAGTAGTCTGTTTTTCTGTGCATGTTGGAGAACCAATGAATTGCCTCAGTCTCAACACTGTCTTCATGTCTTCAGTTGCTGCATTGATTCTTTTCCTCCAACACATTGTAATTCTGACATCCTGAATGTGCATTAATTAGGCTACGTTTAATTTAAGATCGAGAGCCCAGTCTCGACAGCTTCATGTGTATAAATGTAAAACTCCCAGTATCATTTTTATTACGAAGAAAATATCTTGAGTGTTATTTGTACATAAAAAAAGCATTTTGGAACTTATGTTGGGTTGCTCGTTTCTGGTTGTCCTGTTTTTGTGGTCCTTCAACTTCTTTTTCTTTTTTAAACGACAGTGGACTTTGTTGCCAGTGAATGTCTGGAGGACTTTTCCACCGTTCTCTTGATAGGCTAGTCAATCTAAGGTTTGACCCAAAAGAAATTGCAATAGTAATGGTTCAAGGTTTTTTATGATCCTTAGGGTCAACCAAATAACATATTAAAAGTTGTGAATTTAGTGGGTCAAGGTAAATTTAGGGGATTCAAGTTTGGGTCCATTCACTTACTATACAGGAAAAAAATACCCCCCAAAAAATCTTCTTTAAGTAGCATGTGAGGGGTCTAACTAGGGGTTTTTCATGGTCCTGAATCCATTGCAAGCATTTGTTTTGCACAAAAAACATTTGTCGGGTTAAAAACGGACACCACAAAACGGAGATGACCCCAGAAAAGTGATGACTCATCACTAAACCATAGTTCTATGGGTCCGTTTTTAGCCCAAGGAATGTTTTTTGTGCAAAACAAATGCTTGCAATGGATTCAGAATCATGAAAAACCCCTAGATAGACCCCACACATGCTACTTAAAGAAGATTTTTTGGGGGTCTTTTTTTCCCTGTATAGTAAGTGAATGGACCCAAACTTGAACCCCCTGAATTTACCTTGATCCACTAAATATATAATTCACAACTTTTAATATGTTATTTGGATGACCCTAAGGATCATAAAAAACATTGAACCATTACTATTGCCATTTCTTTTGGGTCAGGCCCTTTTTTAGCTTAGATTGACTGGCCTATGACTGTTTTATCCAAAGCAAGCGTTCTCAACCTTTTAAGGCTGTGACCCCTCCCAAAGAATCATATTTGACCTGCGGTGTGAGCTTATAGATTGTCTATTTTCACAATCTGTGCCCCTTTCTTATAGTATTTGATATTTTGTTTAATAGTATAGTTTGTTAGTATAGTTTGAAGTACTCAAAATTCCACCATCTAGAAATACTCTGGTACAAGTAAAAGTCCCGAAAAATGACAATATAAAAATCAAGTTCGGTCAGCAGTCGAACAGATTGAGAGACCATTAACAGCTTGAGAACATTTTATTTATAAAAAATGTAAATACAAAGTGTGGAAATGATATTTGATCTTTGCGTTCAGGCTCATGACTCGTTCATGACTCCCCCTGCTGAGTTCAGCACACATAAGCAGAAAACCATTTAACCCACAAGAAACCAGGAAAGTATCTGTATCAGTTTAGATTTGAGCAAAAGGCATTATCTTATATCTGGTCAAATTTACAAGGTCATAGTGCCATGTAGACCTATTCTTTTTTTCTTTGAAAAATCTGAAAAATGTTTGCATTGGTTCGTGGCCAAATACATTTGATTTTATAATTGTTATTTCTACTACTTGTATTTGACACCCTAAGCTCTTCCAGTTAAAACGTTTCTCTCTCTCTCTCTCTCTCTCTCTCTCTCTCTCTCTCTCTCTCTCTCGCCTCAGGTTTTAATAATAGGTTAAGCCAACCATCATACATCTATAGCAACACAACAACAGTGGTGGTGATAATACCACTGTCAGCAGCACTGGTGTGGCCAGCAATGCAGTTGAAGGTTTCAACCTGTAGAGGGCAGCGTTGCACTAGTTTACTGAACTAAATTTTAGGGTGTAGGTCCTCTTAGACACATTAACACCTGATGCCAAGTCTACAAATGCCTTCTAGTTCTAAATCAGTAGTTCTCAAGATCTTTCGTACAAAGTACCCCTCAAAATGGTATGTACCTGGCAGCGGACCCCCGCAATCTGAAAATGTTTTGTGCCAGTTCTTCTATGAGCTTGAAAGCTCACAGGGCGGCTGTGAACTTGTATATCTGCTTTTTTTTTTTAATAATTTTTAGAATCATGTTCTAAATCTGAGTTTTCAGAAAGAAACTTTGCTCAAATCTATAATGACACTTTCCCTGTTCCCTGCGAAGGCTACAGACCTCATCATCATCATCTATGGGATTTTCTGCATTTTGTTCTCAGCTCTTTAACGCAATAGCTTTTTCCCCCTCAAAAGCGTGTGCAATCATCTGCAATAAATTAAGGCAGCATATAAATAATCTAATAAAAAATAAGGAATTAAGAAGTTTTCATTGAAGTGAGATGGAAATGAATGTCTGAAACCACATGGGTTTACTGAGTGGAAGGGAAGTAATAGATCTGCTCAAACGAGGACTTGTCGTTGACTCCGGTGTAGACGGGACTGAAGTTGTAAATCAGAGCGCTCTTCTCCTCGTCCTGACTGGAAAACCTGTGCAAACTCTTCCTGGCTGTGGAAACGAAGACACGAGAAGGGAAATGATGACATGCTTTATTACTCACCTAACCCTAACCCTGAGTATGTATGGGGACAGGAAAGATCACCCCAAAACGCGCTCGCCCCGGGGCCAATACAGCAGCCTCGTGATGGTCACAACCAGGTATTCCTAAACCTTAACTTATTCATAAACGTAACCTCATTAAAACTATGTCTAAACCTAACCTCATTCCTAACATTAACCTCAGTAAAACTATGTCTAAACCTAACCTTATTCCTAACATTAACCTCAGTAAAACTATGTCTAAACCTAACCTTATTCCTAACATTAACCTCAGTAAAACTATGTCTAAACCTAACCTTATTCCTAACATTAACCTCAGTAAAACTATGTCTAAACCTAACCTTATTCCTAACATTAACCTCAGTAAAACTATGTCTAAACCTAACCTTATTCCTAACATTAACCTCAGTAAAACTATGTCTAAACCTAACCTCATTCCTAACATTAACCTCAGTAAAACTATGTCTAAACCTAACCTTATAGAGTGAATGGAAAATCGAGTGGCAAAGTGAGTTGCAAAGTGAGTTTAACGTTGTTTAATGTCATTTAATGCAATCAGACAGGACTTTTCTGTTTGGATGTATGGGCTGTCAAGGCCAGAAAGTCGTTTTTTTTGCCACTCAGTAGGCGTTCCCGCATAACTTCCGGGTATGATGATGTCACGCGCATACCCTCTATTCCTAAACCTTAACCTCAGTAAAACTATCTATGTCTAAACCTAACCTTATTCCTAAATGTAACCTTATTTATAGAATCGCTGGGGGTGAGTGGAACATAATGGGGTCAAGTGCATTTTGGAGCGAGCTATCCGGTTACCATGTGTATGACTGTACTGTTTGTTCAGACCTTCGTTGACAAAGAAGTCAGCCATGTAGAAGGTGGTCTTGATGGCGGAGGGAGAGTGGGGGATGTAAGGACGGGTCCATTCAAAGGCGTTCTTCTCCGGGTGCCACTGGGTGGCGTAGATGGGGAAGTTGTTCGCTGCCCACAGGTAAGGAGAGATTGTGAGAGTATCAGTGTTCATTATGACAGCAAATGTAGTTTTAGTCAGGCTTTTGAGTAAAATTTAATTTAGTTTCAGTCATATTTTAGTCATCTGAAATGTTTTAGTTTTTGTCTAGTTTCAGTCGACTAAATACCCTACGATTTTAGTCGACTAAATCTACACTTGATTCTGTGGACAAAATGTGTGTTGGTAGTGCCTTGATGGTGTCGTAATAGCCTATTTTACACTTGGTTGCATGCTGAACATAGCCGATCTACAAGCTCACTGCGACACGTTGTGAGCTTATAGACCGGCTATTTTCAGAGTGAAACACCCGAGCACAACCAAACGTAAATTTACTGGTCTTTAGTTCTACTGGATCTCTTCTCCACTAGTACCTCACACCAGTCTAGTGAAAAGGCCGAACTACAAGCTCACAACGCTGCAATGTGAGGCGTTGTGAACTTGTAGATAGGAGTTTCTCCACAATGTTTGCCAATACTGTGATAATATTTGAAATGTATCAATATCACTTAGACCCTTATGAATTGCACTGTACTTGGTGCGTGCCTTTTCAATCTTCACCAAACCTCTTTGCCAAAAATAGCAGATCTACAAGCTCACAACGTGTCGCGAATGTTCCCCACAGAATAGGGATACTGATGTTCAAGTGGTTAAATGTCATGTATAAAGTTATTTTCCATCTCTCATGATGGAACCAGATATTCTCTCAAGTGACATGTTGTATTTTAGGGGGAAAGAATGACATGTATGTACCGTAATGTGACACTAACGTGAGGTGCAGTGAGGTATAGGCTACAGTAACAGTGTAATTCCGGGGTGCCGTGGATGAAAACGTGTGTTTGTGAAGTAAAAAACAACTGCTTTACCTTCCATCGTTGACACAAACTCCAGTTTCCCGTCTGTATTTGTGGTCAGAATTCTGTAAAAACCCTTCAGTTTTTCGTCGTTATTGAAACTCTGGAACAAAAGCACAATAAAAAAGTCACTTACTGAGTCCACAAACTAGACACAATTACTGGTTGAGAACCTTTCGTCCCCCCCAGCACTGCTATTAGGCCTACTATTGATGTGCAACTAGAGCATATTATATCTATTTCCCCCGTTAGCTTGTACACTACGAACTACAGTGTAGTAGTGTACAAGCTAAGTGGCTCAAACAATGATAAGGTAAACTTATTTAACAATTTTTAGGCCAAGAATTATTTAACTATTGAAAAATGGCAGATATAAAAGCTCACGGCGCTGTGAGCTTGTAGATCTGCTATTTTCTTTATATTTGCTTCTGGGTGGTCCCCGGAACAACATATTTTGTGAGGAGGGTCCGCGGGCCAAATACATGTCATTTTGGGGGTCCTTGACATGAAAACGTTTGAGAACCACAGATTTCAAAGACTTTTGAAATCAGATTTACGTTCAGGTCTAAATGGCTTAAAGGGCTTTTATGAGACAAACTAGAAGGATAACTAGTGAGTGTTTATAGCTCCACTGGTACAAACACCACTTCCAGTTAACCTCTGTTAACAGGTGTTAACCAGTAATAACTGCTGTTAACTAGTGTATATGGATAACTAGTGACAGTAATGAGTGTTGGTACCTCCACTGAAAGGCTCCAGATATGAGTGTTCTCTGTTAACTAGTGCTAACTAGGGATAACTAGTAGTAAGTGTTTGTACCTCCACTGAAAGGCTACAGATATGAGAGTTCTCTGTTAACTAGTGATAACTAGTAGTGAGTGTTTGTACCTCCACTGAAAGGCTCCAGATATGAGTGTTCTCTGTTAACTGGTGTTAACTAGTGATAACTAGTAGTGTTTGTACCTCCACTGAAAGGCTCCAGATATGAGTGTTCTCTGTTAACTAGTGTTAACTAGTGATAACTAGTAGTGAGTGTTTGTACCTCCACTGAAAGGCTCTAGATGTGAGTGTTCTCTGTTAACTAGTGTTAACTAGTGATAACTAGTAGTGTTTGTACCTCCACCGAAAGGCTCCAGATATGAGTGTTCTCTGTTAACTAGTGTTAACTAGTGATAACTAGTAGTGTTTGTACCTCCACTGAAAGGCTCCAGATATGAGTGTTCTCTGTTAACTAGTGTTAACTAGTGATAACTAGTAGTGTTTGTACCTCCACTGAAAGGCTCCAGATATGAGAGTTCTCTGTTAACTAGTGTTAACTAGTGATAACTAGTAGTGAGTGTTGGTACCTCCACTGAAAGGCTCCAGATATGAGTGTTCTCTGTTAACTAGTGTTAACTAGTGATAACTAGTAGTGTTTGTACCTCCACTGAAAGGCTCCAGATATGAGTGTTCTCTGTTAACTAGTGTTAACTAGTGATAACTAGTAGTGTTTGTACCTCCACTGAAAGGCTCCAGATATGAGTGTTCTCTGTTAACTAGTGTTAACTAGTGATAACTAGTAGTGTTTGTACCTCCACTGAAAGGCTCCAGATATGAGTGTTCTCTGTCAGCGGCTCAGAAGCTAAAGCTTGCAGAAGGTCTGCTGGGAAGTCTTTGAACAGCCTGGACTGCTTGGAGTCTGGGAACGAGACATGGGAAACATAAGGTCATTACAACAATGGTAAAACCTGGAGTGAAGGTGAGTGGTAAAACCTGGAGTGAAGGTGAATGGTTAGTAGGGATGGGCGATAAGCGATATTATCGTTTATCGTGATAAATAACACTCACAATAATCGTATCGTGGAGATTGAAATTATCGTGATATCGTCCTCCGTCATGCACTACGATCAATTCACCTTTTATTTGCTGAGCTGCATATCCAGTATAATTGGTAAAAGGTACTTATACTATACGTACTTGATACAGTCTTTTTTTTTCACTCTCTATCAAATGTCTTTGCCAAAAAATAATAGCAACGCGACACGTTGTGAGCTTGTAGATTGGCAATTTTTTGGCAAATGTTCCGCCCCAGGATAATGGAGTTGATTATCATGATAATATCGTAAATCACGATTTATTTTGTCACAATAATCGTGGCATTTTCATATTGTCCCATCCATAGTGGTTAGTAGTAGTGAATGAAGGTGAATGGTAAAACATGGAGTGAAGGTGAGGGATGGATGGGACGGTAAGCGATATTATTGTTTATCTTGATAAAAAACACTCACGATAATCGTATCGTGGAGATTTAATTTATCGTGATAACACGTTGTGAGCTTGTAGATCGGCTATTTTCTGGCAAATGTTCCACCCCAGGATAATAGATTACGATAATCGTAAATCGCGATCTAATTTGTCACAATAATCGTGATATGACATTTTTATATCGTCCCATCCCTAGTGATTAGTACCTGGAGTGAAGTTGAGCGGTAAGGCCATTCCGCTGGTGTTGGTGAGAGGTAAAACATGGTGAATTGGTTTAGTACAGTACCTGGAGTGAAGTTGAGAGGTAAGGCCACTCCGCTGGTGTTGGTGAGAGGTAAAACATGGTGAATTGGTTTAGTACAGTACCTGGAGTGAAGTTGAGAGGTAAGGCCACTCCGCTGGTGTTGGTGAGAGGTAAAACATGGTGAATTGGTTTAGTACAGTACCTGGAGTGAAGTTGAGAGGTAAGGCCACTCCGCTGGTGTTGGTGAGAGGTAAAACATGGTGAATTGGTTTAGTACAGTACCTGGAGTGAAGTTGAGAGGTAAGGCCACTCCGCTGGTGTTGGTGAGTGGTAAAACATGGTGAATTGGTTTAGTACAGTACCTGGAGTGAAGGTGAGCGGTAAGGCCACTCCGCTGGTGTTGGTTCGTGACAGCAGCAGTTTCCCGCTGGTGATGTAAGTCAGCTCCTCGAAGCCCAGACACGTTCCCCACACCGGGAAGTAGTCTCCTCTGGAGTTGGCCTGAAAAAACAAACAAAAACATAAAGTCATTGGACGGTTTATTGTCACGTGGCAGAGGCTTAGCTACGGCAGTGGTTGTCAAAGTGAGGTCCGGGGACCCCCAGGGGTCCTTGGAGGCAGGGTACCGTACCAGCCAGGGGGTCCCCTGAGATTGTGTTAATATAGCATCAGAATTTTTTGGTCGCGCACATGGGCGTGTGAACATGGCCAGTGAAGCCCTGTGGTTGTACGTACCTCTAAAGCCAGGTCATAAAAGACCAGTGAAGCCCTGTGGTTGTACGTACCTCTAAAGCCAGGTCATAAAAGACCAGTGAAGCCCTGTGGTTGTACATACCTCTAAAGCCAGGTCATAAAAGATCTGTGCTGCTCTCTGGTATCCAGAGGAGGTGAGATTGGCTCCTCCTCCTGGGTAGAGGATGCTGAGGGAAGACAAACACAATGCAGCAACGTGAGATAATATACTATAAATACTGTTCCTACGAAACAGTGTGGGCTCCAACAGGCACTCCAACATATACAGGCATAACAATTGTTATTTACTCCTACATTTTATACTTTAGTATCTAAAGATTTGGGAGAACATACTACAAATGTTTTCATGTGGGTGTTGTTGTTATTTATATCAGGTTGCACTTGTTGGTGGTGATGTCACCAAGAACGCTGCTCCCTCATTGGCTGAGGGCCCTGCCTTTGTACTGTTGGTCATTTTTTTGAGGAGAATAAACCTATAAAGATTTGGTAGAACATACTGCCTTTTCAGCGTGCCCACAATTTACACATTTCGTGCCTACTTTTTCAAAAGTAGGCACTTGCCAAAAATGGACATCTCTTAATCTGATTAATATTGCTGTGTGTGTGTGTGTGTGTGCGTGTGCGCGCGCGCGTGCGTGTGTGTAGATATGCAGAGAGAGAGAGAGAGAGAGAGAGAGAGAGAGAGAGAGAGAGAGAGAGAGAGAGAGAGAGACATTACCCATTGATGTTGTTGAAGAGAGTGGTGTACTGCTCTACTGTCTGATTCACCCTGTGAATGAAACAGTCTGCTCATCAAAGGTCAGAGGAGATAACACCAGTAAGACTCCCTAATCGGGAGATAATCGACCGTTAATTTGTTACCTTAGTATAAGAATAATTCTGCCAATTCGACCTTTGCTAAGAAGACTCATGTTGTGTTTTACATTTGTTATGAAGCTGCGCTGGTCCTGACTGTGCCCGTGTCTCGACTGTAAATGTCTGCTGCCAACTTTGTTGGAAATGTATTGAGTTCATTCCATCACACAAGACTACGCACAAACACAGGCAAAGTTCACACTGCTACAACTGGTAGCGGTGAAGGAGATAAAGAGATTGACCTTTACTACAACTGAACAGCCTGTGTGTGTGTGTGTGTGTGTGTGTGTGTGTGTGTGTGTGTGTGTGTGTGTGTGTGTGTGTGTGTGTGCGTGTGCGTGCGCGCGTGTGCGTGTGCGTGTGTTAATCAAAATCATGCACACGCACTGCATGTGAACATTTAGGCCTAATCAATAGTGTCAATGTTTTTCATGTCTAACATTAACCAGTGGTGGAAAAGTACTCAAACGTTTTACTTAAAAATATTAATACTGCAATGTATAAATACATTTACATTTTACTTGAGTAAAAGTACAAAAGTATTGGCATTAAAATGTACTTAAAGTAGAAAGTAATCATCATACAGAATGTCCCGTTTCACAAGTTTTCAAATGAGATGTATAAACATCCTTTAAAAAATAGCAGATCTACAAGCTTGCAATGCGTTGAATCCCAGCGCATTGTGAACTTGTAAATCGGCTATTTTCAAATGTTGAAATGTATATAGGGCTGACGTGGTTGATGTATTTTTAGTAATAATAATCAGGATCTACAAAGTAACTGACGTAATTGCTGGACTATAAGCCGCACCATCTGAAAAAATAAATAAAAAACAAAATACATATGCCGCAGCCCACTATAAGTCGCAGGTGTCCTTCCTGTGTAGAGGAGTAAAAAGAACAATGTTTTCCTCTGAGATGTTATTGGAGTAGAAGTAAAAGTACGGAAAACTGGAAACACTTCAGTCTTTTCTTTCACGCGGAGAAGAAAAAATGCAACCGCGATGATCTGTGTGTTAACACTTGGGGAGCCAAACGCGTTCAGGGACGAGTTATGGCCACTAGATGTCACCCTGCCACAGGAAGTTATATCGTCGAGGGACGAGTCAACAAATAGTTAACTTTTCGAGACCGCAGCTTCCCTTTGCATGCCCTGAATCCATTACGTCACCCAGCCAGGGCAGGAAGCCCCCTGTCTCTCCCCACACGGAAGGATTTTACATGGCTTTAGATTCTACTTTGAAACATAAGAACGGCTTTATCTGAGAATGAGGTAAAAACAGCCCCATGGAGGCAGAGAGCTGATTGTTTTCACGGCGACACTTTACCGCGAATTTACCGCGATTTTTTTACCGCGAGTTTCGCGAGCGTTTGTAAACAAATGGAGTACCTCCTCAATCTTCTCTGGACACGCACGTGCACACGCACGAAGCTTGCGGGGCTCATCAAAACATAACGTAAGTCAATGGTGGCACCAGCAACAGCTATAAATGTTATAAACCTTGGCCGCCCATGTGTTAAGCTATAGACGGGTTTCTTGTTTACAAACATTGAGACTAAATGCACAGCTGACTGTAGCATGTAATCAATTCCGTCCAATCCCCAAACCTGTTGTTTTGGGGAGCGCTGGTTTCATTGGCTAATTTTGGTACGGACCCTGCGCACGCATCTAGTTTTATCAGTGTAACGTGGACCAGAAACCCGTCTATGGTCCATAGAAAACAGGCCGTTTTTACCAAACAGGCGAAAAGAAGCAGAGATAAAAAAAAAAAAAATCTGCAGCCAGCATGAATGCCCGAACGGAGGTTGCCAGAAGTGGTCTTTTGCAAGGCATCATGGGAAATTTAGTTTTTTTTCCCCGTTGGTTACCATGGTAACCAGTTAGCCGCATTTGCAACCAAAACGGTTGCAATTTCAAGCCCAACTAAACCCAAACAAAAACCCAAGGAGACTAAAAGCTTACATTATGGGTACAACTCTGGCTCCTGCTGACTCCAAGTACTTGACGTAGGAGGCAGCGATGTACGCTGTCCTGTTGGCCTGGGGGTTTCTGATCTCCTGGGCCAGAACACCTACAGAAACAACACAACATGAATGGTAAATAGTGTATTTATATAATACCTTTATCCAAGGCGCTTTACAATGATTGTTCATTACATTCACCCATTCACACACACTTCACTGGCTGCCCATTAAGTCCTGAATAGATTTAAAAAAAGTATTTTAACAACCAACAAAGCACTACATGGTTTGGCCCCACTTTATATCAAGGACTTACTTCACTTACTAAATAAGCCAACAAGCTTACTGGGGTCTCCTTTTATTTGACCTTCTACCATTGAACTGTACTGTCATACAACTGTTCTTTCTCCTATATGCAACCTTCTAATACATTATTCAATCAATCAATCAATCAATCAATCAATCAATCAATCAATCAATCAATCAATCAGGTTAGAAACCAGGTCAGGTTTAGCAGTTTTACAGAGGTTACATTTAGGAACACCAGGCAGAGACCATGCCGTTCGCCCGAGGCGAAAAGGATTTGGGGTGAACGGACTGGTGTTTGTTATTATTAGTTAGTTATTAAAGGAGTAGTTCACCCCCAAAATGACTTTTTTCTATTGATTACTCACGCAATGGAGACTTCAATAATAGCCTATTTTTGTGTTTTGTCGCATTCCTAAGACAATGATTTGATTACAATACATTTACCCCCATTGATTGCGGATGGGGACCCAAATGCATTTAGGTCCCCATCCGGAATCAATGGGGGTAAATTTGACTATAATCATTTTTTTGTCCTACTGGAATGCGCCAAATACAATACAATATTGTTGAACTCAAGTCTCCATGGCGTGAGTAATCAATAGAAAAAAAGTAATTTTGGGGGTGAACTACTCCTTTAACTCATTGAGTGCCTATCCCGAATATGTTCGGGATATATTATCGCATACCAGAGTGCCTATCCCGAACATGTTCGGGATATAAAAAAAAAAAAAAAAAAAAAGATTTTTTTTTTTGAAAAACATTTTTTTTTTATTTTTTTTTTGGACCCCATCAAATCTAGTGAACATGATTTCAATCGCGATTTTGCATGTTCCACCCCCATACAACCCCATCTAACATACAGGGCAGCCATGTTTGTTTACATAACATGTAAAACATAATGGCGATTATCTCAAGAATGCCTGAACGGATTTCCAATCGGATTTTTTTGTTTGAAAGCTGTGAACAAACTGCACAAATCCACTTCAATGCAATCCAGGATTGCATTGGATTTTTTAGAGCTCATTCTTCTCTGTTTTTTTCCCATGCATGAGGTGTGCAAGGTTTAATCATGGCTAAGTTGACGAAAATAAGGCTTCTAAAATGCTTGGTAACCAATAGCTAACTTCAAGCTAACTTCATCCTCTTCCTGTACATGCACAAAGGAAAGTGTTCAGGCAAGTCATGGCTGCAGGGCTTCTGCATATGGGTCAGTGACGTGACGCCCCAAAAAATGTGTTTTTAAAAAAACTTTAAATTGCAGGCATAAAAGTTATTTACTTTTGTTCTACTCACTCTCAACCTTATGGAAATACATTCTGTTTTTAGATATTTTATTGGAATCAGACTTTATTCAGCAGTTTGTTGTACTTGTGCCTAAAATCGTCATATGGTGTGACATGAAAATAATTGTTCATAAAATGAAAATGGAGTACATCTTTCTTAAGTTACTCACTTTATCAAAGTCCTTTATCATAACTAACCAGTGATCCACTATAGTTTTTTGAAAATTAATTATATCTGTATGTTTTTTTCATAATCGACACTCTGTGTGAGGCCCATGTTCATGATCTTACAACATATTTTAAATGTATTCTGTCAAAACTTTCTCTAAAATTACACAAATATTTGTGACTCTTCCTGATAATATTCTCTATGTAATGCATAAACATTTTTTTGGTTTAATCATTAATAAAGGTATGATTTTTCACTATTTGGAATGTCACACCAAATGATTTAGTGTCACACCGTATGATCATATCTTCATGTGTCAAAACAAACTGTGTTTAACCTACCTATTAGTGAGTACTGAACTTTACTGATTGATTAAACAATTACCCAGGATAACATGGCCTTAATATTTCTGAACAGGATATTATTGTAGGGCTTTAACATGGGATAAGAAAGAATTGTAGTAGTAGATGGATGATGAGGATGTGCACAGGAATGCTACACACACCTAAGTCTTCTGCCGGCCCACGGCAGAAGGATCCTAAAGAGACAATAAGGCGCATAGCCACACTTGGAGCCAAGGCAACATTTTATTAACACCAATTAGTGGAAACAGAACTCAGCATTCAGGTAAATTGCTTTTTTCCGAAGTCTCCTGAACTTGAACACAGCATTTTGTGTTGAACAAATGTAATTAGGAATCATGACATTACACCACATCTCCACTAGCTAAAGAGTGCTGGGTTGCGCAACTCCAAAAATAGCTGATCTACAAGCACAACGTGTTGAGCGCTTGTAGATCAGCTATTTTCGCTAGTTTTGTCTCGGGTCCTACCTTAACACTGTCCACTGTCCAGTCCAGTGAGTGAAAGTACAAAAGTATTAGATCAGATTAGATTATACATTTAGACTGTATTGTACATCAGCCAGTCGTATTTGGTGAGGGTAGCAAACCGGCTGCCTTGTTGTGGTTCTGCTATGCCACAGACAACCTCCTGCTCTTCTTAGAAAATGCAGTCTCGCCCCTTTGGCTCCTCTCTCCTTGCTGGGTCATTGTTTAGTTTCTCCCTGTACTTTCTCGTTCTCTCAGCACTTGTCATTTTCCAGCTGACAAAAGAAAATGGAATGTATAGTTTAAGACAAAGAGAAAATATTGTTTAGATTGAAACAATATGTTAAGGTTTCTGTGAAGGGGTTTCTGCTCTGTCTGATGAATTTGAAGTATCACTGAATGAAGCTAAATTACATTTTATGTAAAAATGTTTAAAACAAATGTTTAAATGTACAAAAGAAACATGGAACTTTGTTATTTATTGTTATATCTGTAGTTAAATACAGTATAAATCATATGGTGTGACAATCAAGTCATATGGCGTGACAAGCAGACCTGTCACACCATATGATTAAGTGTCACACCATATTACTGTTTTCTGCATTTAGGTTTACCTTGAGGCTACTATGTACACATTAGCATGCTAACAGCATGCTAGCTATAACAAAGCAGCCTAGATCTACATGGAAATATGACCAAAACTTCAAATAACTTAAGCTTTTTTTAAAGAAAAGGTGTCACACCAAAAGACATCCAGAATGGTGAGTTTGTGAACGTTTCAACAAGATGGCATTTCATGAAAATGTTAAAATCATAACTCACCTCAGACACCTGTCTTGCAGTTGTGCTGGGAGTGCTGAATAGCCTTACAGAAGAAGGACCTCTCTAGCCAATAGGTGTCCAAATAATTGCCTGTTTAATTTTTCCAAACTAGTGTCACACCAAATGATTTTGGGTTGGGGGACAAAATGTTTTTGATCAGAAATGACTGAAAACATTATGCTTTGACTTTGAAAAGATATAGGCTCAAAATAGACATTTTTTTTAGCCTAAATTCATTTTCAAATGATTTTTAGCAATTCTTTTTCTTAGTTTTATTCAAGTTCCCACTTTGAGAAACAAGGTCAGGACAGTCACACCATATGAGTTTTGCCATGTTTGGTTGAAGATTCTGAAGAAATGAGGAATGAAATGTTTTAATCTTGAGTAAGTTCACATAAAGCTTAATGTCCTGCACAATATTCAGAAGGTTTTTGACAAATATATTTTTTATTTATACATGTTTGACACCGAGGACAGCGAAAACGTTACGTCACGTCACCCACCCATATACCAGCATATCTCTATGGGATTTTCTATGGCCACTGGGCGCCCTCTAGTGGTGAACGGGGTGGCACTCAAAGAGTTAATGGTTGGCTGTACCTTACCGACTATCATTAGGCCTATTAGTCAGTTATTAATGTTGGCTGTACCTTACCAACCATCTGTATTAGTTTGTTAGTTATAATGATTGGCTGTACCTTACCAACTAGTCCTATCTGTATTAGTTAGTTAGTTAATTAGTTAATTAAATGATTGGCTGTAGGCTACCTTACCAACTATCTGTATTAGTTTAGTTAAATGATTGGCTGTAGGCCTACCTTACCGATACCGACTATCTGTATAAGTTAGTTAGTTAGTTAGTTAGTTAGTTATAATACTTGGCTGTACCTTACCCACTATGGGAGCGTCATTTCTCTTGTCCGTTGAGGTGTGAACGGGTCCTGACAAGAGGACGATGGAACAGAGCAGCACCAACATGGTGAAACACAGCAGGACCTTCATGGACGGACAGCAGCGAGGCTTTGAACCCAGCATCACCGCATCACAACTATAACAACACTAAACAAACAACCCCATGTGTCCTCAGTCTACATAAAGTCAACAACTTCCTACATGAACTCTCTGCTAGTCAAACAGTAAGAGCAGCATGCGAGCCTGGTCAACGGTCATACACAGTGTTGCCATACCGTGCGAGAAGCAAGCAGATACGGTCCATGAAAACCAAGCCCCCCCTCCTCCACAAGTAAGGTGCAAAGTGACTTTAACGTTGTTTAATGCAATCAGATTGGACTTTTCTGTGTGTATGGGCTGTCAAGGCCAGAAAGTATTTTTTTTGCCACTCAGTAGGCGTTCCCGCATAACTTCCGGGTATGATGTCAGGCGCATACCCTAACCCTCTATACTGCCCTACAAAGGCAGAGTGCTGTAACAGCGTTTTCGAATTTAACAAAAAATGTGTTTAAAAGTGTTACAGCTTATCAGCCAAATGAGATAAAGACATGAAAGTGATATTAAACTGATTGAACACCTGTTCTTGAGGTAATTGTTCATCCCCCAATATCATGAAGGCTTTATTTGAACGTTGTGCAAAACAAATAAGTCGGTGTTTCCCAAAACGTAGTTACTGCTCTCTGCCTTTGTAGGGCAGTATAGGAAAGGCACAGTGCAGTAACAACGAACACAACATTTAGCCTACTGAAAAATGATTAAAAGTGTTATAACTGGTCAGCCAAATGAGAATATTGGCATAGGCCTAAGTGATATTACACTGATTGTGAATCTGTTAATTGTTTATCCCCCAATACCATGGAGGCTAATTTTACACAAATGTGTGTCCAAAAACGGTGATGGCTTTGTAGGGAAGAATAGTCTATGGATATTTTGAAAATAGCCGATCTGACTGAGCAAATAAATACAATAAAAATAATCTGAAAAACATTTTCTGAAAAATATTTTCTGAAACATTTTTACAACACAAATAAACAAATCCACTTTAATAACAAGTCCAAAATAAACAACTACACTTTAAATTAATTTACATAACTTTACTTTTATAGCAACTTTACATAAACAACAAGCAAACGAAGCTGCTTATAATAAGCGCACATGGCAACACTAGGGGTTGTAACAACATAAACACGTGCAGCAGCAGCGCCATCCCATGGCTGTTCCCATTACTAGAGGAGGAGGGGTTTCTTCCTCTCCTTCTAATAACTAATAAACCTTTAAATACCTCTCGTTTTCACCTCCTCCTGATATAAGGATTTATAGATCACACATGCTGAGTAACGTTACGTCATTACACTGTTATATTGCATAAATTATTACGTTTATATTACTTTGTTTAACCCTTAAGTGCTGTTCGGGTCATTTTGACCCGTTTTACATTTTCATTTGAAAAAAAAAGGTAGAAGTTTAAATTGTTTCCACCTGAAACTCACTGGCCTTAAAGATTCTTCTGAGATGAACATGTAAAAAAAATATTTTTGCACTACACCCATGCTACACCCCCCTCATATTTTTTGAACCTTAAGTGCTGTTCGGGTCATTTTGACCCGGAAGCACAGATGCAGAGAAATACACAGTATTATGCCAAAACAGAGACACACAGTCACCCCCACTTGTCACCCCCACTTCTAACACCCCCCTTCCGAAGCCCCATTCCGAACGCCCCCCCCCCCCCCCTTTCCGCACCCCCCCCCCTCCCCACACTTAACCCCTGATGCACAGAAATGCAAGGAATCATGTACAAACACAGATACACAATCACCCCTAACCCCTTCCACCCCTCCAACCCCCCTCACCTCGCCCTTACCCCCTCCCCTCCAGACCCCCCAACCCAACCCCCCCCCCCCCCCACCTCCCTCCCACACCCCCCCCCCCCCGCCACCCCAGATGCACAGAAACAAAAGAAAGCATGTATACTAACACAGACACACAGTCACCTCCTTCCCCCCCTCCCCCCTCCTATCGCCCTCACCCCCCACACCCTTCACCCCCTCTCCTCCTCACCCCTCCCCTCCTCACCCCCTCTTCTCCTCACCCCTCCCCTCCTCACCCCTCACCCCTCCCCTCCTCACCCCTCACTTATCTGAAGTTTTCCTTGTGACTGTACTATATCTTAGGGGAAATTTTACATTATTTTACATAAACATAAGGTGTTGTAAAGTAACACTGAATTTCAGGGGTGCTGTGGATGAAAATGTTGTTTACAGGGGTGCCCTGAGACCAAAGTGTTTGAAAACCTCTGTCCTAGTGTATACGTTCAAGTGTATATTCATATGTGACGTTCATGTGTGTTCACATGTGTGTTCAGCTCTATGTGAGAATGATGTCCTGTCGAACCACAAGTATTCAATTAATGGGCATGTTGTTCATAAAAATATTGTCTGATTTTCATTTTGTCCTATAAGCATGAGCAATATTGCCCAGTATTAAATAAAGTAGTTTTTTTACATGAATTTCAGCTAAATCATTAAAAACGCCTAGCTCTTTCAGTGTTTAATGTGATATAGCAAAGCAAGAATGCAAACATTTACAATATATATCATATGAATTGTTTGGTATTGAGTCAAAGTCAATGTATCATGATGATTTGTTAAGTTAAAATTTATATTAGTGTTGTTCTTTTTAAACCAAATACCCTCCGGGTCAAAATGACCCGAACAGAACGAAGGTGTAGTGAATCTGAACAGAACTTAAGGGTTAAGAACGCCCTCCCCCGTCATATTATGGTTCCTTCCACGTCCTGCCGGTCCTCTTTTACCACCAGCGCCCCCTGTCGGAGGAGGCGTCTACCTTTATATGTCACTAACTGAGTACATTTACTCAAGTACAAGTACTTATAAGTAAAATGTTGAGATACATTGCAGTATTGATACCTTTACAATAAGTGAAAAGATTTGAGTACTTTTTTCCACCACTGGATAGTAGAGAGAGAGTGTGTTCGTGTAGATTGGCTATTTTCAAATAGTGTGTGTGTGTGTGTGTGTGTGTGTGTGTGTGTGTGTGTGTGTGTGTGTGTGTGTGTGTGTGTGTATGTGTGTGTGTGTGTGTGTGTGTGTGTGTGTGTGTCCCGGTGTGTGTGTGTGTGTGTGTGTGTGTGTGTGTGTGTGTGTGTGTGTGTGTGTGTGTGTGTGTGTGTGTGTGTGTGTGTGTGTGTGCGCGTATGCGTGCGTCATGGTGCGTGCGTGTGTGTGTTTTTCTGATGATATCTACTAGGCTACATATAGGCAACTGTTTTCTATCTGTCTGTCATTCATTTTCAAGGTAAACAAGCTGCAATACTTACCTGAGTTTCCTTTTAGTTGAGCTTGTAGGCCTACCAGTGAACTGTACTTTTTCCTATGCAAACTACTAATAAATAGCCTACTTCAATCTATCAATGTCATGTAACCAGGGTCTATTCTTTAGGGCTTGTTTTCAGAGACCTGGCTGCTTGTTTCTGTCACAATCTGGCAACAGACAGTGAAGCAACGCTGGAGAGAAGCAGGAAGGAACAAACACAGTCGTCCACTGCGTTCCTTCAGGGTGAGAGGTTTATGTTTCTACAAGTTCATTTAAAGTGTTTTATGACTCATTCTTTCATGTTGTTAAAGTTAATGTGTTTATATCATGAACTAGTATCGTTTACAAGAGTTGGTCTGAACTTAACAAACAATGGAGCACTTTTTACTTTCGTTTTCTACTCTTTACGCTAAGCAGAGACATGCAGTCAGCCAGACATGACAGTTGTATTTGTAACTGTGGCGCATGATTCATGTGAAAAAAAAAGAAAACATAAAAAATAAAAAAATACGGTTTTGTTTCTATGGATAATTTTTTACCTAAATGTTATGCCGGGTGGCTGGGAAACCCACGCTGCTAGTTTCAAATCCCACTAGGGGATTCCCATTTTTTTCTTCTGTCTGTAGCATGTCGAAACAAGCTTTAGTTGGCACAGCATGGCCCTACAAGCTGGATAATATCGGCTGATAAAACATGATAATCTCTGATGGTATCTGAAGATAACAATCAAATCAGGTGACATTTTCAGGTTACATTTTTTTATTTGGTTTAACTTGTGGATTTGCTAGATAGGTGGCACAGTGCTAAAGTCTCCTCCCAGTGCCCACCACCACTAGGTGGCACAGTGCTAAAGTCCTCCCAGTGCCCACCACCACTAGGTGGCACAGTGCTAAAGTCTCCTACCAGTGCCCACCACCACTAGGTGGCACAGTGCTAAAGTCTCCTCCCAGTGCCCACCACTACTAGGTGGCACAGTGCTAAAGTCTCCTCCCAGTGCCCACCACTACTAGGTGGCACAGTGCTAAAGTCTCCTCCCAGTGCCCACCACTACTAGGTGGCACAGTGCTAAAGTCTCCTCCCAGTGCCCACTACTACTAGGTGGCACAGTGCTAAAGCCCCTCCCAGCACCACAGAAGTTGTGGGTACAGTATGAACCCACCGCGGTGCATCCCACTTTGCCGGGTTTCTATGCCAACGGAATTGGCCCGTGTTCGGGGCAGGGCTGTTGGATGGGGAGGCTGAAGGTCGCTGTTTACCATGAGAAATTTCACAGGTTGTCCGCGTGTAGACATGTAGACGTGGGTGTACACATTTTGACAGCCTATATGGTTCTATGGGTTTGTCTGTGAGAGAAAGAAAAAGCGTCTAACGGAACTGCAGCAACAGCGATCAGGTAAACACACATTCAACTTGCACTGTCAGTTGTAACTTGTGTTGTACGATGGAGCCACGTTGCTGCTGCTGTTCTGGCTTCTCCGCCTCTGTGTAAGGCTGGTCATAAAGTAATTAAGTCATAAAAAACGCAGTTTTCAAAGCGGAGAATCGGTTTATGACCGCAGGGTTCTGCACGTTCTCACTCTCAATAGTATCGAGTCCCTCTCCCGTGTCCCATGTAGACTACTAGTAATGGAAAAAGTACTCACATGTTTTACTTAGTAAAAGTATCAATACTGCAATGCAGAAATACTCTGTTACAAGTAAAAGTCCAGAGTAAAAGTACAATATTTGCCGCTGAGATGTGGAAATACTCCAGTATAAGTAAAAGAACCTGAAAATGAATTGTGCTTAAATACAGTACTTGAGTAAGTGTACTTAGTTACTTTACAGCACTGCCCGTGAACTAGACACACTCAGTAACCAAGGTAACCACTAATTTAACCCTTTCATTTTAAGCAAAATCTTTTACTGTGTAAAAAAAAATTGCCGATTTACAAGCTCACAGCATGCATTGTCTCTGTCTATGCCTGTGGCCTATATTAAAGACAAGTCCCTAAATATTATTATATTCATATAACTATATCTATAGGATATATTATATTTTTTATTGTAGATTTAATTTTCTTCATTATATCTAGAACAATCGGTGCCGTGGTAGGCAACAAGTCCAATTTTGCTGCATGTATTGTATGTGTAAGTCACTGTTTAACCGAGTTAGAAACTTAGAATCACCCAAATTCACCCGACCCGACCCGAAAAAGGTCAAAAATGTAATCCCCCCCCCCCCCCCCCCCCCCAAAAAAAAAATGCTTATTTGGGGGTATTTGTCCGGTCCTTTGTTATGTTAGGCTATTTGATGCTACATTGCATGACGATTCTGCAATTTGGCCTATTTATATACAAAACCCAGAATTAAACCCATTATAAAATTGATTAAAAAACAATAAAAAATTATTGGCCCCATAGCAGAATCATGCTTAGGGCCCCCGTGGGCCCAGAATCGGCTCTACAACTATGTTTTATGACTCATTCTGTTCATGTTGTTAAAGATAATGTTGTTTAAGTGTTTTTATCATAAACTAGAAACCTTCTGTATCGTTTACAACAGTTTGTCTGAACTTAACAATGGAGCACTTTTTACTTTCGTTTTCTACTCTTTACGCTAGGCAGAGACAGGCAGACAGACATACATGACAGTTGTAACTGTGGCGCTCCTCCGCGTGTGTGCATGATTCATGAAAATAAATAAATGAATACATTTATCCGGTTTTGTTTCGGGTTTCTATGGTTTATTTTGTACCTAAATGTTACGCCGGGTGGCTGGGAAACCCACGCTAGTCGTTTCAAATCCCACTAGGGGATTCCCCACCCCCCCCTTTTTTCTTTTCTTTTCTTCAGTCTGTAGAGCATGTCGAAACACTCGGCAGAGCATGGCCCTACTAGCTGGATAATATCGGCTGATAAGACCTGATGGTATCTGATGATAACATTCGAATCAGGTGACATTTTCACAAGGTAAAATTTTGTATTTCATTTTAACTCATGGGTTTGCTAGTTAGGTGGCGCTAAAGTCCCCTCCCAGTGCCCACTACTAGGTGGCACAGTGCTAAAGTCTCCTCCCAGTGCCCACCACTAGGTGGAGCAGTGCTAAAGTCTCCTCCCAGTGCCCACTACTAGGTGGCACAGTGCTAAAGTCTCCTCCCAGTGCCCACCACTAGGTGGCACAGTGCTAAAGTCCCCTCCCAGTGCCCACCACTAGGTGGCACAGTGCTAAAGTCTCCTCCCAGTGCCGACCACTACTAGGTGGCACAGTGCTAAAGTCTCCTCCCAGTGCCCACTACCACTAGGTGGCACAGTGCTAAAGTCCCCTCCCAGTGCCCACTACTAGGTGGCACAGTGCTAAAGTCTCATCCCAGTGCCCACTACTAGGTGGCACAGTGCTAAAGTCTCCTCCCAGTGCCCACTACCACTAGGTGGCACAGTGCTAAAGTCCCCTCCCAGTGCCCACCACCACTAGGTGGCACAGTGCTAAAGTCTCCTCCTAGTGCCCACTACTAGGTGGCACAGTGCTAAAGTCTCCTCCCAGTGCCCACTACCACTAGGTGGCACAGTGCTAAAGTCCCCTCCCAGTGCCCACCACCACTAGGTGGCACAGTGCTAAAGTCTCCTCCCAGTGCCCACTACTACTAGGTGGCACAGTGCTAAAGTCTCCTCCCAGTGCCCACTACTACTAGGTGGCACAGTGCTAAAGTCCCCTCCCAGTGCCCACCACCACTAGGTGGCACAGTGCTAAAGTCCCCTCCCAGTGCCCACCACCACTAGGTGGCACAGTGCTAAAGTCTCCTCCCAGTGCCCACTACTACTAGGTGGCACAGTGCTAAAGTCTCCTCCCAGTGCCCACTACTACTAGGTGGCACAGTGCTAAAGTCCCCTCCCAGTGCCCACCACCACTAGGTGGCACAGTGCTAAAGTCTCCTCCCAGTGCCCACCACCACTAGGTGGCGCAGTGCTAAAGTCTCCTCCCAGTGCCCACTACCACTAGGTGGCACAGTGCTAAAGTCTCCTCCCAGTGCCCACCACCACCACCACTAGGTGGCACAGTGCTAAAGTCTCCTCCCAGTGCCCACCACTAGGTGGCACAGTGCTAAAGTCTCCTCCCAGTGCCCACCACTAGGTGGCACAGTGCTAAAGTCTCCTCCCAGTGCCCACCACCACCACCACTAGGTGGCACAGTGCTAAAGTCTCCTCCCAGTGCCCACTACTAGGTGGCACAGTGCTAAAGTCTCCTCCCAGTGCCCACTACTACTAGGTGGCACAGTGCTAAAGTCTCCTCCCAGTGCCCACTACTACTAGGTGGCACAGTGCTAAAGTCTCCTCCCAGTGCCCACTACTAGGTGGCACAGTGCTAAAGTCTCCTCCCAGTGCCCACCACCACTACTAGGTGGCACAGTGCTAAAGTCCCCTCCCAGTGCCCACCACTAGGTGGCACAGTGCTAAAGTCTCCTCCCAGTGCCCACTACTAATAGGTGGCACAGTGCTAAAGTCTCCTCCCAGTGCCCACTACTAGGTGGCACAGTGCTAAAGTCTCCTCCCAGTGCCCACCACCACTAGGTGGCGCAGTGCTAAAGTCTCCTCCCAGTGCCCACCACTACTAGGTGGCACAGTGCTAAAGTCTCCTCCCAGTGCCCACTACTAGGTGGCACAGTGCTAAAGTCTCCTCCCAGTGCCCACCACTAGGTGGCACAGTGCTAAAGTCTCCTCCCAGTGCCCACTACTAGGTGGCACAGTGCTAAAGTCTCCTCCCAGTGCCCACCACTACTAGGTGGCACAGTGCTAAAGTCTCCTCCCAGTGCCCACCACTAGGTGGCACAGTGCTAAATTCTCCTCCCAGTGCCCACCACCACTAGGTGGCACAGTGCTAAAGTCTCCTCCCAGTGCCGACCACTACTAGGTGACACAGTGCTAAAGTCTCCTCCCAGTGCCCACCACTACTAGGTGGCACAGTGCTAAAGTCTCCTCCCAGTGCCCACCACTACTAGGTGGCACAGTGCTAAAGTCCCCTCCCAGTGCCCACCACTACTAGGTGGCACAGTGCTAAAGTCTCCTCCCAGTGCCCACTACCACTAGGTGGCACAGTGCTAAAGTCTCCTCCCAGTGCCCACTACTAGGTGGCACAGTGCTAAAGTCTCCTCCCAGTGCCCACCACTACTAGGTGGCACAGTGCTAAAGTCTCCTCCCAGTGCCGACCACTACTAGGTGACACAGTGCTAAAGTCTCCTCCCAGTGCCCACCACTACTAGGTGGCACAGTGCTAAAGTCTCCTCCCAGTGCCCACCACTACTAGGTGGCACAGTGCTAAAGTCCCCTCCCAGTGCCCACCACTACTAGGTGGCACAGTGCTAAAGTCTCCTCCCAGTGCCCACTACCACTAGGTGGCACAGTGCTAAAGTCTCCTCCCAGTGCCCACTACTAGGTGGCACAGTGCTAAAGTCTCCTCCCAGTGCCCACTACTAGGTGGCACAGTGCTAAAGTCCCCTCCCAGTGCCCACCACTACTAGGTGGCACAGTGCTAAAGTCCTCCCAGTGCCCACTACTAGGTGGCACAGTGCTAAAGTCTCCTCCCAGTGCCCACTACTAGGTGGCACAGTGCTAAAGTCTCCTCCCAGTGCCCACCACTACTAGGTGGCACAGTGCTAAAGTCCCCTCCCAGTGCCCACCACTACTAGGTGGCACAGTGCTAAAGTCTCCTCCCAGTGCCCACTACTAGGTGGCACAGTGCTAAAGTCTCCTCCCAGTGCCCACTACCACTAGGTGGCACAGTGCTAAAGTCTCCTCCCAGTGCCCACTACTAGGTGGCACAGTGCTAAAGTCTCCTCCCAGTGCCCACTACTAGGTGGCACAGTGCTAAAGTCTCCTCCCAGTGCCCACTACCACTAGGTGGCACAGTGCTAAAGTCCCCTCCCAGTGCCCACCACCACTAGGTGGCACAGTGCTAAAGTCTCCTCCCAGTGCCCACTACTACTAGGTGGCACAGTGCTAAAGTCTCCTCCCAGTGCCCACTACTACTAGGTGGCACAGTGCTAAAGTCCCCTCCCAGTGCCCACCACCACTAGGTGGCACAGTGCTAAAGTCTCCTCCCAGTGCCCACTACCACTAGGTGGCACAGTGCTAAAGTCTCCTCCCAGTGCCCACCACTACTAGGTGGCACAGCGCTAAAGTCTCCTCCCAGTGCCCACCACCACCACTAGGTGGCACAGTGCTAAAGTCTCCTCCCAGTGCCCACCACTAGGTGGCACAGTGCTAAAGTCTCCTCCCAGTGCCCACCACTAGGTGGCACAGTGCTAAAGTCTCCTCCCAGTGCCCACCACTAGGTGGCACAGTGCTAAAGTCTCCTCCCAGTGCCCACTACTAGGTGGCACAGTGCTAAAGTCTCCTCCCAGTGCCCACTACTACTAGGTGGCACAGTGCTAAAGTCCCCTCCCAGTGCCCACCACTAGGTGGCACAGTGCTAAAGTCTCCTCCCAGTGCCCACTACTAATAGGTGGCACAGTGCTAAAGTCTCCTCCCAGTGCCCACTACTAGGTGGCACAGTGCTAAAGTCTCCTCCCAGTGCCCACCACCACTAGGTGGCGCAGTGCTAAAGTCTCCTCCCAGTGCCCACCACTACTAGGTGGCGCAGTGCTAAATTCTCCTCCCAGTGCCCACCACCACTAGGTGGCGCAGTGCTAAAGTCTCCTCCCAGTGCCCACCACTACTAGGTGGCACAGTGCTAAAGTCTCCTCCCAGTGCCCACCACTACTAGGTGGCACAGTGCTAAAGTCCCCTCCCAGTGCCCACCACCACTAGGTGGCACAGTGCTAAAGTCTCCTCCCAGTGCCCACCACTACTAGGTGGCACAGTGCTAAAGTCTCCTCCCAGTGCCCACCACCACTAGGTGGCGCAGTGCTAAAGTCTCCTCCCAGTGCCCACCACTACTAGGTGGCACAGTGCTAAAGTCCCCTCCCAGTGCCCACCACCACTAGGTGGCACAGTGCTAAAGTCTCCTCCCAGTGCCCACCACCACTAGGTGGCGCAGTGCTAAAGTCTCCTCCCAGTGCCCACCACTACTAGGTGGCACAGTGCTAAATTCTCCTCCCAGTGCCCACCACCACTAGGTGGCGCAGTGCTAAAGTCTCCTCCCAGTGCCCACCACTACTAGGTGGCACAGTGCTAAAGTCTCCTCCCAGTGCCCACCACTACTAGGTGGCACAGTGCTAAAGTCCCCTCCCACTGCCCACCACCACTAGGTGGCACAGTGCTAAAGTCTCCTCCCAGTGCCCACCACTACTAGGTGGCACAGTGCTAAAGTCTCCTCCCAGTGCCCACCACTACTAGGTGGCACAGTGCTAAAGTACCCTCCCAGTGCCCACCACTAGGTGACACAGTGCTAAAGTACCCTCCCAGTGCCCACCACTAGGTGGCACAGTGCTAAAGTACCCTCCCAGTGCCCACCACTAGGTGGCACAGTGCTAAAGTACCCTCCCAGTGCCCACCACCACTAGGTGGCACAGTGCTAAAGTACCCTCCCAGTGCCCACCACTACTAGGTGGCACAGTGCTAAAGTCCCCTCCCAGTGGCCACCGCCACTAGGTGGCGCAGTGCTGCTAAAGTCCCCTCCCAGTGCCCACCACCACTACGTGGCGCAGTGCTACAGGGAGAAGAGTCTATGGAACAACACAGATGTCTTCTCTCATTCAAAGGTTTGTAGCATAGCAGACTCCATCTCAGAGTAGGTCATTACAGGCATTACTAGCCGATTCTCTTCACTATAGAAATACTATGAAATACAATGAATCAACTAGGGAAAAGTGGAGTGGGCAAAATCAGAATTCTCTTTCACCCTGTCAAACACTTCTACCACATCCTGATGAGGCGTGAGCAGGTGCTGAAGGTGTGTGCCAACCACACCATCTCCCAGGCCATGGAGCTCAAACCCATGAGATCATCAGCCAAAACCTTGGTCTGGACCGCCAAAGACTACTCAGAGGGGGAGGGCCAAGTAGAACAGCTGTCAACTATGTTCAAGACCACTGACTTGACTGAATCTTTCAAGAAGACCTTCTGTAAGTGCCCGAAGTGCATGGACCAGCAGGCTCCGGAAACACAGACCCTGGGCAAGAATACAAAAGAACCACAGACCCTTGTCAAGGAGATTCCACAACCACAGACCTTGAGTCAGGATGTTCTAGAAAAAAGATCCTTCTTCAAGATGGTGCAGAACGACAGAGGCCAGAAGATGAATATTTTAGTTTGTCATGATCTGTTCGTCAACAAATTCAATGGCCTAAAGGGTGAACCAATCAGGTGCCTCCGTGTCTATGACATCACTTTTTTATAACGTATTGTCTGCGGCCTAAACGCGTTCTAAATCAGAGTGAACCAATCAGGTGCCTCTGTGCCTATGAAATCATGGACAAATGAACAGAATCGAAGTGTTTCATTGGTCTAGTTAACTCATGTTATCATCATTAGTGACAGCATCATTTTTTTTTTCAAAAGCTGTTTATTTGTATTTTAAACTTGTATTAGTTGGCTATCATTTATAACCTGTAAGATTTTCCACAGTCTGTCTAAAAGTGTGGTTATTTTATAGCTTATCAATGATATTTATCTAATACAATTTTGAAATTTAAAGTCAATGGCCTAAAGTGTGAACCAATTGGGTGCCTCCGTGTCTGTGACATAGTATTTTCTGCGGCCTAAACGCGTTCTAAATCAGGGTGAACCAATCGGGTGCCTCTGTGACTATGACATCATGGACAAATCAACAGAATCGAAGTGTTTCATTGGTCTAGTTAATTCATGTTATCTTCATTAGTGACATCATCATTTTTTTCAAAAGCTGTTTATTTGTATTTTAAACTTGTATTAGTTGCCTATCATTTATAACCTGTAAGATTTTCCACAGTCTGTCTAAAAGTGTGGTTATTTTATCACTTATAAGTGATATTCATCTAATACAATTTTGAAATTCAAGGTTAGCACCGCTCAATAATTTTTTATGACGTATTTTACGCGGCCTAAACGCGTTCTTAATCAGGGTGAACCAATCGGGTGCCTCTGTGGCTATGACATCATGGACAGATCAACAGAATCGAAGTGTTTCATTGGTCTAGCGAACTCATGTCATCATCATTTGTGACATCATAGTTTTGGTAAAAAAGCGGTCTATAGGAGCGGTTAGCACCGCTCAAAAAAACGTTGTGGGGAAAAAAAGCATGCTTGAGCCTTGAGGATGGTGCCCCCTTGTGGTTGATGCTCCGTGCTGCAGCACCTTCAGCCCGTTCATAAGTCCGGTGCTGTGCCGCTCTGCCCATATATAGTCGACAATGTGACGTAGAACATACATGGACATTCCCAGATCACACTTGCACATTAATTACGTCCTTGTCTGTTTTATGCCCATATATGGACATCCCTCTCCCAATGTCATCTATCTATAAATGCGAGAAGTCTCTGCGCACGTGTGTGTCTGCGTGTCTGTCTGTCTGTAATCCGCGTATCTCGAGAACCGTTCGTCCCACCGGCTTCATATTCGGCACGCGCGTTCTCCGCCGCGGCACGGAGTGCAGTGCCGGGCCTCGACCCGACCCGGCGCGCGGTTTTCCCTAACCGGCGCGAAACGTTCGGAATCTCCTTATGCGGGCTGATTGTTGACATCAGGCTGTTCCGGAGGAAATCGGCGCACGCGCTGACTCATTGTGACATCACTGCAGTGCCGGGCCTTGCCTCGACCCGACAGATATCTCCGTATATGGGCATAAAAGGGACACAGGCAGATATATGGGCATAAAAGGGACAAATCGGCGCAAGCGCTGGGCATAAAAGGGACACAGACAGATATATGTGCATAAAAGGGACACAGACTGAGATCTCCATATATGGGCATATGGGCAGATACAGAGATCTCCCTATATGGGCATATATAGACAGATATCTCCGTATATGGGCATAAAAGGGACACAGACTGATACCGAGATCTCCATATATGGGCATATGGGCAGATACAGAGATCTCCATATATGGGCATATGGGCATAAAATGGACGCAGATAGAGTATATGGGCAAGTATATGGGCAACCTATAACTCCATATATGGAGACATCTAGCTGCTGACATCAGTAGCGTGCGTGTCTGCGTGTCTGTCTGTAATCCGCGTATCTCGAGAACCGTTCGTCCCACCGGCTTCAGATTCGGCACGCGCGTTCCCCGCCGCGGCACGGAGTGCAGTGCCGGGCCTCGACCCGACCCGACGCGCGGTTTTCCCTAACCGGCGCGAAACGTTCGGAATCTCCTTATGCGGGCTGATTGTTGACATCAGGCTGTTCCGGAGGAAATCGGCGCAAGCGCTGACTCATTGTGACATCACTTCATGAAAGGCTCTGACATCACGTACGCCACATGAGTCAACAAAAAATCTCTGTTAGTGTGTATGTATATGTATGTAATCCGCGTATCTCGAGAACCGTTCGTCCCACCGGCACGCGCGTTCTCCACATATGGGCCTAAAATGAATGCCCGTATGCGGAGCTGATGTCTGACATCAGAGTTTCCCGCAACAGGTACTGTGTGTGCAGCAATCTCCATATATGGGCATAAGTGGACAAAGGCAAACAGATGGTCAAAACGGGTATATGACAACAGGTATATTGGGGTTTGCATTAAAGGGTGGGGCATTCATGGGGTTTGCATTAAAGGGTGGGGCATTCATTCCCTATTTCAAATTCGGCACGCGCATATATGGGCATAAAATGGATGCAGACAGACAGATACAGATATCTCCATATATGGACATAAATGGACACAGGCAAACAGATGGTCAAATATCTCCATATATGGGCATAAAGTGGACACAGACAGACAGATACAGATATCTCCATATATGGGCATAAATGGACACAGGCAAACAGATGGTCAAAACGGGTCCTGTGACAACAGGTATAATGGGGTTTGCATTAAAGGGGGAACCGGCACTGTGTCTGCAACACAGTCGGAGGCACAGACAGATACTCCATATATGGGCATAAATGGACACAGGCAAACAGATGGTCAAAACGGGTCCTATGACAACAGGTATAATGGGGTTTGCATTAAAGGGAGAACCGGCACTGTGTCTGCAACACAGTCGGAGGCACAGACAGATACAGAGATCTCCATAATGGGCATAAAGGGACACAGACAAACAGATGGAGGAGGAGACAAACATAAGACAAGCAACAAAGAGTGTGGATCAGTAGTCGAGATCTGGGTTGGCTGAGGTGCAGACGGAGGAGACAAACATAAGACAAGCTAAATCAACTGCACAAGACAAAAAAAAAACAAGTTCTCCAAAAAAACTCAAGCTGAATTCACTCTCCCGCTCCAAAAAAGAAAAAGAAAATAAAAGAGACAAAGACAAACATAAGACAAGCAACAAAGCGTGGGACTGGGAGGATGACTTGAATGATGCAGATTTAAGCAGGCTGCATATTCTGCTTAAAGAGGAAACAAACAAAAAGCGACAGAGATCTCATATATGGGCATAAAATGGACGCAGATAGACAGATAACTCCATATATGGGCATAAAATGGACCCAGAACTATATCTGCAGTCATCTCCATATATGGACATAAAATGGACGCTGACAGACAGACAGATACAGATATCTCCATATATGGGCATACATGGACACAGGCAAACAGATGGTCAAAACGGGTCCTATGACAATTGACAACAGTATAATGGGGTTTGCATTAAAGGGCGGGGCATTCATTCCCTATTTACATCGTTCCCGAGTTGGCCAGGTCGCCGACTAGACGCTGGGCCGCCCGCTTCTAGTCAATATTAAAGGGCCACTTCACCTCTGGGACAACCCTATCTTATTTTATTGTTGTTTGGGACACGATTAGGTGGTATTGCCTTATAAGAAAAAGTGCTTAGAAAATGAATTTCGTTCCCACGTCTGGGCACTACTCGTTCAATGCATTTTTGCAT
Source organism: Nannobrachium achirus (assembly GCF_963921795.1). NCBI lineage: Eukaryota > Metazoa > Chordata > Actinopteri > Myctophiformes > Myctophidae > Nannobrachium > Nannobrachium achirus. Next base: position 7,257,453 of record NC_137828.1, read on the forward strand.
AGACAATACCCTTGTGGACTTTGGGTTAAAAGTTCTCCGCACGAAACCTGCACGACTTTTGTCACCAGCCAGAATTGTATATAAAAGTGAATAACAAAAAAACTAAAATCTTGTGCTGCTTTTTTGGCTTTTGGCTCAAATGTCATAAATACATCTACTTAACATCTGAAACAAGTATTGGTGCCTTAGTATTCTCATATGTGAATTTAGATCATGAAATATAGCACATTTGTTGAAGAAAACACCTCAATGTACTGTATGTGATTGGCACCCATCAAAATCAAACATACACATAGTAAATTTCTCTCATACATAAAACATCTCACAGCCAACTGTGTAATGAAAGGTAAAAAAAAAAAAAAAGAAAAACAGTACACCTTGGCCAGAAATGGATGAAAATCTATCAAATTGCTATCACACCCCCCTAAATTGGAAAAATGCCCAAAATGGACAAGACTATAATAAATGCACAAAAGGTCATGTCAGGTTTAAAATATGTATTTAAGTACCACAGAGTGTCCCAACATCTGTCATTTGTACATCAAGACCCCCCCCCCCTAACCAAAACAAAAACGCATACAAATGTTGGCAGCAGACGTAAACGTAAGGCTGTGCTGTGACAAAATACAACACAAAATACAGCAAATGTTAAGCTTTTTCCTCCCACATGTATGTATTGCCTTTAAATGTGATAAAAGCAAATCTTGAAATAAAACAAGTATTTAGCTAATTTTACATGCTGACATGGTGCATATATTACTCATCCCTATCACTTCCAGGGGTCATCAATATGTCTGTACTGACAAACTGTGTCAGTGGCTGATGTTATACCTAATAATATTCTTGTTTTTGATCATAAGATCCAATTACTGAATTCGAAGTCAACAGGTTTTTTTCAGAATATCTATGACATTGTGACATTTTGGCATATTAGGAGTCCAACCAGTACTGGTTCTCAAATGTTTTATTTGCAAAGGACACCCTTAAAGGGATATTCCACTTTCAACAGGGAGCAGTGGTAGGGCTTCTCTCCACATACAAACCCATTGTAACTTCAAACTCCATTTTAACCATGATAGATTCATTAAAAACACACATTATTCTTTCTGGTGACTCATAATACCCTCCTAATATGTGAGCAGGCCGTGTTTTTTCGGTAACCTTTTTCATTTATTTTTAATAATTATTTGGGAAAATGGAAAAAATGAAATACAAAAAAACAATTATTAAAAATAAATGAAAAAAGTTATCGAAAAAACACAGCCTGCTCACGTATTAGGAGGGTATGGGAAAATGGAAAAAATGAAATACAAAAAAATAATTATTAAAAATAAATGAAAAAAGTTATCGAAAAAACACGGCCTGCTCACGTATTAGGAGGGTATTATGAGTCACCAGAAAAAATAATGTGTGTTTTTAATGAATCTATCATGGTTTAAATGAAGTTAAAAGTTACAATGGGTGTGTGTGGAGAGAGGCCCTGGGCCTGGAGGGCCTGGTAACATTTACATCAAATATCTAAATATTCAATCAAGCTAATTAAAAACTGTTCAGGGTATTCATAAAAGCCTGATTAGATGATAAAATTACCAAAAGTTTTTTTGAAAGTGAAATACCCCTTTAAGAGATTGTACAAATAGTACCAAATGGTTCTCAGAGTTACACACTGGTAATTCAGGGCTTGCTCTTCTATGTGTTTCTGGTATATATTATTGTCCACTCATTTAGTATGTCCATGGCAAAAAAAGATATTTCAACATAAATGTCCACCAAAAGCCAGCATGGCGACGACCCTGCTTAACAGTTTTACTGCCAGATGTTTTATTTATTTATTGGGTCTTTTGCCAGCAAAAATCAGCTTACCTTTGCGATGTTATAGTAGATAGATAGACGTTTTTTATTTTTATTTTTATTTAATTTTTTTTGATTGCGCAACATGCACTTTGGCGGACCTGGCAGCAGAGGGCGGCGTCATGCAAGAATTAATGTGAATTTGGCCGTTCTGAGTTGCCATCCATTGAGACCAGTCACTCGCCACAAAGCCACAGGGCCAGAGAAATCAACAAGGAAGTGAATTGGTCTCCGTTGATGTTAACGCATAATGGATTTTTTAGAGCATCATTGCGGCAGATGTGTTCACTGTACATGGCGGCGCGACCCCTCATCAGCTTACGGACATCAACAAGGTAAACGAACGAACGGCCGTATTTGCGACGAGCGACGTTCAGAATTGGGGCGAACGGTAACGTCCGTAGCAGTAAAACAGTTAATCAGAGTCATCATCCCATAAAGCTTGTTCTTCTGTTTCTTTTGAAACATTCTCACAGTTCTGGCACTGACATAAATCAGTACAAGACAGTCTTGCAGACATACTGTACAGGCTTGCTTGTCTTCAACTACAGTGAACTACATGCAAAACACTTGACTGTGGAATCAGCACACTGTCCTGTAGATATGTTGAGCATGGATGATGTGGTCACTGCTGGCATGGTGTGGGTTGGAGGTGTGGAGGTGGAGCATAGACTTGAGCTCTGCAGAGACAGGGCTGAGTGTAATGCCATCCAGACCACTTGCTTCCTTGGCATCAGCATTATAAGTCTGCTTCAGTAGCATGTCAAGAGAAACACTAATGTTGTGGCTGCCATCTGCTCGTCAGCCAACAAGTGCTTCATGTACCTCTGAAGCTGTTTCCGGTAATTTCTTCATCTAAGGCAAATACAAAGGTAAAGATTGCTGCCTGTACTTCTAGTGGCCTACTGAAGTGAGGTACGGTATCATTTTTGCTGATTCACAGAGATGTCCTGTCCAGTCACCTTCCCGCTCGTAGTAGTTAAACCTTTGGAGAATATCTGACATCTCCAGGAAGGTCCAGGAAGGTTGCCCAGAGAATTGTAGTTGGTTGCCCATTGAATGATTCCTGAAAAGCAGCAGCTGATCTCCTAGGACTGCCATCTCTGGATACCTCGTCATTTCTAACTTCTGCCAGTTATCTCTTTCTCAAACAGGATCTTCAAGACCGACTCAACTTGTGGCTTCCAGGGCTGTCTGTCCCTGTCTGCTGCCCATGCCTCAAAGGCTTCCCAGGGCCACATGGCTTCACTGAGGACCTTGAGGGCATTTAAAGTTAGGTAGTATTATGTCTTTTCAACAAACATCTTCTTGACAGTTCCTTCACGACAAAGACTTGCTGCAACAAGCAGATCATCCGCCCTTGCTTCCCTGATAATCTTGCAAATAGCCTTCATGTACAGTAGTTGTGAGCTTGGTGGAAGCCTCCCAGCAACAGGACTACATTGCCAAACTCATCTTGGTGTTGCCTGATCTCCAGTGATAATGGCGTACTTATGTAGTGAAGAGTCGTTTCATCTCTTTTCTGAGGACAGAAGGATCAGTTGGCGATGCTGGGATGGTAGACAATAATGCTAGCCTGTGGGTGAAAGTTTACACAGAATGCTGAACAGCCAGGTAAACCAGCTGCATCTGGAGGAGCATTCAGCAACTGTGATGTTGAAGCTATTCTACCTACAGAAGGCGCCACACAAGTAAAAGGTCTCTAGAATCTCCAACTTACCAATGTGCTCAGGAGACCTGGACTTCTGTCTGTCTTTTGCTGACAAGAAACACTTGGGAGTAGGTGGTTCAGCAATGTGATAAATTAAAATGTCAACTGTAAGATACATGTAGTATTATAGGTAGGCAAGATAGCTTTCACGCTGACCCAGACCTCTAATATAAGGCCTGAAAAGCCAGTACATGAAACCCTGTTTATTAAGCTCCTTCCTATGGGGCGTGCTAACCAACACCATTCTTCACTAACAGGTCCCATTATCTTACTGTTCCCAAATTCTATACAGTTTACATGATCACGATCTTTTTAACCATTATAGTAACATCATAACACTGTTAGTTGATCTTTTACATCGTTTGATACTGTCTGCTCTCCACCACTCTTCTCCTCTCTGTTAGACAGGACGTGAACCATTACGACATCGGCTAGCGCGTGGCACAGAGAAAGTGCTGGCCCCGTTCCCAGACAGGAAACAGATGTCAAGCGAGAAAGTGACCATAATAACAAAATACAAATGATCCGACTCTACAAATGAAAGTTACAATGCACAAGTTACTTCTGCATTTGTTGTTTTTCCATTTCAACCAAAATTCCCCCATGTGTGTCTCTTCATAACAGGATGCAAGTATGTGGTAATCCGTCCGTACATTTCCCGTCACATTTAGCCTCATTTCGCAACAACCCACACATAATATTCTGCTTAAACTGCGTTTAAGTAGTACAAAGATGCTTGTCTTCAGCTTGATCTATAATTAAGGGAACACAGGGTTGAAACGCTGATATACAAGCCCAGTCTTGTAGACAGTAGCTGTATGTACGTTTTCTCAGATTTTTCTCTGCAACTCTTCATAGAATCTGAGGTAAAACTGACCAAATGTGTTCATATTGCTTAAAAAGCAGATGTTTTGTCATAACAGCCAGCTGTCACTGTAAAAGTCATAGTAAAGCTCATTTTCGGGTGTCGTCCATCTTGGAAATATGTAAATTAAAGGTCCAGACACACCCAATCATGAAGATAAGTATTCCATTGAGTTTCTCTTGATGTGAAACCATGAAATAGACATCACGTTTACTTGACATTATAACAAAATTACAATCACTGACACTCACTTACACACGATACCAGCCACGCAATACGACCTAGATCAACACAATCCTGAGTTATTCTTTGTGTTCAATCTGTTTTTTGAGATATTTTAGTATTTCGTGTATCAGCATGTACTAGTGATGTGTTTTGCATCATATGATGCAAAACGCATCACTGATGATGCAAAATGCATCACTAGTCATGCTGAAATACTAAAATATCTAAAAACACAGACTGAACACAAAAAATAACTCAGGATTGTGTTGATCGTGTCCCAAACAACAATAAAATAAGATAGGGTTGTCCCAGAGTTAAAGTGTCCCTTTAAGGGCATATCGGGAATGCCCATATTTGGTAATAATGCCCATATATGGCCATGTTCTGACATCACATTGTTGGCTATCATGCAGGGGTCTCCATATATGGGTAACTGGTCCGATATACATCACTGGCCAGATGGCCAAGAATTGGCGCGCCCTCGCCTTTAGGGCAAGGTCGCATGTCGCCCTGAGGCGTCTTACTAGTAACCCTGCTCTTCCTCTCTGTGTGTCTCTGTTTCCAGCTCAACAGTCACCACATCTCAGCCATGGACGACTTGGCTCTTCTTCTACTGAAGTCCTAGTAGGAGAAATATGTGAAAAAGGTGTTCACTTCCACAAAACTATGGTTTAGTGATGAGTCATCACTTTTCACAGTTGTGTAGGGTCCATTTTTAGCCCAAGGAATGTTTTTCGTGCAAAACAAATGCTTGCAATGGATTCAGAATCATGAAAACCCCCTAGATAGACCCCTCACATGCTATTTAAAGAAGATCTTTTGGGGGGTCTTTTTTCCCTAGTATGGTAAGTGAATTAGAGCCACCAGATCCCTTGGGAAAAGTGCTTGGGACCGTCAATTTTTGTTCGGCGCACAAAATACCTCTAGGTGCAAATTTTCACGCGTTCTGCCGGAAGTGAACACATTAGCCTATTTTTGTTACATATTTCTCCCACTACAGCATTTTGACAAGCTTTCAGCCTTCATGCCTGGCAGCTCTAGGAGCGTATAATGTTCCCAAAACCTCTTAACCTCCACCCCCCCCCCCATTTTGATCCCCCTTCCTGTCTCTCCCAACAGTCTAAAAAGAGGGAGTTGGGGATAATACAACAATGGAACCCCATGAATTATCTGCTGCCGAGGGTCAGAAATGCCCAAATAAGGAGCCGTTGAGGGAGAAGGTTCCCTTGAGGCAGAGGAAGTGGGTGTCGGAGCCTTCCGCCGCCTCAAAACGAAGCACTTTCCCCGGGCAGTTGCTGTCGGACGTCTTCTACCCCACGTTACCCAACAGCTTTTTCACCTCGATCTCCACTGAAGCTGACAAGAGCACAGGTAGAAGAAGCATTGAAATACACATTCACATGGCTGTATAGCAGGTGTCTTTCATAGACTTTTTTTTTATTTTTTTATTTTTTTATCCATTTTAAAACTTAAAAACATGTAATACATAGACACAGATAAAACAATACAATACAAAACAATGCAACAACCCACCCTCCCACCCTCCCTCCCACATGCCTTGAGGGGAGAAGAATTGAATTAAACACAATTCATTGTGTTCAAAAAGGACAATAGCCTCAAAGACTTGTTGACACACATTATATTTTCTTGGTTTCATGTTAATGTGTATTTCAGACAGTTAAAACTTTTAGTCATAAACATATTTAGTCAACTTGACCGTTGGCTCTGTACTTGGTCTGCTCTTTTCCCCTCTACGCCGACTCTCCTTAAATAGCAAATCTCAAAGCTTGTGAGCTTCTAGATCTGCAGTGTCCATTTTTATTTGGTGTGTTGGTTTTAGGCGGGTGCAGTTATGAAAAGAAAAGCACCTAACCCAAAAAAAAAAGAAAATTGCAACAAAAGGTTTTTCAACTGTTTTGTGTAGTATTAGGTGTCCTTAATAACATACTAAAAGTCTACCAAAGTCTGACCACTGGAAAGGTGTTATTTTCAAGATGGCTTCCAGGATGGACAAACATTGATTAAAATACTCTTAACTCCTTCATTATTTACCCTAGACAAGTATTTTTTGTGTCAAACCCTATGTTTATGTAGCCTAGGAATCCACTGGACTTGTCCAAATTGCAGAGATACAATTACATAATTCTGAAATCCATTATTGTGTCTGTGACTTTAGTAAAACCCACTTAAAGGGCCAACCGTTTCAAGTTACCTAACTTAATATGTATTAAATACCACATAGTTATTTCTTTACCTTTCTTTTTCACTTGAACAAGACTGAAATGTCATAGTTCCACCACTACTGTACATACTAGAACTTTTCTTTTTCGCGCAGACAAGCAGTGTCATCTTGTAGGGGCAAAACATTAGCAACATTAATCCTGCAAGGCTCAAATTAATTACTATACTGGCCAAAAAAGAGAGAAAAAAATGAGATGGTGTTGTAGGAGTCTAATCAGAGGAAAATGTTATTTTGTAAGGTTTTATAGCCATAAATCATAAATCATGCTCTAATTTACATTTTGGGGATATTTTTCACAAAAATAACATATGTACATGTTCTAGACATTCTAAAGATCACAAAAAAGTCAAAATGTATTTGTGAGGAATAGCTTCAGTGAAAAAGTGAGATGTTGTTAGTCCAGGCTCTGGAATATCAGCCTCTGTGGGGGGTATGTATATGCAAATATCCTGGCCAATGGCATTGCAATACTAAACAATAGGATCCCAATGGTGATGTTAATGTGAAAAAAGAACAGGTAAAACAAATTATTGAAACTCTTTTTTTTTTTTTTTATCAAATAAAAATCTGTCCAAAAAGCGACAGTGCAGGGTTAAATAGATTTTTGAAACAACTTTCTGATAGGAAGGTGTATAATTAGGAACAGTATAAGTGTGCAAAGAGGGGTGAGGGTGAGTATGGAGGTTAGTGCAGAGCTATCTGAGCCTACTGTAATTGTCTACTGGTTGCCTGTATACAGTAGGCAGAGGTGGTGAATAAGTGAATAAGGCCTAGGGTGCAGAGGATGGGGGTGGGTGAAAAGGTAAGCAGGCTCTCGTCTAAGAGTTTAGTGGACCTATAGGGAGCCCTTCAGGTGGATGTGGGCGTAGGCCCTAGGGTATCTTGATTGCTCCCTGGGCACCTGGAGCACTGAAGTGCAAAGTTACATGAGTTCTCTCTTATGTCAGAGGGGAAAAAAGCAACAAATGTGGTGGGGCACTTGGAAGCCCAGGACGAGTGCCCATAGGCGGTAAGAAGAATGGGGCGTGTCGGTTCCTGGTGGTGGTGGTGGTTCTTATAGTGTGGTACGATGCGTCCAAAACACAGCTCCCGTAGGATTTCAAGTCCAAACTATGAGAAAATAATGGGTGTATAAATTTCCGGACCCCACCCCCTTTCTGGGGGTCATCTATTTTGGGACCTCCCAGAACAGTACACCAGCCAGTTAATGTCCGATTTTCATTGTTTTGTAGGTTTTAAAACATTCTGAGTTCATTTATTACACTTTCAAATCAGCCAGAATAACCTTTCTGAATTTTTGGTTGGGGTCTTTCCTCACCTGGGACCCCCCAGACAGACCCCTGTACCCCTGTACCTATTTTGGGCTTGTAGCATCTCACCCTCCATGTTCTTTGATCGAAATAGTTCCCATCTGAGTAATGGCAGGGTTGTTGGACTTTTAGACTGTAAACACGGCATGAAAAATGCGAGAGACAGCCGCTGGCCGCCGCGTCCACGTCCATGGACGCGGCCATGGAAAAAAACGGGGATGCGGACGCGGCCGTGGACGCAGACGGCCGGGGACGCGGACCACGGCCGGCCGTGGACGCAGACGGCCGGCCGTGGACGCGTCCATGGACGAGGCCGCGAAAAAAACAAATTGGGTGTCTATTGTATGTATTTTTTGATGGAGAATTCAAATATGACCTTCTTTTTTGCATAGGACAACTCTAACCTGCATCAATTGGTATTTTATAATTGCCAATTGTACCCTATCCATCTAGAAAACAAATTGGATGTCTATTGTATGTAATTTATGATGGAGAATTCAAATATTACCTTCTTTTTGGGATAGGACAGCTCTAACCTGCATCAATTGGTATTTTATAATTGCCAATTGTACCCTATGCATCTAAAAAACACATTTTTTGATGGAGAATTCAAATATTACCTTCTTTTTTAGATAGGACAACTCTAACCTGCATCAATTGGTGCATCAACCTTCTATCTATCTATCTATCTATCTATCTATCTATCTATCTATCTATCTATCTATCTATCTATCTATCTATCTATACTTCACCTTTAGTCCAGAAGAGAGTTCAGCCTCAGGAACTTGCACACATGGAACTGTGTCATGACTGTGTCATGGAGCTAAACAGAGCTATGTTAAATACTCACAATGACTCTGATGGACCAATCAAGGTGGTGGTGGGGGGAGGGATCACAATAGACAGAAACTGGATAATGCTTTGTTAACTCTCCCACCTAAGTCCCTGCTAGTCTGAACAAACATCACCTTCCCTCTCATAACACTACTAATACTACTACTACTAAAACTACATTTATATAAAGCTGCTCTTGCATTTAAATTCAAGTCTGACACAAGTTAAGGTTAACTTAGGTAGTAGTTCATTTTGCTGGCTATTATAATTGTCATTAAGTGACTCAAAGGGAGACATCTAATGGGTGTTTATTATTTTAATATTAACTGTGGGAAGATTATATATTTTTTATTTTGCACTTACAGTGTTGTGATATTATACCTGAAGGAAGAGGGGTATTTTCACAGTCCAGGCTTTGAACCAAAATGCTGTTTACATTTTCTATATAAAACTCAGTTGTGTGGAGTTATTGTGTGCCTTTTCTTGTAGCTAAAGAGTCCATTTGTTCACTAGACATTAAGTCAAGGTTACTATTTTGAGTTGAAGCTAAGTGTTTTATTACTTTGTGGTTTAACATTATTTAAAAGGCAAATTGTCATGGTTACTTTAGAAGACTGCTTTTGCATTCATGAGTTAAAAAGAGAGCCAAGCTAATTCAAATAGTTAAGTTAACAAGTAGGTCGGGAGTGGCTTATTGTCGGTATCAGCCGGTAACACGCGGGAGTCTGTCCCCGTTACAATGCGCTAGACCCCTGGGAGATGGACTGCTGAGGTGGAGCGCCACACCTACCATCAGCTCCCAGTACTTGCCGCACAGCTTGCCAAGCCGTGCTACTCATACGCTGAGTTGGCGGTGCCTGGAATCGAACCCATGACCTTGCTGTACAAAGGCGAGAGCTCTACCGACTGAGCTACCCGGGCACATAACGTGACCTAACTCACAGCTGCCATTGGACAGACAGTTACAACATACTCTTATCTTTCACAGAACAGACAATTATCATTTATTTTATCTATTTAAGACTATGTAGCTGCTCTAGGGGAAATAGAGCATTAATTTGGGGTGATATATTTATCAGCCTATTCAATTGATAATGACCAATGGGTGCCAGTTTCTAAGTAGTTAAGCATATGTGTCCCAATTTGGCTGGGAGCCAGTCATCTCGGGAATTGTCATTATTCCCTACAGCCAATATGACGTTTTTTTTTCTCTCTAAAAAGATAATGCCACAACAGCATCTCATAATATCAAGGCTACATTTCACTTAAACGCCAGAGCTTAACTCTGCATGTAAATGTAAATAAGACTTTTTTTAATTAATGTGAGAGATCGGGACAATTCTGTTGGTCCTCCCAGCCATGTAGCTACAATGCATTGTTTATTTTTAATCAATTTTCTTCTTCTCGAGTTTGGAAAAAAAGGATCCGTTCCGTTTCCTGCCTGAGCCGGATGCGAGGAGTCCTTTGTTGTCACTGCTTAGCAATAGCATTGACTCAGTGTCATGATCGTAAACTGTCTAGTTTTAACGTTCAGAGCGTTTTCTTTTTGGACAATAAAAACATTGACAGCCAGGGGAAAAAAATCCATGAAGGACACGGAATGCAATCGTTCACTCGCCGTTGGAAAATTTACTTATTAGACTCTTCTGGATGAGTGGCTAACGGCTAACGCTAACGTTAGCTAGCGCTAGCTGCAGGCTAACGCAGGCATGGTATACACAATACATATGGAATAAAACGGCAACCCAACTCTATGTTGCTCTTCTACAAGCTCACAACGCGAGGAGGTTAAGTCTGTCAGAACCGTCAGATTATCCTTCTGACTGAAGTTACAAAAACACTGATTATGTTACATTTAGCACAGTTAGCCCGACCAATTTAGATAGGGCACGAGTTACGGTGTTGCGCACGTAATAAATTCACTTCAACCTGGTGTTGAGCAGTTAAACCTATTTGCTATGTACGTCTACAAAAACGTTCATATTTCAAAGATAAAGTGCTTACTGAAGTCTCACAGATGTCACAGTATGGTACGCTCAAGCAAAATTACCCGTATCTTTCGTATTGTTTAATAAACAGCATTTTAATCCGATCAGACGACATTTTCTGTTGTTTTTCAGCCATGCGACCCCATCGGTTGCGAGGTGTACTGCACTTAGATACATTAATACCTTTTTAAGGAAACGACGACCGATCGGATTAAAAGATGCTCCTCGTTAAATAATACGATCATTACGGGACATTCTGCTGGAGCGTACCCTATGGTGACATCCGTGAGCCTTCGCTAAGCAATTTATCTTTGTAATCTGACCGTTTGTGTAGAGACGTACGTAGCAAATTGGTTAAACTGCTCAACAGCAGATTGTGTTGAATTCACGGTTGGCGCAGCGTAGCGTCTTTACATTTAGCCCAATAATGCTATATAGGAAGAATCTTATTTACCTAAGTAAAAGTATATGCCCACTGCAATTTAGATATACTCTGTTACAAGTAGAAGTCCGGTATTAAATAAACATATGTTTTAATACTACAATAACAGCTGAAGTGGTTAATGTATGTTTTGGACTATTAAAATCAAAATCTACAAAGCAATAACTAAAGTTTAAAACATACATAAACCACTTTAGCCCTATGTTATACCAAGGCTATTTGAAAATAGCCGATCTACAAGCTCACAACGCATTGCGGTGCGACGCGTTGTGAGCTTGTAGATCTGCTATTTTCAAACATTTTGTACTTTTACTTTTGGTACTTTAAGTACATTTGAATACCAATACTTTTGTACTTTTACTCAAGTACATTTTTAATTCTGGACTTTTACTTGTAACAGAGTGATTCTACATTGCAGAATTGATACTTTTACTTAATTATAAAATGTAGGTACTTTTTCCACCACTGTGTAAACGTTTGTGTTCTCATGCAAATAAAGCTTCTTTGAATTGAAGATTGAATTGAAGATTGCTCCCCATGTGGCGGAGTCAGGTCATTGCAGGTTAGAAATTTATTTAAAACTTGAATATCTCAAAAGTACTATTTCAGCATGGCATCATTCTATAAGCCATATCTTCAAAAATGTTGGGTCAATCTCCACAACCAATATTGTAGCTATGATCCCCAGCTTTCAAATGAAATGAAAACATGAAAATGAAAAAAAAAAAAAAAAAATGACTAGCTGCCAGCTGTGCTGGGACACATATTAACATAACAATATATGTGGCCTAGACATGGATATTGCCCACTCAACTCGTAATCTACAGAAATGTCCACCACATCACACAGTATAAAACCTAGTAGGCTTAGTGGATTCACCTATGTTAAATAATGTCAGGTTAGTTTGGTTCAAGGTTCAAGTATAATAATTTATGAGACAAAAATGTAAACAGCACAAATGTACAATCACATCTAGGCTAGAATGATAACATAAAGTCCTGACTATTCCTTGTTATTGTGGTCCTAAATACTACAATGATTAGTTTCGATGCATTGCTTCTATCATGTCCAATTAAAAATAAATACATTACATACATACAGAAATCTGCCTTCTCTTGTATTGTATTAGTGACATTCATTATAAATAGTAAAATAACAGGACAGAGCAAAAAAGGCCTCTGTTGTGTCTTTATCTGATCACATGCAATCAGACACTGCACAGCAATGGGTGCATTCCAATGCAAATGGATACTCTGGAACAATCTGAAACAATGTATCTTTCCTGTGGCTGTTATAATGAACACAAACAGATCAGAAAGTAATTTAACATTAACCTGTTACATTTATCATTCAACAATGTAAGGGATTCCTTTCTATTAAAAGCAAAATCATCACCGGGTCAAAGTTGTTGCTTGGTTCTCCCCATATAAAGGCATGTAGGTAACAGTAACATGATATTATGTCATGAATGATAAAAGTAATGTTTAAACACATTGATGTTTGTGAGTTACTTAAATGCTGATCAATGTGTGAATCTGGCTCTTATCAGGTGGGTGTTTTCTCTCCCTGTCCTGTGCTGTCCTCAGTTAAACCAAGACAGTGCTGTTGTGACCAATGTGGAAAAAGCTTCAGCTGAATTTATTATCTCAAAGTAGACCAGAAAATACACACCGGAGAGAAGCCATTCAGCTGTGAACAATGTGGGAAGTATTTTGCTCGGTCTGGACAATTAAAAGATCATAAGCGTTCACACACTGGAGAGAAACCTTATTGTTGTGACCAGTGTGGGAAAATATTTGTTCAAAAGGGGATTTTAAAAGAACACCAGAGAATTCACACTAGAGAGAAGCCCTATTGCTGTGACCAGTGTGGGAAAAGCTTTATTTGATTGTCTTATCTCAAAATACATGAACGAATTCACACAGGAGAGAAACCATAGAGAAACCATACGACTGTGTCCAATGTGGGGAAAAGTTCAGTTTAATGGCTGCTCTGAAAGTACACCAGAGATTTCACACTAGAGAGAAGCCCTATTGCTGTGACCAGTGTGGGAAAAGCTTTATTCGATTGTCTTATCTCAAAATACATGAACAAATTCACACAGGAGAGAAACCATACGGCTGTGTCCAATGTGGGGAAAAGTTCAGTTTAATGGCTGCTCTGAAAGTACACCAGAGATTTCAATGGCAAACGTTTCAATGTAAAATCTAGCCTCGTACAACACAAGAAGATTCACACTGGAGAGAGACCTTACTGCTGTCACCAATGTGGGAAAAGGTTTACTCTGAAGACGGCTCTGAAAAGACACCTGAAAAGCCACACTGGTGAGAAGCCATATACTGCTGTGTCCAGTGTGAGAAAAGGTTCAGTGATATGCATCATCTTCGGTGTGAAATCAACTGAACTTTTCCCCACATTGGACACAGCCGTATGGTTTCTCTCCTGTGTGAATTTGTTCATGTATTTTGAGATAAGACAATCGAATAAAGCTTTTCCCACACTGGTCACAGCAATAGGGCTTCTCTCTAGTGTGAAATCTCTGGTGTACTTTCAGAGCAGCCATTAAACGGAACTTTTCCCCACATTGGACACAGCCGTATGGTTTCTCTCCTGTGTGAATTTGTTCATGTATTTTGAGATAAGACAATCGAATAAAGCTTTTCCCACACTGGTCACAGCAATAGGGCTTCTCTCTAGTGTGAAATCTCTGGTGTACTTTCAGAGCAGCCATTAAACGGAACTTTTCCCCACATTGGACACAGCCGTATGGTTTCTCTCCTGTGTGAATTTGTTCATGTATTTTGAGATAAGACAATCGAATAAAGCTTTTCCCACACTGGTCACAGCAATAGGGCTTCTCTCTAGTGTGAAATCTCTGGTGTACTTTCAGAGCAGCCATTAAACTGAACTTTTCCCCACATTGGACACAGCCGTATGGTTTCTCTCCTGTGTGAATTCGTTCATGTATTTTGAGATAAGACAATCGAATAAAGCTTTTCCCACATTGGTCACAGCAATAGGGCTTCTCTCTAGTGTGAATTCTCTGGTGTTCTTTTAAAATACCCTTTTGAACAAATATTTTCCCACACTGGTCACAACAATAAGGTTTCTCTCCAGTATGTCAACGCTTATGATCTTTTAATTGTCCAGACCGAGCAAAATACTTCCCACATTGTTCACAGCTGAATGGCTTCTCTCCGGTGTGTATTTTCTGGTCTACTTTGAGATAATAAATTGAGCTGAAGCTTTTTCCACATTGGTCACAACAGCACTGTCTTGGTTTAACTGAGGACATCACAGGACAGGGAGAGAAAACACCCACCTGATAAGAGCCAGATTCACACATTGATCAGCATTTAAGTAACTCACACACATCAATGTGTTTAAACATTACTTTACTACTGTGTGATGTGGTGGACATTTCTGTAGGTTACGAGTTGAGTGGGCAATATCCATGTCTAGGCCACATATATTGTTATGTTAATATGCTTAACTACTTAGAAACTGGCACCCATTGGTCATTATCAATTGAATAGGCTGATCCCAAATGAATGCTCTATTTCCCCTAGAGCAGCTACATAGTCTCAAATAGATAAAATAAATGATAATTGTCTGTTCTGTGAAAGATAAGAGTATGTTGTAACTGTCTGTCCAATGGCAGCTGTGAGTTAGGTCATGTTTTGTGTTCCTTTAACTTAACTCTTTGAATTAGCTTGGAATTTGTCTTTTAAATAATGTTAAACCACAAAGTAATAAAACACTTAGCTTCAACTCAAAATAGTAACCTTGACTTAATGTCTAGTGAACAAATGGACTCTTTAGCTACAAGAAAAGGCACACAATAACTCCACACAACTGAGTTTTATATAGAAATAAATATTTATAGAAAATGTAAACAGCATTTAGGTTCAAAGCCTGGACTGTGAAAATGCCCCTGTTCCTTCAGGAATAATATCACAACACTGTAAGTGCAAAATAAAAAATAGATAATCTTCCCACAGTTAATATTAAAATAATAAACACCCATTAGATGTCTCACTTTGAGTCACTTAATGACAATTATAATAATTTGTGGGCCTACACACTCACACACAGTCCCTAAAAGCCAGCAAAATGAACTACTACCTAAGTTAACCTTAACTTGTGTCAGACTTGAATTCAAATGCAAGAGCAGCTTTATATAAATGTAGTAGTAGTAGTAGTACTAGTAGTAGTAGTAGTAGTAGTGTTATGAGAGGGAAGGTGATGTTTGTTCAGACTAGCAGTGACTTAGGTGGGACAGTTAACAAAGCATTATCCAGTTTCTGTCTATTTTTGATCCCTCCCCCCACCACCACCCTGATTGGTCCATCAGAGTCATTGTGAGTATTTAACATAGCTCTGTTTAGCTCCATGACACAGTCATGACACAGTTCCATGTGTGCAAGTTCCTGAGGCTGAACTCTCTTCTGGACTAAAGGTGAAGTATAAATAGATAGATAGATAGATAGATAGATAGATAGATAGATAGATAGATAGATAGATAGATAGCAGGTTGATGCACCAATCCACGGCCGGCCGTCTGCGTCCACGGCCGCGGCCGGCCGACTGCGTCCACGGCCGCGGCCTCGTCCATGGACGCGTCCACGGCCGGCCGTCTGCGTCCACGGCCGCTGCCTCGTCCATGGACGCGTCCCCGGCCGTCTGCGTCCCCGGCCGCGTCCACGGCCGGGCCGGCCGGCCGTTTGCATCCATGGACGCGGCTTCGCGTCCACGGCCGTTTTTTTGGCGGCCGCGTCCATGGACGTGGACGCTCTTGCTGAAAAATGCTCCAATGGCTGCAATGGTGATGGAAGCTCTCCGTTAATGAGCTCAGGAGGAATGGAACCCTTGCCAAGGTCCTTGAAGCAGTTAATGGCAGGGTCATCATCATCGAGCTTCAAGTAGGTGTTGACCCATGTCTTTTTGGAGATTCCAACAAATTTTCCTCCCCAGTCAGCACCAGAGAAATTGTGTAGGCCAAGGAATCCTTGACATTTGTGACGTCCGATAACTTGAACTCGCTCGAATATATCGATTTGACGTTTTTTGTACCTTGGCCTGTTGCAAACGTCAGAGAAGTTGGAGCTGCAATGTATTCACAAGACACTAAGTCAAGTAATGGGAGGAGCACATCAGTGTTGGGTGACCAAACACATAATGTCTCGCAAAGCACCATTAGCAGCAGAGGCAAGGACTTGATGAGGAATCAGGGTATCAGCCTCTTCATGTGTGTGCACATCCTCAAAATCATGTCCCTTTATGAAGTTATCATATATGACAACCAGCATGAAAGATCTGTCCCTAGAGAAATACTCAAGCAGTCCCTGGCCTAACACATTTGTCAGCTTCCTCTTGGTCGATGATGCAGATAGGAGTTCCTTGATGGACATGGTGAGCTTCATCTCTGGATGAATTTCGTATTCAACAGATGAAGTTGCTCTCTTCTGTCGAGTCTTGTTTTTTAAAGACTGATCCATATACCGATCAAAGACAACACGTCCCTCATTATAGCCAGCCATCATTGTTTTGATTCGTTTGTTGAATGCATCCTGAAGATCTGCCAGCTTCAGCATGGTTGGTGTCTTTTTCATGCTCTGAAGCACACCCATGGCATCAACTATAAGAACTTTGACAGGCTGTGGGATACCGTGAAGATCTTCCTGTATCAAATCAGGTTGCGAAACGCCTGGATGATCATCCTGCATCAGATCAGGCTGTGGGACAACTTCAAGAGGCTCTGCCTTGGCATCTTCTACTGCATGCATCAGACTGGCTTTGTCTGTTGGAATGTACAGGGTTCCATCAACAGCACACAGAGAGCGAGGAACTATTGACATCTCATATTCACCAATTGTCTCCTCAAGTTTAGGAACTAAACTTGGTCGGCTGCCTTGGATGATTAAAAATCTTCCCAGCAATTCACGTTCCTCACGCAACTTGATTACTTTGTCTCCAATTCTTACTTTAGTTTTTTCATTTTAATTCGGAAAGGTCTTCAACTTGAGTTTTGTCATTTTGTCCCACACTGACAGACTTGATGTAGAGATCAATCATTCGGAAACAAACTCCTCAAAGCGCTTCTGGCCCTTATCTGCAAACTTCAGAATGTAATTTTTTTCCCCATCCGACACAAGCGCTGATGAAACCAGACTCTGTGGTGTGTTTTCTTGGAATGGATTGCCTCCACAGTGCAGCTCAATCAATTTTCGTTGCTTAAGAGCATTTTCTCTTGACCTCAGTGCAATCTCTCCTGAGAGCTGATAATGTTCTTTCCTTGAAGATCTGGAAGCTTTTGGGAAGCTTTTGAGGTACTGATTCACTAGACCAGCAAGATGAGGTGTGGTAGTGACTAGTCGGTCCAAAGCTGCCTCATTTCTACTGAGTCCAACCATCCCACCATGTCCTTTTAGCTTCTTGATTTCCTGCTCAAGGGCTTGATCAGTGAAGAGATGAGTGAATGGTATCTCTGACCTTGCCACCACAAATGCACCAGACTTAAGTGCGTTCCATGTTTCTGGGTCATCCTGTTCAAGTGCATTAATTTGGGCAAGATAGACTCGCATGAGCCGAGCATAGTTAAGGAGGTCACGAGCAAAGAAATACTTGATGAGTTTATCTAATGATGACAAGTAGCCCTCCCAGTCACCTGAGCGACAAGAGCTGATGAGGTTAAGAAGACTCTCTACCTGGTAAAGTTACTGGATCAAGAACTGAGCAAACTCGCCAATGTCTTTTTCATCTTCGAGTGGTTTGACATTTCAGAATACCAGGATTGGATTTCATCAAAGGTCTTTACCATCTGTGGGTCTCGTTCATGGAGTTTGTCTTTGAAATCAATGCACTGCTTACGAATTGGACCATTTGGAATCTTCGACAAGATGGCGTCAAAACGCAACATCATAATTGCAAGGCTGGTAGTGATGTGGTACTCAACACCTCTCTTGTAAGCTTTGCCACCAAAAATCCCACGAAGAGCTGCTGATGTGTATGCACCACTTTCAATAGCACATGTGTCAAGGCCACTTCCATCAATAGTTTTACCAAGAGCACGTAATGCAGCAAATGCTATGTGGAGAGTTCCAGCTCTTAGGATCCAATTGGTATTTCCGACTGACTGCTGAATCTTCAAAGCACGGGAATAAAGGTCGAGATCTAGTTTTATCAGTGTTTTTCTATGAGGGCAACAGTTGCAGAGATGCCCTGGGTTAACTGCAGAACGGTATAGAGGGTAGCATAATCTGTTGGCGAGGTCTTAAACAGTGGAGCAATCACCCCTGTGTTTGTATGTGTGGAACTTTTAGAGGACTGTGATAACAGTAGAGATTAAGTTGCTGCCCAAGTTGGCATCACATCTTTCTTTGCCAATTTCCCTGATTCACGCACTTGCTCCTTGATTGACAGGATTGTAGAGTCATCTTGATTCCTTGTATGACTTCTCTGCTCTTCATTGTTCTGGGCTTGTTTGCTTGCCAACTGAGTTTCAGTTGATGTTTCCCCCCTATCATCAGTTGCAAGGTGGTTTATAAGTGCCCAGGTGTGAGTGTAGCCTTGGGAAACAAGTTGGTTTCGCTTTCCTATCACAGTCTCAAATCTGATGGGTGTGGTTTTGTAGCCTGACTGCAAGCGTCAGACTCTTCACTACGTTTCACTTCAGGAGAGAGTCTGATCCTGCGGACGGAGATTCTACTTCAGCGGGGGCGGGCTAAACCCTATTGACGTCACACACACACACACAACACACACACACACACACACACACACACACACACACACACACACACACACACACACACACACACACACACACACACACACACACACACACACACACACACACACACACGCGCTTAGAGCACCCGACGGCGACGTGGCGTGACATTGCAAAAATACGTTATTTCTCATAACATATTATATGATTGCATGTTTACGTTAGTGCAAAATGGTATTAAAACGTAATGAAACGGCACTATTGTATAGTTTATTAAAAGAATTCAAGTCGAGTCTGACTCCGCCATGACAGTTTTCACGGACCAATCAGAGTCCAGTAGCGACTCACGTGGCCAGAAGAGCACCAATCAGAGTCCACTAGGGACTCTCACGTGGGCAGAACAGCTCCGAAGGGAGGGGGCCTGGGGGGGGGGGGGGGGGGGGGCTGGGACCGGACCAGCCTACCACGTGCCCCAAGTCTAAAGCCCTGATTGGCCCATTCAATTCGCCCACTCCTCGGGCGAGCTTGAAATAAAATAAATGATCTCCAGTGTCAGTCCACACTACACACCACCCACCAACAGGGGGTGGTGATGTGCGGACTGATTTATCAGGCTAGTGGTTTTGATGATTGGCGCTTGCAGCAAGTTTACATCAAATGCCAGAGGAGATGCTGTGCTAAGTTTCTTTGGTACAACAAGTGGTTGATTCATCAGGTCGCCATCTTCAGCCTGCTGGTTGATTACAACCACGGTCCCATGGAAGGTGTCCTGCCCAGTGGGTGTGTCTTCCAAAAGATCGATATTGTCAATAGCAAACCAGATGTTCACATCCTTCTTGACAAAATCAGGGAGACAAAATCCACCAGCATCCATCATTCGCTGAAGAACAGACTGCTCAACTCTTGCTTCAAGGTCAAGTATTTGACGGTATTCACTTCCAATATAGACATCCGAGAGGTTCTGGACAAGAATTTTGTCACGCACTCTTGAGTGGATAGCAAGGGGGTGTTTGGCCGGAATCCAACCTCTGCCTTGGGTTGACGTGTCACCTGACGATCAGTACGAGTGTTCTGTACTAGAAACTGGCATGCAACATCAATAGCTTTGTCTACTTCTTCATTCCTCATTCCAGACACTTTGTCAACATGGCTGCCAAAGAGGAGTTGGCTTAGGAAGAATTGGAGTAGAGCGGGGTTCTCAAAATTGCCAAAGGTCCCTGTAAATGTCCAGCTGCGTACTTGCATTATTTCTTCCCGCAGTAGGTTAGCAATATTCTTCAGGTTACCAATTACCTGACCATCATCCATCATGGAAATTCTGTGATCGATAGCTTTGGCAACTGCACTTGATTGGACCAGCTTGTCTGGCTCATTTCGTCGTAATGATCTGACAAACTGAACATCTGGAAGTTGTTCAGCAATGATCTTTTTTAGATACTTGCGATGGTTTGTAGTCTCATCCACATCCATGCCATACCTTTTCAGGATTAGCAAGTACGCATCATTGACCTCACTCATGTCAAGTGTAACATCATCTTTGAGGGTATTTTGAATGGCGAGGACCAACTGTTCATCACACAAGGAGCGAATGAGTGATATATTATCGTGACCTGCCTTTGTTGTATATGTGTGCTGTGCAGTCCGCAAGCAGTTCCTGTGATAATGTTTTTCAAGGGCTGAAGCATTCCCAGCATCCACTAGATCTGCTACGCAGATTCTGACTTGGTCATCCTGGGTCTGCTGCTTGATTTCAAGGAGTGTTTCGCCCATTGCATCAGAGAAAACACGGTGCAGTGGCTCTAAACCAGCCTTGGAACAAAAATCACATGGCGAGAACAGACATAATTCCTCCTTTGGGACAACCTTTGACCGTCTAGGTCGAGTATGTTCTGTTGCACTTGATGCACCTGTCTGTTCTAGACCTGGAAGTCGGGATTGCTTCCCCCTAAGATGTTCTATCAAGCTCTTGTTGATGATACGTTTACGACAATCACTGTGATAATAAACAGATTGAAGTTGCACTTCATTCAGGCCAGATAAGTGGTCAGTTAGTTGCCGAATGTCACTTTGACCTAAAGACACTCTCTCCCTGCATGCCTGTAGAAGGCCATCAATCATAGCTGGATTGTTTACCAATCGTTTGCTACGTGTGGCACCTTCTTTACAGATAACACAAAAATGTTTTTCCTCTGACATTTTGCCCAGTTTTGTCCTCAATCAATGTGCTCAACTGTACAGATGTGTGTGGTTCTGTAACAAAACAGAATACAAATAACAAATGATCAACACATAATCCACAAACAATCATGTCAAAAATATCTATAAATATCTGCTTAAATAACTAAGCAGTCAACTTCCAATATCTACACCAGGGGTCTTCAACAGGGGGTCCAGGATCCCTAGGGGCTCCTCAGAGTTACTACAGGGGGCCGCCAAATCTCTGTGTGATAGGATAATTATTTTAGATTAACAACTTGGACCCTATTGCATCCCTATTAGGTTCAGATTCAGATTCCTAGGAGGAGGAGGAGAACTTTGGCTTGAAATAGCTGATCTACAAGCTGTAGATCGTCTATTTTCGGCAAATAGGTTGGGTGTGGAGGTAAAAAAGAGCAGACCAAGTACTGAGTGATAGGTCAAGTTTACAAAGTATCAACAATTTAAGTGATGTCACACATTAACACATCCTGTGCCAAACTCGTTCCTGAACGAGTTAAGAAAAATAACGTACGTGTGCCAGAGTTATCTAACTCGTCCCTGAACGAGATAAGCTTTCCACTGGAATCCACCAGATGGCGCTCCTGTGCAACCTATGAGTGAGGGTCCATGTGCTTGTAACATACTGTAAACACTAAACCACGTGATCCAAATTGTTATGTTTCTGGATGTCATCTCTGGGTCAAATAAACTAAACAACAGTGGTGGGTCTTTTCTATAGGATCAGTAAGGAAAACAACACACGTGGCTGTGTTCTATAGGTCACTTCATGTAAACATAAGTCACACCACCCAACACTATAAATACTGCACTCACGCCCCCAACCTGTTGATGGGAGTAGGTTGGCATTGAGAGACAGAGATACAGAGAGAGAGAGAGAGCATTGAATTTGATTTGAGATATTGATTGAGAGAGAGTGTGTGTTTGTGATTGACTGGTGTGGTGACCGTTTGAGAGAGAGAGAGGAGAGAGAAAGCGAGCGTGTTTGGAGTGATTGAGGTGAGACTTGCGAGTGTTTGTGTGTGTGTGTGTGTGTGTGTGTGTGTGTTAGCGTGTTAGCGTGTTAGCTGTTGGTGTTACTTGGTGGTGGTGAAGGAGAGGAGGGAGAGGTAGTGTGTTTTTTCGTCTGTCTGTACTTGTCTGTCTGTTTGGTGTACTGTGTTGTCTAAAAAAAACAAAAAAACAAAAAAAAAACGTTCCGTTGTCTGTTGTCTGTGTGTTTTAGTGTACTGTTCGTTGTGAGGGCGAGGAGGAGTGTTTTTTCGTCTGTCTGTACTTGTCTGTCTGTTTGGTGTACTGTGTTGTCTAAAAAAACAAAAAAAACAAAAAAAAAACGTTCCGTTGTCTGTTGTCTGTGTGTTTTAGTGTACTGTTCGTTGTGAGGGCGAGGAGGAGTGTTTTTTCGTCTGTCTGTACTTGTCTGTCTGTTTGGTGTACTGTGTTGTCTAAAAAAACGTTGTCTGTTGTCTGTCTGTGTTAGTGTACTGTTCGTTGTGAGGGCGAGGAGGAGAGAGAGGGAGAGAGGAGTGTTAGTGTAGCAGTAGCCTAGTTTTAGTTTATATCGGGTGTCGGGTGGGATTGGATTAGTTTTAGTGAGTTTAGTTTAGTTTAGGGCCATGCCTCTACTTTCCAAAAGACGTCGCCGGGGTCCGCAACCAGGCAAGGGACAGCCAACAATCCTCCAACTGTTGAAACGCCATATTGACGATGACACAGACGAGGAGGTAGAAGCGGAGCCTGTTCAGCCACGTACTAGTGGCAGGACGGCGACCGTACCTGGACGTTATTGCCCCCAAAACCCCGACAGCGATGATGATGATGATGATGATGTTTTTGATGATGATGAAGGCCCCTATGGCGAGGGAGACTCCGAGTGGAATCCCCAACAAGGAGCGAAGCAGGCTCGTTGTGTGGACGACATGGGTAAGAATTGAAACGTGAAATTACATTGTGTTTTATCAGTGGCGTCAGTTCAGAAAAAGGTATGGTATGGCAACATGACTGGTGTCTTGCACGCCGCTGAGCGACAGTGAGCGGTTGCTGCCGAAAGTCGGGGGGACGAAGATGGCGAGAGCAGCTCTCAGCGTGTCGAGAGCAGCTCTCAGCGCCATCTTCGTCCCCCCGACTTTCGGCAGCAACCGCTCACTGTCGCTCAGCGGCGTGCAAGACACCAGGGGGTCCGCAGCAGTGTGCCGACGGGCCGTTATTCCGACACTAAAACTATAACCCTAACTCTACCCCAACCCTAAACCTAACCTCAGTAAACCTTACCTCAGTAACTAACCTGCCGACGCTAAGTAACTAACCTGCCTTACGCTAAACTAACCTGCCGACGCTAAGTAACTAACCTGCCTTACGCTAAGTAACTAACCTGCCGACGCTAAGTAACTAACCTGCCGACCCCCAGCTGCATACCCCTGCTGTACCCAGGCAGGGGTAAATGCAAACAGTCAAATAAAAGTCAAGGAAGCACAGAAAATGTCTTTGCTGCCTATACAATCAAATGTATTTTATAACATATCAGTCACTTGGATCCTAAGTAGGATTTTGTGTTCATCATTCATCTTTTCTTTATTTTTTTGTGCCAACATGCACAAAACGTACAGTTTCTTTTCCTGGCACAGATAAATGATGATGATGCTGCTGCAGAAATGCAGTCAAACAAACTTCCTATAAAAGGAAACTCATCTATGCTGACTTGTTTCCATATGTGTCCTATATTCAATTCATAAAACAAGAAATAAAAACACTGCACAACAGGCACGTGCACACAGACATCAAAGGGGGCTATATCTGTATGTAAAAAAGTGCCCTCTCCAGACCATGAATGCAGTTTTCACTATGAGAAATGAGAAATGAAAATGCCCCTCTTTCCATATGCCATACATGAAGGCAGCATTCAAGAGAATTGCCTTGTCCAAACTCTCCTGAACTTGAATGCAGCATTTTATGTTGAAAGAATTGCCCTCTCTGTGTAGAAATCCATGCTGTTACACCACATCTCCAGTATTGACTTGATTATGCTTAGTTCAGTGTGGTATCACACATCTAAAATAGCAGACCTCCAAGCTCACAAGTAAAAAAGTGCCCTCTCTCCAGACCATGAATGCAGTTTTCACTATGGTGAAAGAAATGCAAATGCCCCCTCTTTCCATGCCACACATGAAGGCAGCATTCAAGAGAATTGCCTTGTCCAAACTCTCCTGAACTTGAATGCAGCATTTTATGTTGAAAGAATTGCCCTCTCTGTGTAGAAATCCATGCTGTTACGGCACATCGCAAGTATTGACTTGATTATGCTTAGTTCAGTGTGGTATCACAGACCGAAAAATAGCAGACCTCCAAGCTCACAACGCGTCGCGCAGCGACACGTTGGAGGTCTGCTATTTTTTCGGTGTGTGATACGTCTGCTATTTGTGATATTTCCAACAAAAGGCCTTTTTGAAATATCTAACATTCTCTGCACGTCCCTGCTGCAAACCTATACATTTTCAGATTCTGAGGAGGAGGTGGAGGAGAGAGGAGAGGAGCCTCGCCGGGCAAGAGTTGAGTCTTCCTCAGGTATAGTAATACAAATAACAGAAACCATCTTGCATTGCACTAGATAAAATCACATTTCTGTTGTTCAAATGTATGTATAATTTACATCAAAGTCATGGACCACACAGATGCATGCATGACAGAGCATGATGCTGGGGTTGAATATATATTTTCCTAATTTATTTTCCCTTTGTCCCCAATGGAAAATGTTATTTGATTACAGAGGATGATGCAGAGATTTTCCTGACTCAGTCCAGGCATGCAGGTACTCGCCGGGCAAGAGTTGAGTCTTCCTCAGGTATAGTAATACAAATAACAGAAACCATCTTGCATTGCACTAGATAAAATCACATTTCTGTTGTTCAAATGTATGTATAATATACATCAAAGTCATGGACCACACAGATGCATGCATGACAGAGCATGATGCTGGGGTTGAATATATATTTTCCTACTTTATTTTCCTTTTGTCCCCAATGGAAAATGTTATTTGATTACAGAGGATGATGCAGAGATTTTCCTGACTCAGTCCAGGCATGCAGGTACGTACATACAGTAAATACAAAAACCATCTTGCATTGCAGTAGTCCACTCATGTAGTTTACATTTTGTATATACCTTTTCCTAAATGGGAAATAATTTGTGATTACAGAGGACGCAGAGGGGAGTGGGATTGTCCCTGCTGACCAAGGGCCATCTCCGTCCAGCCATGCAGGTAAAAAAAAAAGCCATCTTCCACAGCAGTAGTTCAGGGATAGCCTAGGCAACATTAGGCACAGGTACCAACATTACCAAAGTAGATGCATTATAGGATAACTGCATTTGACATATGAGCTTATTCAGTCACTCAGATGATGGCTAAATGTCTAAATAGTACGTTGATTTGATGTGCATGATTTTTACAGACGCACACTGACGGGACTGGGACACTGATGGGATGGGATGGGATGGGATGGAATGAGGGACACTGAGATGGAATCAGAGCCATGATTTTATTTCACTGGGGTTTCAGACACACTGATGGAGGACCAGCCAGGACCACCACCTTCTGCTGCTGCTGTAGTCCACTCATGTAGTTTACATTCTGTATATACTTTCTTCCTAAATGAGAAATAATTTGTGATTACAGAGGACGCAGAGGGGAGTGGGATTGTCCCTGCTGACCAAGGGCCATCTCCGTCCAGCCATGCAGGTAAAAAATAAAGCCATCTTCCACAGCAGTAGTTCAGGGATAGCCTAGGCAACATTAGGCACAGGTACCAACATTGGCACACTGGCAGAAGTGAGAGTTCAGTCATGCAGTTTTCAATTGGAAATATGACATTATGTGGTGTCATAATCATTCTAAATGTTGATATGCACACTGACTAATATCAAGAAATGAAAAATGGCACTTCATTTTGATGTGCATGATTTTTACAGACGCACACTGACGGGACTGGGACACTGATGGGATGGGATGGGATGGGATGGAATGAGGGACACTGAGATGGAGGGAGAGCCATGATTTTATTTCACTGGGGTTTCAGACACACTGATGGAGGACCAGCCAGGACCACCACCTTCTGCTGCTGCTGCTGGCCCATCCGTTCACCGCAAGGCTAAGAAGAAAAGTGGTGAGAACTTTTTCTGCTCATCACACTGGATCTCACTGCCACATAATATGTCCATCCTTATTCTGGCTTTACTTGCAGCATGGCAAGGCCATAGAGGTCAAAATCATTTTGATATCTGTCAATGTAACTTCAGTTGAATCACTTACAGTTGAAGTCTACAGTGTACCACGTCTGTTCACAAACAATAGCCGATCTACAAGCTCACAACTTGTCACAATGTGATGTGGCGTGAACTTGTATATCGGATATTGTAGGTGAATGTTCTCTACCAGAATAGGGATGCAGAATAGGAACAGTCCAGTCTAATGATATTCACAATTGTTGCTCATGATTTGGGGGAAATGTTTACATATGTACGTACAGTAATATGACATACAGTTCTAAAAAAGTTCTAAAACTTGAAGTACAAAGTTATTTTCAGTCAGTTCTAACCAAAATGGCTATTATCTCAACGTTTTCCTTGCAACATAATCACTAAATTATCGTCACTGTCGGGCAGAAACCTTGCATCTCCAAGTTTCAAATGTGTACGTCTTTTGGTAAAGAAAAGCCCTGCTTCATCATACAAGACTGTCGCACAAAACTAGTGAAAACAGCCGATCTACAAGCACACAACGCCTCGCAGCGCGAGGCGTTGTGTGCTTGTAGATCGGCTGTTTTCACTAGTTTGGTGCATTGTATAGATGATAAATACAAAAGGAACGGTTTTGGACATACAAGGTTTCCACCCATCAACGACGATATGCTATAAATATAAGGTGCTGGGAGTGAAAATTATAATGTAGGGGTGCCTTGTAACTTCAGTTGAATCACTTACAGTTGAAGTCTACAGTGTACCACGTCTGTTCACAAACAATAGCCGATCTACAAGCTCACAACTTGTCACAATGTGATGTGGCGTGAACTTGTATATCGGATATTGTAGGTGAATGTTCTCTACCAGAATAGGGATGCAGAATAGGAACAGTCCAGTCTAATGATATTCACAATTGTTGCTCATGATTTGGGGGAAATGTTTACATATGTACGTACAGTAATATGACATACAGTTCTAAAAAAGATCTAAAACTTGAAGTACAAAGTTATTTTCAGTCAGTTCTAACCAAAATGGCTATTATCTCAACGTTTTCCTTGCAACATAATCACTAAATTATCGTCACTGTCGGGCAGAAACCTTGCATCTCCAAGTTTCAAATGTGTACGTCTTTTGGTAAAGAAAAGCCCTGCTTCATCATACAAGACTGTCGCACAAAACTAGTGAAAACAGCCGATCTACAAGCACACAACGCCTCGCATCGCGAGGCGTTGTGTGCTTGTAGATCGGCTGTTTTCACTAGTTTGGTGCATTGTATAGATGATAAATACAAAAGGAACGGTTTTGGACATACAAGGTTTCCACCCATCAACGACGATATGCTATAAATATAAGGTGCTGGGAGTGAAAATTATAATGTAGGGGTGCCTTGTAACTTCAGTTGAATCACTTACAGTTGAAGTCTACAGTGTACCACGTCTGTTCACAAACAATAGCCGATCTACAAGCTCACAACTTGTCACAATGTGATGTGGCGTGAACTTGTATATCGGATATTGTAGGTGAATGTTCTCTACCAGAATAGGGATGCAGAATAGGAACAGTCCAGTCTAATGATATTCACAATTGTTGCTCATGATTTGGGGGAAATGTTTACATATGTACGTACAGTAATATGACATACAGTTCTAAAAAAGATCTAAAACTTGAAGTACAAAGTTATTTTCAGTCAGTTCTAACCAAAATGGCTATTATCTCAACGTTTTCCTTGCAACATAATCACTAAATTATCGTCACTGTCGGGCAGAAACCTTGCATCTCCAAGTTTCAAATGTGTACGTCTTTTGGTAAAGAAAAGCCCTGCTTCATCATACAAGACTGTCGCACAAAACTAGTGAAAACAGCCGATCTACAAGCACACAACGCCTCGCATCGCGAGGCGTTGTGTGCTTGTAGATCGGCTGTTTTCACTAGTTTGGTGCATTGTATAGATGATAAATACAAAAGGAACGGTTTTGGACATACAAGGTTTCCACCCATCAACGACGATATGCTATAAATATAAGGTGCTGGGAGTGAAAATTATAATGTAGGGGTGCCTTGTAACTTCAGTTGAATCACTTACAGTTGAAGTCTACAGTGTACCACGTCTGTTCACAAACAATAGCCGATCTACAAGCTCACAACTTGTCACAATGTGATGTGGCATGAACTTGTATATCGGATATTGTAGGTGAATGTTCTCTACCAGAATAGGGATGCAGAATAGGAACAGTCCAGTCTAATGATATTCACAATTGTTGCTCATGATTTGGGGGAAATGTTTACATATGTACGTACAGTAATATGACATACAGTTCTAAAAAAGATCTAAAACTTGAAGTACAAAGTTGAAAATTATAATGTAGGGGTGCCTCGGATTAAAACAAATATTTATGGGGTGCACTGAGACAAAGACGTTTGGGAAACCCTGACATACATACCACATGAATGAAAACAATATATATATATATATATTTTATGGTAAATGTATTTCTATGATTTACAGTTGGTGGCAGGCCCAGAAGAAGAGATGCTTCCGAGTGGGTTGATGAACGCAGCTGGAGCCCCAGGCAGTTTCCATTCACTGGACTTCCGGGCCCTTGTGGGAAAGCAGCAGATCTTCTTTCAGACAACCCAGTCGACTATGCAGAGCTGTTCCTCGATGATGAGTTGCTTCAGCATATTGTAGACCAGACCAACCGCTATGCTAAACAGAGCATCGACGCACTGGCGGCAAAGCTGGCCGACAAGCTGCCATTTTCAAGGGTCCGCGCTTGGACGGAGGTGACAGTGGTGGAGATGAAGACATTCCTGGGCCTACAGTTTCTCACAGGCCTTGTGTGGAAACCCACCATCGAGAGCTACTGGGCCACAGACGAAGTCATAGCAACGCCATACTTCAACAAGACCATGCCCCGCAACAGGTACCAGCTCATTTGGAGGTTTCTGCACTTCAGTGACAACATGGAGATCGACGGAGAGGACAGACTCCACAAAATCCGCCCCGTATTGGACATGCTGCTCCGGAAATTCAAGGAGATGTACAAACCTCACCAAAACATCAGCATTGATGAGGGAACACTCCTGTGGCGTGGACGGCTGAAGTTCAAAGTCTACAATCCGATGAAACCCATAAAGTATGGGATAAAAAGCTACGTGCTGGCCGACTCAAAAAGTGGTTACTGCTACGCAATGAAGCCCTACTGCGGCATCAAGTCTTCCCTGATGGACACAGTGAGCTTCCTGATAGAGGGCCTGGAGGGACAGGGCTATCGTGTCTTCCAGGACAATCTTTACAACAGCGTTGAGATGTCGCAGCTCCTCCTCAGTCACAGCATCCACTCGTGTGGCACACTTCGTGCGCACAGGGGAGAACCGCCATCCATCCGTGAAGCGCAGCCGTCTAACCTGAAGGTAGGGGAAACAGTGTCTCGCCACACAGATGATGTCATGGTCCTGGCCTGGAGGGACAAACGTATAGTCCGCATGATATCCAGCTTCCACCAGGATACGATGAAAACTGTTCAGGTGAGAAAAAAAGGGCCAGAAGATGAAAACGGCAAAATCACGTGGATCACTGTCTCCATCACAAGGCCTCTCTGCGTGTGCGACTACAATGACTACATGTCGGGAGTTGATAGGATGGACCAACGGATTTCGTATTATCCCTGGACCAGGAAGACGATCAAGTGGTCATCTAAATTTGTAGCATACCTTATGCAGATCGCCCTCGTCAACGCCTTCATCCTCTTCAGGGCAAACAACGAAGAGGACAAGACCTGCAGGAACCTGAAGAAGTTCATCATGCTCGTGGTGAAAGCCTGGACCAGACCGAAACCTGATGAGGCTGAGGAAGCAGAAGGTCAAGAAGACCCATGTGATGTCCCACCTGATGCCCCAGCTGCACCTGCCCCCACCTTCCGCAGAAGGTCTGCGTCTGCCCCTGCTGCGTCTCCCCCTGCCGCGTCTCTCCCTGCCCCCCTTGGCCCCACGCCTAGGGGACCTCGCAACAGAGACCCTGAGACCAGGTTTGATGTGGACTTCTCAGGTCATGTGTTGGAGCAGATCAGACCCACCGCCCGTCAGCAGCAGCCTTATCGTCCCTGCCACGTCTGCAGCCACCAGGGTGTCCGGAAGGAAACGCCGTTTGTCTGCCCAGGCTGCAGATATACAGCCTTGTGCCCCTTCCCCTGCTATTTCCTGTACCACCAGAGGTGAAGAGCTCTTTGTACACACACACAGACACACACACAGACACACGCACACACGCACACACACACGCGCTCCGGAGGGCGAAGAAATCATTTTCTATTATTTAGCACCTTTGAACATTGAACCTTGTGATTTATTTTTTCCTATTTATTTTGTTTATTTCTATTATTTAGCACCTTTGAACATTGAACCTTGTGATTTCTTTTTTCCTATTTATTTTGTTTATTTCATTATTATATGGTAGTGATAATGGTGATAATAATCTAGGTCATATATACTTTTTATAATATAACAAAACAAAAATATAACATACTGTATGGATGGATTATTGCCACTATTATCACTATTGATGTAATTGCTATTGTTGTTGGTAATGATATAACGGCGATATAAAATGTCACACCTTGGAGTGCTCTTGGTCAACTTGGCCAGTCAATCAACAAATTCATACATATGTGTGAGAGAAAGGATGCAGCTTTGAAGATAAAGCACCTTCTCTATTTTTTCTATTTATATTTTTGTGACGGGGGAAAATAAATAAATAAGTGTAATAAAAAAATGCAAGAACATTACCAGGGGTAGAGCCCAACAAGCTCGTTGCTTCTCAGGGACTTCTTCAGGGACTTGGGCAAGTTTGTATGCATATTTTTGTTACTTCTATTTTTTCAATGTATACTTGTACAATGCACCAAAGAACTGAACATAAACTGAACTGAACTGAATTCTAATGATATTTCTGACTCTTTTTTTCGAATGCATTTTTACTGTTTGACAGCTGAGAGAACTAGCTGTGATTCAACTATCCATAGTGGTTTTCTAATGAAAATTGTGGGTTTGGCAATATTTCACTAAAACACCTGGTGGAGGTGAATGCTAAATAGTAAAAGTGTCACATTTGTATTCAATAACAGTACTTCAGTAAATGTACTTACTTTCCATCACTAATTATTAGTAGGCAGGGGTTGGTGCCATGCCATGGGTCCAACATGACAATCTCTATAGTGCTTCAGTTACAGCCATCATGTTGTCATGATGCAGAATGAACACATGGGGGAGCCAAACCACCTCATTCTTGTTTACCAAGGCCTCTGTCTGTCTGTCAAGGCCAAATGACAAACAGAAGCTTTTACAGTATTTTTATAATGAAAGACAACAGTCTTAGTGAAGGGAAACTTGGTAACACCACAACACTGTGCTAGCTCTGAATGCCAATGGCCATTACAGGTACTCTGAGAGTGTACGGGTCCATTTGGTTCCATTTGTATACCACAAAGTCATTGGACATAAACCATAACCAGTGTTGTGTCATGATGCAGAATGAACTCTTTGGGGTGCCAAACCAGCTAGCTCATTCTAGTTGACAAGGCCCTTCTACCTGCAGGTCATAAGGTCAACAGACATCATTTTATTTTTAGAATGAAAGACGGCAGTCTTGGTGAAGGGAAACTTGGTAACACCACAACACTGTGCTAGCTCTGA
Organism: Nannobrachium achirus; assembly: GCF_963921795.1. NCBI lineage: Eukaryota > Metazoa > Chordata > Actinopteri > Myctophiformes > Myctophidae > Nannobrachium > Nannobrachium achirus. The sequence goes on from NC_137828.1 coordinate 7,289,790, forward strand.
ATGGCCATTACAGGTACTCTGAGAGTGTACAAATGGAACCAAATGGACCCGTAAGGGTCCATTTGGTTCCATTTGTATACCACAAAGTCATTGGACATAAACCATAACCAGTGTTGTTGCGCAGAATGAACTCTTTGGGGTGCCAAACCAGCTAGCTCATTCTAGTTGACAAGGCCCTTCTACCTGCAGGTCATAAGGTCAACAGACATCATTTTATTTTTAGAATGAAAGACAGCAGTCTTGGTGAAGGGAAACTTGGTGACACCACAACACTGTGCTAGCTCTGAATGGCCATTACAGGTACTCTGAGAGTGTACAAATGGAACCAAATGGACCCGTAAGGGTCCATTTGGTTCCATTTGTATACCACAACCTTGGACATAAACCATAACCAGTGTTGTGTCATGATGCAGAATTAACTCTTTGGGGTGCCAAACCAGCTAGCTCATTCTAGTTGACAAGGCCCTTCTACCTGCAGGTCATAAGGTCAACAGACATCATTTTATTTTTAGAATGAAAGACAGCAGTCCGGAGGTTTGTCTGAGATGTTTGTTGTGATATGCAGTTGAGCATTTGATGTTGGCCTGGCAATATTTCACAAATAAACCCCCTTTCTCTTCTCTTGAGAAGTGATGTGGGTCAGAAAATAATTTCTTTTGTGTCATAAATTCAAAATAGAACGTCTTATAAACGTACTTTTTTTGGGTAGAATAAGGAACACTTTCTCAGCAATTCCATTTTGATATCACATTTGGAAATATTCCTGGTTGAACTATTACTGTGGCACAAGTAATTACTGTGCCTGGGTAGCTCAGTCGGTAGAGCTCTTGCCTTTGTACCGCAAGGTCATGGGTTCGATTCCGGGCACCGCCAACTCAGCGTATGAGTAGCACAGCTTGGCAAGCTGTGCGGCAAGTACTGGGAGCTGATGGTAGGTGTGGCGCTCCACCTCAGCAGTCCATCTCCCAGGGGTCTAGCGCATTGTAACGGGGACAGACTCCCGCGTGTTACCGGCTGAAACCGACAACAAGCCACTCCCGACCTACTTATATCAAAAACATGTGTGTATCTCTGAAATCCATTTCTGTGAAACAATATTATATGGAATATTGTACTTTGACGATGTGCACATCAAAATTTCAGGAAATAATGATGCAGCTGCCTAGTTTCTATAAAAAAATTATCATGACTCACAACATATTCTTTCATGGAGTTCCAGCCGAAACAATGCTGAAGGTTACCACAAAACAGAGCACTATTTTGATATATTTTTTTATAAATATGACTAATATGACTATATATGATGAATATTTTTTTACTTTTGTCTACTTCACAGTAAAGTAAACATCCTAAAGATACTTTTTCATATAGGCCATGTTGAGATAGAGGCAACAGTGACCGTTCTGTCGCATTGTCAAACATAAAAATGCGATTATCTCAGAACCTAGTTTGAAAGGGAAGATTTAGCGGATGATGCTCTCAATTCAACCGCAAAGGAATTCTACATGGAACCTTTTTTAGACTCAACGCTCGTCAACATGAAAGAATAAACCCTAAAGTTTATCCTGATGTGTTTGTTGTTCATATAGCACTTCATATAGCAAAGTTACAGCTGTTTCAAAATGAATGGGAGTGAATGGTGGCAGGGACCTTTTTCTGATTTGGAAGAAACCTTGGCGGCAAATGTGTTAACACAAATCCAACATCGACTGATGACAGCGCTGTCAAACACGTCTATGAATCTACCTATGAAATTGATGAAACACAGTTTTATACAACAATGTAGAGTGGGTCCCTGCTTCATCTGTCTCTCAGCTAAGGGGTCCTTGGCCTGAAAATGTTGAAGACCCCTGATCTACACAGAGTAGATAAACAGTAGCCTACTTACAACAAACAGATGCACGCTTCAGTGGTCTGCACAGAGAGAAAGAACAGCAAGCTTTACCTGCTTTTATAGCTTACTGTTAATTACAATGAGATTCAGGTGACTAACTAGTTTGGCAATTTCGTGATTTGGGCTGGGATAGGCTGAGTAGCCCCTTTCCAATCAGCTGGTCTAAACTGACTTCAGCTGGCCTTTTTAACAGACTACAAAGCTAATAAGAGCACTAATTTAAGAGAGAGGAGAGAGACAGGCTGATCTTTAATTAACAGTTTTTGGACCACTTGGGTCTGAGGCAGCTTAGTTCACAATTGGATCACTTTTGTATATTGGGTTCAAGGTTTTTAATGCCAAGGACCCCTCAGCTGAGAGAGATTAAGCAGGGACCCCCACCACCACATTTAACCACTTAAAAACTTGACCTTTCACACTGCACTTAGTCACCTCTTTTTCCCTCTACACCAAATCTCCAAGCCGATGTACAAGCTCGATTTACAAGCTTGTAGATCTGCTATTTTTGTCTAGTCCTCCTCTGTATAGGGATGCTAGGGTTCAAGTGGTCAATAGTACAGGCATTTTACTTATGTTTTTGTGAGGAATAGCTTCCATGAAAAAGTGAGATGTTGTTCGTCAAAACTCTGGAATGTCAGCGGGTGTGGCGGGTGTGAATGTCAGCCCCTGTGGGGGGTATTTATATGCAAATATCGTGGCCAATGGCATTGTAATACTAAACAATAGAATCCAATGGTGATGTTTAGGTGGTAGGGGGAGCTAAAATAAAATGATTTAAACCTTTTTTTGGATAAAATACAAACGTTGTAATATTACAACAGTGGGCCTTAGAGGGTTAATGTAAAACAAAACAAAGTTCCTGGTGATTTGGTGAGCCCCCTGTAGTAACTCTGAAGACCCCCTAGGGGTTCCGGACCCCCTGTGGAAGACCCCTGGTATTAGCTACTACTATTTTTTGTTGTCAGAGCCCAGCTACACAAACCTTTATGCTTCAATTATGATCTAATTTAACATTATTCTGGAGCAGGAGCAGAGCAATTACTGAGATAGGCTCAGGGGTATGTCTGGGGGGTCCCAGGTGAGGAAAGACCCCAACCAAAAGTCAGAATGGTTATTCTGGCTGATTTGAAAGTGTAACAAATGAACTCAGAATGTTTTAAAACCTACAAAACAACTCTAATATTATGAAATTATGTCACATATTCCGATGATGACATTAGCTCAAAGGAGACATGAAGGATACACTTGGTGAATCTTCACCAGATCTTACTCCAAGCTTTGGCAGCCTCCTCTCCTCGCTCACAGCTCCTCCAAAAACGAATTAATGGAATAGCATTTGACACAAACCTGATCACGCTGGAGGACGGAGTGCGGAGGAGGCAAGTAAGGTATTGGAATTAGGCTCATGCATTAGGCCGACAGGGGTGTCACCTGGCTTACTGATGGTCCCACTGGTTTCAAGTGGCCCTTCGGGTCATGATAGGTCCTTGTGGTGGGTATAGATCAGGGGTCCTCAATAGGCGGACCGCGGTCCATGTCCGGACCGCGAGGCACCGCCGACCGGACCCAGGACGAATTATAGTAAAGAAAAAAAAAAAAAGGAAAAATATCTCCACGCTTCGTTTCACTTCATTCATTGCATGCGCTGTGAGTGTGTGTGTGTGTGAGAGAGAGAGAGAGAGAGAGAGAGAGAGAGAGAGAGAGAGAGAGAGAGAAGAGAGAGAGAGAGGAGAGAGAGAGAGAGAGAGAGAGAGAGAGAGAGAGAGAGAGGGAGGGAGGGACAACGACGAGCTGATTGGCTGATGCCAGCTGGGTCACTAGAGTTCATTCCACAGACCCAAAATCTTCCTTGCACAGACCACGGAAGCGAAGCGTCTCAGTAGTAAGCGCTCGGAGCTGCAGCCTGCAACAGCGCAACTATAAACCAGTGGGTTTCATTCACGCACAACAACATCAACGTGAATACGTTTGTAGGATTGTAATCTTCTCTCCAGAGAGTTTGTCGGGACGTGCCACCGTCGTCTCTCTCTAGCTGTGAGCTGCACTACTCAGTACAGGAGTGAGCTATGAGCCGCTTTAGTCTCTGACGCGCGGGTACTTGTTTTCAGATCGATATTCATGTTGTGAGAACTTGTGACACAAGCATAAATTATTCGAAAATTATCCCAGTGTGTTAAAAGAAAACAAAGCAACAAACATTAGCGCAAAATATCTCTGCTCCACTTTGATTTAAACATTCTGTAATCTCCCTTCAATGGGTTGTTGCACTTCAGTCAAGTGAGGTCCCCAAATGATTTTTGGAGGAATCCCCAGGCCAGATGACAGTCATAATTTAAGGACCTAAGACCCTTTTAATAAAGAATCTGGAAACAGACCATTATATATATATATATATATATATATATATATATATATATATATATATATATATATATATATGTCACGGTTTTAAAGAGAACCAGGGCATTCGAGACGCGGAGCACTCGTGGTGCGGCACGGGGCGGAGCAAGCGGTCGCCAATACAACGTACTCCAGGCGGTGCGCCGCTCTATTGTCCACGACACTGCGAGCGGCTACCGAAGCCCCCCTGTATCCACGAAGCCCAAACGAGTTACGAGGCCCCCCTGGGTCCACGAAGCCCCAAGCGGCGCGAAGGCCAGCGGACCTTGGTCCTGCTCTTCGCCCCCGAGCGCCGCAGGCGCGAGTGGCCGCGAAGAGCGGGCCAGGGCCGCGCGGCCGGCGGAGCGCCGCGCGAGTTACGAAGCCGTGGTGAATGCAATCGTTATATTTATGCCCAGGCCGTAAGGCCTGGGCAAGCGCACGTTAAACGCCCTGTCCAAGTGACTACAATGGAGCTAATGGCTAGGCTAGGCTAGGCTAGGCTAGGCTAGGCTAGGCTAGGCTAGGCTAGTAAATAAAGAGTAAACACTTCCGGTCTGCGGCGAGTTCAAAGCGTGACGTAACTCTCTTATCCAGTGGCTGACGTCGCCATCTGGTGGTGATTAGTGTGTGGTGAACTACAAAACGAGCGCTCTTACCGAGGTCTCCCTGAGTTACCCATTTACCCTGTAACATATATATATATATATATATAATATAATATATTTGTTTTTCCGGACCCGGACCTGGTTCAAAAAAATATTTGTGGACCTTCAAGATTTCTATTTGAGGACCCCTGGTATAGATAATGAGGAAGGCCGGTTCCCAGTGTTGGTGGTTGTAAAACCACCATGTGGCGCATGACTGTGTGTCAGGCAGACAGGTGTGTCACTATGCTGGACTGGCTCACAGGAGAGTCAGTGTCTGGTTGTTTGGTATTTTTCTAAGACCATTAATATTACCAGGAGCCCCTAGTGACCTATCAATGTGACTCAGAGGGTGCTTGGCTGTTACCCTCTCCAGTTAAAAAGCTGAGGTGTATGCAGAAAGCAATGCTTGTCTGTTAGATAGCAGCAGGGACGCAGCCTCGCGTGGGCCTTGGAAGTTGGTTAGATGGGAAGATCAGAGCACAGCGTGTCATGAGCTGTCCCATGTGCCCTCTTACTGCTAAAATGCTCCAGAAAAGACATTTGTGACAAGTCAATTTGAACCCTATCCGCGCCACACTCAACTACTCCTGCCTAGGGATGTCGCTAACGGTTTTTCTCCTAACCGGTTAGCCGACAGCATTAACCGGCTAATTAACAGTTTTTAATTATTTTTATTTGTATTTTTTTTTTTCAACCTTTTTTGCTGCGCTGTTGAGATGAGGATGCAAAATAAGCTGCTCGTCCCAAAACAAGCTCGCCCCTGCCCATCAAAACCACCATGTAGTCCTACACATAAAACACTGGGGGCGAGTGTGTTTTGGGGCGATTGTTCGGTTACCTCAGCAGTGCTCTCTCTCTCTCTCTCTCTTCTCGTTGCGCAGTCGATTGGCGACAGGGCACAGTGTAACACCTCACGGAAAACTTTCACCAGGACAACACTAATATAGTACCTTGGCATAATAATATCTTTGGCTATTATCTTGGAGTTGGCTTTCAAATGATCTTTTCTGCCCGTGCAGCAAAGTTTGGCGAAGTTTCGTTTCATGGTTAGCTCTGCACCACAGCGTTAGACCACTACAGAGCTAGTCTGCTCTCTGACCGGGTGTCTCGCATTCATTTGATTTGACAACACTGATGTTGACAACGATGGATGCGCATTCTTTCCATCGTGCGCCCCGCGACGGCGCTGCCATTTGATTTCCAAGCGAGCTCAAGGCAAGGAGGAGAAGGAGGAGGAGGAGGAAATGAAAACACAGCAGCGGCGCAACACAAAACCAGCAGTCTGTTTAACAAAATCACACTTTCCAGGACCAGGACAATGCAATCATATTATTATGAAAATTAACCGTTTAACCGTTAAGCATAACCGGTCTTTTCTTAACGGTCGGCTAACCGATTAACCGGTTAACCATCGACATCCCTACTCCTGCCAAGACCCAGTAAACACTTAGGTTGTGACAGCACAGACCTCCACTCCCTCTCCAAGCCCATGATGGCCCAGCTTAGTCCTCCCCACTACACTCCCACACTGGTCCCCTCACTGATCGTCACACCATTCACCCCTCATGCTCCCTTTTCCGCCCAAAGTGCATTATAGCCCTGCTACACACATCCACGCCCCCCTGGGGGGCGGCATAGCTCAGGGGTAGAGTAACCGTTATTAGAGCATGAAGGGTTCCCGAAGGGTTCCCAGTTCGAATCCGGGCTCCCCATGAGTTAATGTCGAAAGGTCCTTTAGCAAGACTCTGAACCCCTAATTGCTCCCAGTGAGTAGGTTGGTGCCTTGCATGGTTTCCTCCGCAACCGGTGTATGAATGTGTGTGTGAATGGGTGAATGTAATGCACAATCTATGCAAAGCGCTTTGGATAAAAGCGCTATATAAATGCACCATTTACCATTTATTTACCATTTACCCTCCAGAGGTACCAGGCCCTCCAGGTGACCCCTTGAGGTATTTTAGATGCAACAGTTTAGAGCAGGGGTCCTCAATAGGCGGACCGCGGTCCACGTCCAGACCGCGAGGCACCGCCGACCGGACCCAGGACGAATTATTAAAAAGAAGAAAAGAAAACGTGGAAAAATATCTTCACGTTTTGTTCCCACTTCTCGTTGTATTCATTCACTTCATTGCAAGCGCTCTGAAATCTGTGTGCGAGAGAGAGAGAGAGAGAGAGAACGGCACGCTGATTGGCTGATGCCGGGCCATAGAGTATTATGGGTTGTCATCTCTATGACAGCGACGCGCTGATAGGCTGTTACCACCTCTGTTCATTTCACATACTGCGGAAGCTTCCGAAGCAGGCAGCAGCAGCGGTTAGCTGCAGCCTGTAAACTAGTTATAAATCAGTGGGTTTCATTCGCGCACAAGCACAACATCAACATGAATACGTTTGCAGGATGAGGATTATAATCTCTCCAGAGAGTTTGTTGCGAGGTGCCACAGGCCATGGCTGCCTCTCTCTTTCTCCATGGATATGCAGCGAGCCATGCAGCAAAGCCAGCTGCGAGCTACACGCATTACTCGGTATAGGAGTGAGCCACGAGCCTCAGTGTCTCCGATGCGCGACACCTTGTTTTCAGATCGATATTCACGTTGCGACACAAGCATAAGCATTCGAAGATTATCCCAGTTTGTTAAAAGAAACAAACACTAGCGCAAACATCTAATTTTCGTAAAATAAATATTTCTGCTCCAACTTATTCTGTTCTCCCTTCTTGCTTCAGTGAGTCAACTTGTGGGTCAAAGAGTTCCCCAAATGTTTTTGGAGGAGTCCCCAGGCCAGATGAAAGTGAAGTCATAATTTAAGGACTTAAGACCTTTTTAATAAAAAAAAAAAAAAAAATATATATATATATATATATATATATATATATATATAGATTCATATATAGTATATATTTCCCCAGACCCGGACCTGTTTCAAAAAAATATTTGTGGACCTTCAAGATTTGTATTTGAGGACCCCTGGTTTAGAGGAACAGTATCTCAAACTATTTTAGTGAAATAGAAATGAACTTTTATTTACATACACCCAGCAATGTATATTTTCAAACAAAAAAACTCTTTTGTGACTCTCAGTCGTTTCAGTGCAAAACTAATGCTTTTAATGAATTAATAATCATGAAGAAACTCTTGTTTAACTGATCACAGGCTACGTACTGAGGTGAGAATTAAAATTCTTTAGATTGTTCCTGTATAAGGTTGCAGCACCCCAACTTTCAGCATGTCACAGTTTCCCCTATAGGGGAGTTATATTTCATTATTTGTATTTGTTACGTGATACTAGACACCTTATCAAACACAATGGTGAAGACATTTCTTGGTAAGGAATTTGTTCCCAAATTTGTATATTTAACTATAACATGGCCTCCCTGTTTTTATTAATTTCACAGTACCTCACAGTATTAACCAATGTATTCCTTATTGGTATCAAAATAAATTTCCTGAAAGCTTTAATAAAATGTTACTTGAAATCATCAATACTGGACATTATGGTGCATGGAAAAAGGAGAAACGTCCAATTACATTCGGAAATCTTAAAATTTAACATAAATATGCTTATAACCTTATTATAACCAACTGTTTTAACATATAATTGTACTTGCAATCACTTGACTATAATGTATGCTAATTGGATTCCTAGATCATCAAAATATGAGGTTTGACACAACCAATATTTGTCTATGATGAATAATAAAGGAATAATGGTCTTTTAAGGAACTGGCGGCGGCCATCTTGAAAAATGCATTTCTAGTGGTCAGATTTTGGTAGACTTTTGATATGTTATTAAATACACCTGATACTACAATAAACCATTGAGAAACCTTTTGTTGCATTTTTTTTTTGGGGGGGGGGGGGGGGGTCAAACCATATCTGCACCCGCCTATTTGTTTACTGTTGAGTGAGAAAACAATGTTGCACATTAATCATCTGGGACCCCCAAAAATAATTGCTGAAATAATGTTAATGTTGAGAACCACTGTCCTAAATCACGGGTAGGCCAAATGGCTAAAATAAATAAATATGCGACTAATTGCGATTAAAATAATTAATCGCGATTAACATAACCGTGAATTAATTGCAATTAAATTCGTTAACTCGGACTCGGGCCACTTCACCTCTGGGACAACCAGATCTTATTTTATTGTCGTTTGGGACACGATCAACACAATCCTGAGTTATTTTTTGTGTTCAATCTGTTTTTTGAGATATTTTAGTGTTTCAGCATGTACAAGTGATGCGTTTTGCATCATGCAAAACTCATCACTGATAATGCAAAAAACACAAAAAATAACTCAGAATGACAATAAAATAAGATCTGGTTGTCCCAGAGGTGAAGTAGCCCTTTAATGGGTTAAACATTATGTCAGTCTACATGAGGTGAGGAGATTGATTAATTAATCTATCAATGGATCTAGGAATTAAGTGAAATGTTTGCTTTCATTTTGATTGATAGGTGGTGATGGTGACAGTGTTCGGCCACCAGAGGGAGTCAGAGTGCAGGACTTAACAAGGTGTGTGTGTGTGTGTGTGTGTGTGTGTGTGTGTGTGTGTGTGTGTGTGTGTGTGTGTGTGTGTGTGTGTGTGTGTGTGTGTGTGTGTGTGTGTGCATGCATGTGCAGGGTGCTGACTCATACACAGAGAGTATTTTCAGACATTTAACCACTTAAACCAGGGGTGCCCAAAAGGTAGATTGTGATACCAGTAGATCAAGGGTGTGCAGGTAGACCACATGACATGCCCCTAAAAATATATAATTACAATATAAAAAGAATATGTCAATATGACACCAAATAGGGCCTGTCAGCTCAGCGTGTTTGTTTAAAATGTAACGCCAGTGCTGCTATTTAAGAGATTAAATAATTCATGGATTATAATTACTAACATAAATCCATCATATTAATAGAAAAGATGATGTGTGAACAAATAAACACAAATGATTCATTCATTAATGTCACACACTGTTGATAGTGCCGTCAAAAAAGTCATGAAAAGGTTAATCTGTTTTATATAATAGCCTAGTAAGCCTATAGGCAAAAAAAAAAACTACTTTGCACACACCTAAATAGCAGACCTACAAGCTCGCGTTGTGAGCTTAAATAGCAGACCTACAAGAATAAATAGGCCTACATAAATAGCAGATCTACAAGCTCATAACACGTTGCGTTGTGATTGCATTCAGAGAACAGCAGCACTGCAGCAACAGTACAAAAGTTGTGAAACAGTGATAAATACTGTGTTTTAAACGCTAGCTGCACACCCAGCAACGTTGTTGTACTTCATACGTCAATAAAGCGCAGCAGAAGCTTTCTTTAACAAAATGATCTCGGAGACTCGACAAGAAAACGGGTGTGGAATGTGGATCATATATCATAACCCGTGGTGCTGTCTGTATCTGCAGTCGTTAAGTTGGGTGGGGGTGTTCACTGTGCTGCGCGCAGCGCTCAGCTGCTCTGCGCTGTGGAAGAGACGCTTGTGTCGAGTCGCTACCAAGGGCTTTTTTGGGGGGCGAGGAGGGCTGTGATGGTGCATTTAAGGCGCATCGGAAACACAGGATAGAATGAAATACTACATGAAAAAATCGATACAACCATTGAGATTACCGATCCAGACACTCACGGAACGATCCATCACGATTTCAGCCGTCAATTGTACCGATACGCACTGAATGAACCGATTCACTCGTATTGCGCATGTTTGGATCGCGACCCTAACCCTAAACCTAACCCTAACCCTAAACCTAACCCTAACCCTAACCCTAACCCTAACCCTAAACCTAACCAAAACCGTTGTGGGGACCTACTATTTGGTCCCCACAATGTCTATTTCTTTTTCCATACTTGTGGGGACATTTGGTCCCCACAAAGTAATAAAAACCTGTCCGTCCACACACACACACACACACACACACACACACACACACACACACACACACACACACACACACACACACACACACACACACACACACCTGGTGGTCCGAGGACCACCACCGGTTGAAAACACATGAATTATGACCCCAAAACAAATCTAGAACATACCACTGACCTGATGGTATTTGTGGCGCTCCACCTCAGCAATCCATCCCCCAGGGGTCAAAAGCATTGTAACATGTTACATGTTGGTTTCCACAAGTCATCATTTTAATTCATTATTTACTTATAAATAAATATGAAATAATTTAATTTATACAGAACTAACTTGACTCTGTGTTTTTTGCCATGACGAAAAGACCAGCAAAACCATCCACTGATGATATGGACTGGGAATGTAGATGCTGTCTCTACAGGAACACTGCTGAGGATTTAAGATGCAGAGGCTCAGAATGCTATGTGACGAAGATCATAAACACAAGGTAAAGTTGTCTTTCTGTTTCTTTCTGTGTGAACCTCAACTGATGGACACGATGAATTAATTAATGTTGAAATGATTCATAATGTAGAACTGTTCTACTTCGTTTTTTTACTAAACAACCGAAACATTACTTACGCATTAAAATAATGGCCACTAAACAGTCTGTTATGTAATATATGATGCTGATGATGAAGATGATGATGAAGATGAGGAATGATAATGATGGTTTTATGTCTTTATAAAATATGTTTAAAGCTGATCAGGTATTCGAGTAACCAAATAATGTTACGTAATGTCTTATTTATTCAATTCATTTATTTAATTAGCCTATATTATTATTGTTGTTTAAACTTTAAAGAGCTACCACACACACACACACACACACACACACACACACACACATTTTAACCATTTATTTATGTCCACACAAAGGAGATGCATACAAGGACACAAATAGTATAGGTGCAGTAGAGTAACATTTACAAAATCCTGGCATTATGTCTTCATGATACAATAGCAAGGCACTTGGTACTCTACGGGTATAAGTAACAGCGTCTCCGCCATATGTGGCGGCTGCCGATTATAGAGGAGACGGAACAATACTTTGCCAGCCTTTTTGCCTCTTTTTTAGGCACTCCAAGTTGCTGAAACCCTCTAACAACCAGCCTGTGGGTATGTCCTAGGCTGCCAAATATGAAAACAAATAGTCTGCACCTGTACCCCAGCTCTGAGATCGTATTTAGGAGAGGTTGGTATTTAATGACTTTGGTCATGAAAGCTTCCTCTAGGCTAGGGTCAAAGGTGCAGGCCATCTCCAATACAGACACTTCCCTGGACTCTTCATCAACCACAACAACATCTGGTGTATTAGCTGTCAAAGATGCAAACATGTCCAAGTTATCACAGAGATGAAACATGGATGGAATGACACGGGAATGTTTGTACATTCTCACTGAGGGTGCATGATATTTTGATATGTCCTTTGCTATGAGTTCCACAATTCTATCATGGCGTGCTATGTACATCCCTTTGTATGCATAGCAGCCATTCAAGATATGTGACAGTGTTTCAGTGATCTGTTCTGTGGTGTGATGCAAGCAATGAGGAACCTGAGTGCTGGGGAACCAGATGGAAAGATTGAGTCTGGTGGGAAGGACTTGTAATCTGGCTTTAATTGTAAATGTGATAATGTCCTCATTGAGTGCAGTGTTCTTTAGGAATGAATGTGAGACAGAGTGGTCAGCATAGGGGAGACATGCAAGTTTCCCCTGGAGTTTCAGTCCAGTCCAGTGTTGTTGCTGTTGGTGTTGGTGTAGGTCCATGAGGGCGCGTCTGGCACCTGTAGCTGTTAGCAGGTGACTGTGACCAGCATAGGTGGCTGTTGCCCTGACCTGGATGAGGGGGTCAGTTATAAAGTCCTCTGAAACCCTCACAGTCCCAGAGTCAGACCGCTCCCATTGTAGGGACACTCCAGTACGGACACAGAGGTCATTAAGGTCTGGCCAATCTGACCAGACCCCGAAACCAGCGGAACGGGTGTCCAGTTTCCCGCTTGGTTTCCTCCTGAACCCAAGGAAATGGGGCTCTGAATCCCTGGCCAATGGGACCTTACGCCTCCCCACACACACACACACACACACACACACACACACACACACACACACACACACACACACACACACACACACACACACACACACACACACACACACACACACACACACACACACACACACACACACACACACACTTCCATGTTATAGTTACATATATGTAATAGAGTATTATAATATAATATCATAATGATAATGTGTTCCTCATGTTTTCTCCCTCCTCGTTCTATGTCTCTTTGTCTTTTCTATTGTTGTCTTTCTCTCAGCTGGTTCTCCATCACAGCCCTCCCTCTCTCTGCAGCAGACATGAGGAAGTCTTGGCATAAAAACTTCACACAGAGGACCCGTGACATCCATGTCCGCTGGCTGTGAGTGTTCCTCACACAGAAAGCAGAACCAATACAATGTGTTCTCACCGTCTTCTAGACCCCAGACCAGCTGAACAATTATCACTTATTGAATGATGAGTTGAATCTGATGTCTTACGTTGTCTCTTTCATTCTCTGTGTGTTGGTGAGCAGTGTGCGGAACATGTCAACAGGAGACCCAGCGGAGGACATTAAGGACCTGGTGACTGATGCTCAGAGCATAGAGAGGAACATATTTAAGTCAGCTAACAGCTATGTAAGAACCTAATATTCTCTCCATGACATTTATTTACATTTATTACATTTCTAATGAATACATGAGCTACAATGTAGCGGTTCCAAATATATGTCTAACATCAAACTGTAAACATTAAAAAATAAACAATAACATGTCAAATAGGGATGCCAGTTAACCACATGAACCCTAGTGTCCTTATTCTGAGGTGAATATTTGACTAATATAGCCGATCTATACAGTTACAATGCACTACAATGCAACCCGCTGTGAGCTTTTATATCAGCTTTTGGTGTTGAGAGAATAAAGCATTGGGCCTAGTTGAGAGCCCTGGGGGACCCCGTTCAACTATGTATAAAGGGTTAATGTGGTCATCGTTGTTGTCGGGCAGAAACCTTGTATCACCACGTCCCCCCCTTCCCCTCATAACTTAATACTCCATGTTCTCATACATAGTAAAAATAGCAGATCTACAAGCTCACAATGCCTCATGATGTGACACGTTGTTAACTTGTACTTTAGCTTCATTAAACATTTAAACCTTACATACTTAAACTGAACAGGGTTCCTCAGGGATCTACTCTGTTCATCTACACTCCCTCTATGCAAGCTCAGTGTGAGCTAAGCTTGTAGATCTGCTATTTTCACAGAATGTTTGCTCCAGAATAGTGAAGCTAGGGTTCATGAGGTTAACAGTGTTCTACTTACATTAAACTGTTCACTTATACCTAGTGAGGACATGATCTGTTCAGTCTTTTATTTTGGAAATACAGGAAGTTAAAGTTAATTACAAACATTGTTAAGGAACCGTCTGATAACATCTTGATGTAGTTTGACTCTCATTGTCTGTTGATGTGTGAAATACAGGAGGAATACTGGGAACTGATGGGAGAGAAGAGGTCTGAGCTGAGGGAGAAGAGGGTGAAGAGATTAAAGAGAAAGGGTAAAACACACTTGCACGCTCTCTCTCTCTCTCTCTCTCTCTCTCTCTCTCTCTCTCTCTCTCTCTCTCTCTCTCTCTCTCTCTCTCTCTCTCTCTCTCTCTCTTTATTGACTGGGTCCCCACAGGGGTCTGTACTTGTTCCCCTCTTTTTTCCCTTCTACACAACATCTCTTCTGCAAATAGCTGATCTACAAGCTCACAACACGACACGCCACAACCTCAAATTCATATTTCTTTTCAAATATTTTCATTCGTTTTAAGAGGAAAGAGCCCAGAGGCGGGTAAACAGTCTCAGGTGCATACATCTTGTCATGAACACGTATTAATGCATATATTTTAAAAACTTTAAAATTTAGGGAGAATGTTCATTTTGATTGAGTTAATGATGTCTTGACTTGGCTTACAAGAGAAACAAAGTTCTGCTGGAAAAGGTCTTTGAACTTGTAACTTGAACGTTTAATTGTTACTCCTAGTCCTAAGTAGGTAAATTTCAAATTTATATTGAATAGTCTGCACACTATTGTCATTAAAATGTATCTAAATGATTATCTACAATATGCATTATGTCCTTTGCGCTCCAAGCCCCCAAAATACAGTGGTGTAAAGTAAATAGACTCAAGCACTGTAATTAAGTACAAAGTGTTGTTACTTTTACTTTACTGGAGTATTTCCAATTTTCAGTACTTTTACTTCTCTACTACATCTTAGAGATAAATATTGTACTTTTACTCCACTACAATTATTTGAAAACGTTATTTACTAGTTACTTTGTATATTTTGATTATTACTACAAAACACACTAAGCATTTCAGCCCTATATACTATATTTTGGACATCTGATCTACAAGCTCTCAATGCGTTGGGATGCTTGTATATCGACTATTTTCAAAAGATTTGTATACATTTGAGAACTTGTGAAATGGGACTCTCTGCATAATGATTACTTTCTACTTTTGGAACTTTAAATACCAATAATCAAGTAAATTTAGAATTCCAGACATCTACTTGCAACAGAGTATTTCTACATTGCAGTATTGAAACTTTTTCTTAAGTAAATAATTTGAGTATTTTTTTTTTCCAGCCCTTTCACTAAGGTCTGTATGCATGGCTTTGAAGCCTCATCACACCTCATTCTGGATCCTCACCACAGATCTGACAGACCACCATGTCCCATTAGGGTAATGACCAATCACTGGGACAGATCTGACAGACCACCATGTCCCATTAGGGTAATTGCTTTATGAGTAGATTAGTAAGCCTACATGAAGTCAATTTGGTTTATTTATTTATTTCTTTTTAATCATGGTCCCCGGAACAACATATTTTTAGATGGGGGTCTGTGGTAAAATACATATAATTCTAGGGGTCCTTGACATTAAAATGTTTGAGCACCACTGATATAAAACATTAGGATTTAGAAGACATTTGTAGAATCAACCTCAGGTCTTAATGGGTTAAACATTATGTCAGTCTCCATGAGGTGAGGAGATTAATTAATTAATTCATCTATCTATGGATCTAGGAATGAATGAATGAAAATGTTTGCTTTCATTTTGATTGACAGGTGGTCATGGTGACAGTGTTCGGCCACCAGCGAGGGTCAGAGTGCAGGACTTAACAAGGTGTGTGTGTGTGTGTGTGTGTGTGTGTGTGTGTGTGTGTGTGTGTGTGTGTGTGTGTGTGTTGCGCGCGTGCACTGGTGTGTGCGCGTTTCGTTTGTGCATGTGCGGGTGCTGACTCAACCCTCAATAGCTGACCATTGGCTCCACTTTTTTTCCCTCTACACAAAACCTCTTCACCCAAAATAGCAGCTATACAAGCTCACAACACTTCACAACAGGTTATAGTTCTGGTATTTTCACAGAATGTTCCCCCCTAGAATGGGGAAGCTGGGGTTCAAATGGTTAATGTAACACTCGGCGATGTGGCGTGCTCGGCGATGTCTCAGGTGGCTCAAGGTCACCTGAAACGGCACGCCTCCATCATGCTCAGTGACTATACTGACCATATGGTCAGTAACTATACTGAACATGATGGCGCAGCAACAGAGTTCCATCGGTAAGTGATTTATCTCTCAATCAATGGTGTGACAACAACCTACAGGTAGCTCAGTATCTCAGCTACTGCACCATTCAATCGTCTGAAAAGACATGACAAATTCCCATTCAGTGCGTTGATATCATTTGAATGGGGTGCCTTCCCCGCTCCCCGTAATAACTCTGAGGACCCCTATGGGTCCCTGACCCCATTTTGAAAACCCATGCTATAGGGCAGCGGTTCTCAAACTATGGGTCCCAACAGCGGTTCTCAAACTATGGGTCCCAACCCAACGTGGTTTCGTGGGCAGGTGACAGTGGGGTCGCACATTGGCAACCCAAAAAAAAATATATGTAATAAATAAATAAATAGTTTTATCAAGAAATGGTAAAATAAGTGCAGTTGTCGCCACCAACCATAAAATTAAAGCGACCAAAAGGACGCCAAGTCGGCAACTTGACTAAACAGAGAAACGCAAGACTTGTGCAAAGGAATTATGTTCAATGTGCACAGGTGGCTTAAAACAGCTAATTGTGGGTGTTTTTGTTACTCGCAGGGTAAATACATGGAGTCCATGGGTCCATTTTGTTCCATCTATCCAGCCCAGCGGCTCGCAGAGTTAAATGGCGGATCCCAAATGAATATTAACAAGCAAGAGGGGAGATCATTGGGGCATGCGTACGCATGGGGGCATGCGTACAAGTGGTTAAATATGTCTTTTTAGACACAATAAGCCAGCAGTTTCTATTGACAGTAACACTTCTAGCCCCCATAAGTCACATCCAACCATGAAAGGTTGCGTTGTATCTTGGGAATGGGCTTATTCTGTGTAAAATGACATATTTAGCCACTTGTACGCATGCCCCAACCACTGAAATAAGAATCTCTAAAACAATAGAAAGAAGTAAATAAAATAATTTTAACACTCATCTTTTATATTCTTTAATTACAATCTAAAATATGAACTCTTGAAGTGACCATAACAGTCAATGCAAGTTAGTGCAACAAGTATCTCACATTAAATTGCATTGATTCTTATAGTTAAAAGTGGTCCCTCCTTCAACATAGGGAAGGGCAGAGCCAGAGTTCTGTCACCTCCCTTGTGGCTGCCATATCTTAAAAGGATCCCTGGCTAGGACGACAAATATGCCTTAATACATTATAATTGTCCTCTATAACAACAATGTAAAATTAAAAACACCTTAAATATTGTATTTCTTCTAGAAATAGCTAATCTTTCACTCAATAGGGGAAATGCCTGTCGCAAGTTGATAATGTCATAAATGTCATGTGTAATTTTTATGGCATGCATGTGCAAAAAAAAAAAAAACACAAACACAAACACATTTGAAATATTGATTTGATGCTCATATTAACCATTGGAAGTATTACGTTTGTTTTTATTTGCACATGCATGCCATAAATTCCATAGGGATAGATCACAAATTACATTCATGACATCATCAACTTGCGACGGGCATTTCCCCTATTGAGTGAAAGATTAGCTATTTCTAGAAGAAATAAAATAATTAAGGTGTTTTTAATTTTACATTCTATTTATAGAGGACAATTATAATGTATTAACTCATATAGTGCCAATCCCGAGAAGACTTGTGAAAAGTACTCGAGTACCCGGAGTGCCAATCCCGAGTATACTCGTGAAAAGTAATATATTACTGTAACGGCGGTTATATTACAGAGTACAATGGCGGAAGGTCCATTATCTCAAAACTACACTTTAGAAGCGAAGATGGAGGCAGATGCTCATTTATAAAGCACATGGAGAAAAGCTCCGAGCTGATCCGCCATGACACCACGTAAACAACAATCGATTCCGGCGCAGGACGCGATGACGTCAGACCGGAAGTGTTTACGCTGTGGACTTCTGGCCTTCAAAATAAGATAACGGGAGTGAATGCAGCCTGAGGGTGGCATTGTGGACTTTATAATCCGTTAATTTCAGGAGCACTAAATGAGTTAAGGCATATTTGTCGTATTAGCCAGGGATCCCTTTAACATCTGCATAGTAATGAAGACTTTTGTCAGCTCCTTTGAAGCTACATAGGTGACAAAGAGGGAAGCAATAAAACGTAAGTAATTCACCGGAGCATGAATTTCGACCAATACATAGGAACTATCACTATGCTATACCAAGAATAACATAGTTGGTTCATTCAAATGTTTTACTGTACATTCAATAATTTCCTTGACAGTTCCCCACTTTAAAACATTTTAAATAACCAAAAATATACCATTTATTCTTTTCCTTAGACCCATAATGCATATGAATCAACAAGACAGTTTACATACAGTACAACAAAAATCAGGTATTCCCCCCACTTAGACAATGAATGAATTCACATCCCATATGTCAATCTCACTGCCATTAAAAAGGAGGATTCCAATCAGACACAGGAACTGGCAATTGAAGCTTAGATTCTGACTCCACACACTTTGACTTTTTAAAGTATAATTTCAAGTGTTTACCTAAGGGGGGGGGGGGGGGGGCATTTTAATCTCAGTGTGCTTCAGATTATTCCTCCCTTTTGTGAATTCAGATGGTGGTGAGCTCTGCGACAGCTTTGGTGGTTGTGGGGCCTTGCGTTTGGTGATTTTAATTCCACTATTCATTAACTCATTCATACTCCGTGCGGAATCGACCATGGGGATAGGAGAGATTGAAAAATAATCATCCTCACCAGAACTCTGTCTCATGTCCATTGAGATTCCACTCTGCTCCTGGTTCGAGCCACCACCAGCATCCTCTGGATAAAGAGATAGTTCATCACAGCTTGTTTCAGAATCCGTGACTTCATTTATTTCTATGGCACTGTCCGGTTCTGTACTGTCCAGTTCGGAATCTGTGATGGCGTCCATTTCTTCTTCCATGACGTCCTCATCCACTCTCCTTGTCGGCATGGAGATGGAGTAGTGTAGGATGAGAATCCAGATCAGGCCCAGGATCAGCTTGAGGTTGCCATCCACGATGGCCTCCTCCGCTGCTGCTGCTGTGATGGCATTCTCTGTTCTGGACGGGGGCTCGGTTTCCATAACAATAGCATATGTTGCTATGGACTCTTCCATTCTGGCGTTCTCGACAGGGACTGCAGTCTCAGCACCATCCTTCGTCTTGGCCTCTTGTGTTCCGGATTCGAGCACCTGTGCCATTCCAAGTATATGGAATACATTTCCAGCAAACAGTTTCTGACCCCGCTTGTTCAGTTCATTTCCATCAAAAAGATGCTTGCGGTCCCAGAAGAATAGATAGATTAGATTCATTCATTCATTGATACTACATGTGGTTGAGAGCCACTTACTCAATGCAGACACTCAACTAAAATCCTCATCTCCCCCTCTCATAGGTGGTAGGGGGCACTGATTTATACCTCAATGTCACTCAAGGAGCTCAGTGTGGTGAATAGAGCAGTGAAGTCCTGCTTTAGGATTTCCAACAGTTTTTTCTTCGGTGTCGCATGTATCAATGGGTAGAATCAGGGTGTTCACCGTTGGGTGGGCAGCTACAAGATCCAGGATCATCTCATTCATGTCAGATACTCTGTCTTTGGGAAAACACTTTCCCCTTTCCGATGCCTTTCACATCCCTCACAGCATAATCTCCAACAATAAGAATTTCTGGGTCCGAGTCATTCTTGCTTCTTACCCTGCAAGGTGGATACACTGTCTGTGTCATCCGAGAGAGATCCGGAGTCCTCCTGCAGTGGCGTGAATCTGCCAGCTGGACACAGTGTTTGAGGTTGGACTGCAGTTTTCTCTTTTGCAGCATTCTTTCCTTTAGCAGTAGTCCACTCTTGAAGTGGAGTCCCAGTAGCGTTGTTTCTGGACTATAGTGCAAGCCAGTCATCAGTGATAACAGGGCTCTCTGTTTGGCCTGTTATCCGTCCTTTCATGTCCTTTTGCTTTGCACAAAGAGTCTTATCCAGACCTCTACGCTGTTTTAAATTGAATAGTTCCGTTTCTAACACTGCTATCTTCTGGAGCAGTTTCTGATAATCCGGAGACATCTTGGTAAAGCATACAAGAGGTAGGTGTCAGACCCCCTTGCCAGGGCCAGAGATGGTTACGCAATTATGTAAATAGTATTTGTCCCACAAAAACTAAGCTCGAAAACGCAAACTTCCAATATTTCCATAACATTCCTCCCTTTTGACACTTTATTGACATTACAGCAAATATGAAGATAAGAATCAATAACAGTTTACAGTTTACAGTTTAGTTTAGGCATTTAGCAGAAACTTTTTAATCCAAAGCGACTTACAATAAGCAGATAAAACATCACAATAATAAACAAGATAATATGTCAATACATCAACAGCAATATAACAAATGCAAATGGATATCTATCTAGAAAACTAAATAATTAGTCAAGAAATGGTTCTAAAAACCTAAAAACAAATGCTAACTAGCTTCATGTATGGTCATTGAGTGTTTCAGTAGTGCTAAGGGTTTAGGTGGAGTCTGAAAAGGTGAGTCTTCAGTCCACGGCGAAAGCTAGCGAGTGTTGTTCTAAGTGCGACAGGGAGTTTGTTCCACAACTTTGGGGCTAGGAGGGCAAACTGCCTTGGACGAGTGGATTTTTGCCCTGGGTTTTTTAGCGAGGGTTCTGTCAGCATCCCTGAGTTGGCTTATCTAAGTGAACGGGTGGGGTTGTAGGGGTTGATCAGGTTTTGGAGATATGGAGGAGCCATGCCTTTGGCTGCTTTGAAGTTCAGCATCAGTGTTTTGTATTCAGTGCGGGCCGCAACCGGGAGCCAGTGGAAGGACCTGAGAAGGGGAGAGACATGTGAGAACATGTGAGGCATTTTGGATCAGTTGGAGAGGTTTAAGTGCACATGCCGGGAGACCGGGAGACCAGTGAGGAGAGAGTTACAAGTTTTGATATGACAGATGTCTGGATGAGGAGCTGCATCACCAATGCATTATCTATGGTAATAGTGAGATCTTGCATGGGGC
Source organism: Nannobrachium achirus (assembly GCF_963921795.1). NCBI lineage: Eukaryota > Metazoa > Chordata > Actinopteri > Myctophiformes > Myctophidae > Nannobrachium > Nannobrachium achirus. Next base: position 7,311,236 of record NC_137828.1, read on the forward strand.
AAGACTTAGCTGGGAAGAAGAGTAGCTCCGTCTTGTCCGGGTTCAGCTTGAGGTGGTGGGCTGACATCCACTGTCTTCCACCTGGGTGGCAGAAGGGGGGAAGGACAAAAACAGTTGAGTGTCATCAGCATAGCAGTGATAGGATAGGTTGTGAGCAGAGATTACAGCACCAAGGGATTTAGTGTACAGGGAGAAAAGCAGAGGTCCAAGTACGGATCCCTGGGGGACTCCCGTTTGGAGGGTTCGGGGGGATGATAGCAAATAACAAAACACATTCCAACATAATGGAGAATACACAAACATCCACCTTTCACAATACAGACAAATACATGCGTATAATCAAAATGAAGCATACAATGACGTGATACAGAGTTCCCAAGAACACAGCAATAAAACATAGAAAACAAATCAACATTTAGTTTCTAAGGAGACAATGTCAAATACTGGCCACATATTTGACTGTCAAAACCCCTGAAAGCAAAGCAGATCACTATAATAATCAAAATTGGGACCGTAATCAGTAAGAAGCCCAATAGTGGAGCGGCTAACTGCTTTTTTTCATCAGAATCTTTCAGTTCATGATAAAAGCGTGAAAATTGGCATGAGCAGTCTCCATGGATCACTTGACAAGAAAATTGTCCGAGGCAATTGAAATTTCAAGATGGTGGCCATTTTTCAAGATGGCCAACACCATAGTGAAGCAATTAAGTGATATAAGGGTTTATTTGATGATACAAGCATGAAAATTGGCATGAGCAGTCTCTGTGGGTCACTTGACAATAAGCCACCCACAGCTACTTGAAATTTCAAGATGTCGGCCATTTTTCAAGATGGCCACCACCTTAGTGGAGCAGTCAAGTGATATAATGGTTTATTTGGTGATACAAGCATGACAATTGCCATGAGCTGTCTCAAAGGCTCATTTGACAAGAAAATGCCCACAACCACTTTAAATTTCAAGATGGCGGTTTTTGTTTTAAGATTGCCACCACCTAAATGTAGCATTAACTCATTGACTGCCAAGGCACGAGTTTCACGAGTTATTACAGTACTCCCAGGCTGCCACAGCCCGAGTTTCCCGAGTTGGAAGCCATTTTGAAAAAAAAAAAAAAAAAATTTTTTTTTTTTTTTTTCAAAATTTTTTTTTATAAAAAAATTTCTAAAAATGCCTCAAATGTATTAGGCATGATCGCAATTGCGAAATTGCATGTTTAGCCCCATAACAAACACATCTTTCAAAATGTCAAAAATGGCTGTTTTGTCTGACTTTGAAGGCTTGTATCTCATGAATGCCTGAACGGATTTCCAAGCGGATTTTTTTGTTTGAAAGCTGTTAAAAAGTACTACACATATGGTGCATGATCTAGGCATGGGCGTGCACGATCCGTGCACTAAAAATTGATCCGTGCACTAGAAATTTGGAAGGTGGCAGTGTTTGTTTTGTCTGACTTTGAAGGCTTCTATCTCATGAATGCCTGAACGGATTTCCGAGCGGATTTTTTTGTTTGAAAGCTGTTAAAAAGTACTACACATATGATGCATATATGGTGCATGGGCGTGCACGATCCGTGCACTAAAAATTGATCCGTGCACTAGAAATCTAGGATAGTGGCAGTCTGGTACTTGGGGGCCATCTTGAAATGGCATTCAATGAGTTAAGCAATACAATTGTTTAGTTAGTGACACAAGCATGCAAATTGTTATGATCAGTCTCTATGACAAGAAATCACTTCCAGCCACTTGACATTTCAATTTTCAAGATGGCTGCCCCCTGGATCCTCAAAAGATCAAAACGCTAAAGAACAACTTTTAACACAAAAATACAACTGTGTTGATCATAGGTAGATTAGAAAAGAGTGAATATCTGCACTACCAGGGCACAAACCGGAAGGTGTACAGATCACACAGGATTTAAATGGCATTGGATGAACGATCGGACCAAGTGTAGGGTTAAGGCATGAACTTAGTTGTATCCCATACATCAAAGTGCTTGGTAAAAGTTGGTAAAAGGATAAACTACTGCTGCTGAAGACACCGAAGATACCAAATATATCCTTGTCAAGAGGCCAAGAAGATCCCAGTCCTCAAAAGCTTTGTGCTTCATCTGTGAAGATGAGAGTGCAACGTCCCCCTTACAGGACGCAATGACAAGCTTTGCAAGGAGCTTCTTGTCGCTTAGATTCCTGGCACATTCATTTTAACTTTAATTAAGTTTCATTGTCATTGTGTCCTGTAAGGGGGACTTTGCACTCTCATCTTCACAGATAAAGCACACAGCTTTTGAGGGCTGGGATCTTCTTAGCCTCATGACATGGATATCTTTGGTATCGTTGGCGTCTTCAGCAGCAGTAGATGCTCTCTTTTGGGCCCTTTCCAGCTCTGTGTTGGTGAACTTAAGTTTACAGCTTGAATGATATTTTGCCCTGTGTCTTGTCAATGTGCTAGCTATGGCATCACCTTCATCTAGTCGGGTTGGACTAAGTAAGATAGGCAGAGCATTGATCTTATTTATAGTGACTCATAGAATAGACTATGTGACAACCAGGAATAGTCTGGTGACCACCGGAGAGACGGGTGACAGCCAGAATGTAGACGGCATCCGGGAGCAGTTTGGGTTAGCGCCCCAGCCAACAAACCCACGGTTAGGCCTTTAGGAGGGCCATTCAAGCCGCAAGTGGAGCCTGCATGCAGCACCACCGTTGGGCCAGGTGGAGCCTGCAGTACCATTGCAGCTCAAGAATCTACCACTCCTGAGTGAAATGTCTGGGGCTGGAGTCTGGTGCAACGCACAGGTCCAGGACATGGTGACACATAGGAGGGGCCCGAACAGGACTCAATCCACTCAGCCTAGTCCCTCCATGCGCCAGATTGCCTCTCACAGTCTCTGCAGAGTAGTTCCGGAGCGATGGAGTGAATTCCGTCTTTCCCTAATAAGACTGATTGTGGGTAGCTACTGGGACATAAGTCGGGACTTGATCAACCCCGGCTGGGTCACCCAAGTGAGGGGCATGATGTTGTGAGACCTGACACACCGATAAGCTTGGGGCTACATCACTGAGGATATGTCCCCAATTTGTTTTTCCTTGGTGACCTGCTGACAAATGAAACATCTGTCCCAGTTAGTTTTCTCAACTGTTATGATGGCTTCTGCCATGTCTTAGCAGAGGCTTAGGGTTTATACTTTTACCACCTTTTACCAAGCACTTTGATGTATGTGATACAACTAAGTTCATGCCTTTACCCTACACTTAGTCCAATCGTTCTTCCAATGCCATTTAAATGCTGTGTGATCTGTACACCATCCGGTTAACTAAAACCCCATTAACCTTGGCTTGTCTCTCCCGCACTGGCACAACCTGTCAATTCAGGTGCAGCTATCTAACAGTTTTGGGGTAAATTAGACAGCATTTGGGATACTAACTTTCAATTCGCTGACATTGAACCCCATTCTGAGTTTAAAAACAGTGATATATCACCAGTGTGCCCTGGTAGTGCAGATATTCACACTTTTCTAATCTACCATCAACACAGTTGTATTTTGATGTGTTAAAAGTTGTTATTTAACTTGTCATTAAAAAATGACATCAAATCGTCCTTAATGAAAAATACATACATTTCTATGAGAAAATGTATCTTTTGAGGATCCAGGGGGCCATCTTGAAAATAGAGATGTCAAGTGGCTGAAAGTGATTTCTTGTCATAAAGACTGCTCATATCAATTTGCATGCTTGTGTCACTTAACTAAACAATTATATTGCTTAATGCTCCATTTAGGTGGTGGCAATCTTGAAAAATGGCCGCCATCTTGACATTTCAAGTGGCTGTGGGTGTTTTTTTGTCAAATGAGCCTTTCACACAGCTCATAGCAATTTCCATGCTTGTATCACCAAATAAACCCTTATATCACTTAACTGCTCCTCTAAGGTGGTGGCCATCTTGAAAAATGGCCGCCATCTTGAAATGTCAAGTAGCTGTGGGTGGCTTATTGTCAAGTGACCCACAGATACTGCTCATGCCAATTTTCATGCTTGTATCACCAAATAAACCATTATATTACTTAAATGCTGCACTAAGGTGTCGGCCATCTTGAAAAACGGCCGCCATATTGAAATTTCAATTGCCTCGGACAATTTTCTTGTCAAGTGACCCATGGAGATTGCTCATGCCAATTTTCACGCTTTTATCATAAATTGAAAGATCGTAGCACTTAACCGCTCCGCTACAAAGAAATGTAACACAATTAAATTCACCCTTGAACTCACAATACGTTATGAAAAAGATTCACCTGAAAAACTAGCCCCATGTAGAACCTCACCCGTCGCTAGCGATTTAAGCGGTTGTTTCGTGCCCTGGTTCATGTTTTATGTACCCTGGTTAGGTAACCACAGTCTGGGAGCTCGGAACTACCTTTACTTTGTGGATGCAATTTCGGGAAAAGTGTTTTCTACCTAGAAGTTGGAGGCGTTCTACCCCCGCACGGAGACATTATAGGACCTCATCTCGGAGCACAACAGTATGCAGCGACGGGTGAGGTTCTATATGGGGCTAATGAAAAACATACCTTTCACATAAGTATGTAAGAGCTGCAATAGACGGCTTGCAAGTCCACAATTCCACACATCTATGTCCAGATGTCTATTTTATTTATTTTTTAACCAAGCCATGCTGCAAAAGTCCACAATTTCTGTAGGTGTTCATTTTAAAAGGCAGCCTTTTCCCATGTCTATGCATCAAAACTGATTTTTCTTAAGTACTGGGAAAGCAAACCCTATCATACTTCCTAATAAACTAAAAAGACAATACGTACATTTAACTTCATATTCACAAAACATGGATACTTTGACAACATACAACCTAGATAAATAAATAATCCAATCCCATCTGGGGTGCCAAACTGTTATGGGAGAAACATATTGTTCAGACAAAGATCAAGATAAAATGTCCAGCTTTATTTAGGAGGCATAGCAAGTTTGTCCATATACAGCATATTCCATTACAAGGCTTCAGCCTTGTATGCCCTCATGGCCTCACAGCCTCAGTCCAGTCCCTCCGCTCTCCTTACAGAAGTTCCTCTCCTATCATTTCTTAGTGCCTTTATACTCTTCTCTCAAGCTAAACCCAGGGGATCCCATGGCCAACAAATAATAGGTGTGGCATGGCCTTTTACATAGAATACATACTGTACATAGTATTCATTCAATGCTGAGGAAGTAAGCATACAAGAGGTAGGTGTCAGACCCCCTAGCCAGGGCCAGAGATGCTTACGTATTATGTAAATCAGGGGTCTCAAACTCAATTTACCTTGGGGCCGCTGGAGGCAGAGTCTGGCTGAGGCTGGGCCGCAGCCTCAGCGCACATGCACGCGCTGCGCACGCGTGCACATGCTCTAATAAAACAAATTAGTGCATGTGCACTAATTTGTTTTATTATACTGTAGTTTCATACCAGTCTAACAACTACTGTATCTATCTCCCCATCAAATACATTTAAAAAAAATCCAATCTTTTCAAATGTCGTTTTTATTTTTTAACACAAAACACGATAAACAAGGACCCTGGTGTAAACAAGTTGTGTTTAACTTATGGAACATGTACTGTACTGTTAACTGTACTGTATTATCAACTGTTTTGAGGTTCATATAAAACTCGCGGGCCGCACTAACATTAAACTTTCATATTAAGGTGGGGGCCACAAAATATCGTCTCGCGGGCCGCAAATGGCCCCCGGGCCGCCAGTTTGAGACCCCTGATGTAAATAGCATTTGTCCCACAAAAACTAAGCTTGAAGAAGCAAACTTCCAATTTTCCATAACACTCCGTTCTATGTTTTGGCAAAATGCTTCAGTTTACTAATGTGTCGTGTGTACAAGAGAGAGCCGGAAGTAGTAGACAACGGTGGGACAGGGGACGAATATGTGCAACGTTGGCTAATAATATGGGTTAGTGAGATCAAAAGGTTTGAGAACCCATATAAGGAGAGCAGCTGTGAGTTACTTTTGGTGTGTGATCTATGACATAACTAGAAGAATATGTTTGAACCATGTTGTAAAATATTGGGTGAGTGAGTCAGTGGAGAGAGAGGAGGTAGCTGACAGGGCGGCACCCCGTTGCGAGATCAGCTGTTGGATGGCTGGCACGAGCAGGCACGGTGAAATGTTTGGTAGTGAGATGGAGTTGGCAGATGAGAGTCAAGAGTGTGATGGGGACGATAAGAATGGAAGGGAAAATCGAAAGAAAAGGAAGAAGCTTGTGGAGCTTGTAGAAGACATGTGTGGAGCAAAAATACGGGAGGAAAGCAAATATATGTGTTTGACTTTTAAAGGGAATGTGATACCCCAGAGAGTTTACCTGGCACTGAGGTGCTTTTGTTGCCAGCAGTATGGTCATGTAGCATCAGTGTGTCTGGAAAACAGGAGATGTGGGAGGTGTGGGGAAGAAAAATGTAAAGAGGAATGCGAAGTAAAGCAAGAAAAAAGCTAAATGTATTCATTGTGGAGGGGAACAACCCAGTGTCCCAGGAGTGAGAAGGAGAGGAAGGTGTGCAGGGTTAGGGCAGAAAAGAAGAGTTTATCATATCCCGAAGCAGTGAGAAGAGTGGACAGGATCAACAACACAAACAGAAATGGAGATCGAGAAGTGCAGCAGGAAGAAGAGAGCAATGTGACAGAAACAAACATTTGCATGGATAAGAAAAGGTTTTTGGCATTCATTGCAATGGTGATTAACTGTGCAGTTGATATACAAACCAAATCAGAAAGGATCAAAATGGTGCGAGAGGGGGAAGACTTTGGGGTGGATTTTATAAATGAGTGAAACGTGTAAATAGAAATAATGTAGTTAGACAAAGAGTCAAGTAGGTGGAGGTAATGCACAAGTTTGTATGCCAACCGCCAATAAACCTGACAAGAAGAAGAACAAGAAGGTGGCTGACACGCGTGATATCTAAATGTAACGGCAATCTGGCAAGTTCGGAAAAGACGCGCTGTGATTGGCCAGACGTCATTTGAGTGGCAGCCTCGCGAGGCCCCTCCCCTACACGAGGCTTTTCCTCCCCTACTAATACAGACAGAATGCCGATGCCCTACCCAGCGAGCGCTCGCCTACCTCGCTTCCTCCTTTACTGGCCAACCGCGGGGCTCCTCGCGTCCAAATAAAAGGAGAGCGAGTTCAATTGTCGCCAATGGAAGATCTCCCCCGCGGTGATTTCTTTCCAATCGGAACGCCTCCCGTCGCACGTCCATGTGTCTGCCAATAAAATCGCCGGACTCCTTTTTCATTTCTCCTCCCCTGCCCTCCCTCCCCGATCAAAACACACCGTCCCTTGCGGGATTCCAACCAATCACGCGCCGTCTTTTCAGGTCGCTGTTCCGGTCTGGGGCCAGAGCGGATATGGAAACGCTACTTGCTTTAATGTGGGCTTACACATTACCGGATACAGTAGGCGGGCTCTAGACAGCATCTGAGCACAGATCAGCAAATAGAAACCACACGAGATGGCTATGATATGAACAGTGGTAGAGTGAAGTGAGCCACATTCTCTCAATGCAGCGTCCGACTTTAAAAACAAACAATTGTCACTTAGAGACCTTTGGATGAATGGACACTTGGACACTGGCTTTGTTATCCTAACACTCAAGGTAAGTTTCGTGACTTCTACAAATTACTATGGTAATGGTCTGGTCATCTGCATGAAATGCATTACCATACATATACAATAACATTCTTCATGTAGGCAATAGGCATGGTGATGGTGTCTGCTACTGTCTTTCATTTGATCCATGGCTGGCCAATACTATCTAGTAAATGCTTTATTTGTAAAGACATTTTAATATAGGCCTATCCTATGGATTACATAGCTAAGTTACTGTCCTGCTATTGCAATATTAGGCTATTATTATATGTATATATATTTTTAAGGTATTGTCAGTGTCATTGAAACATTAAGATAAGGAGTCATATAGTATGGTAATGAAAGTGAAAAGGAGAAAACTACATTTGGCTCATCAACAAAGCATAACAAACAAATTAGTGGTTTATAGATCTATGTGTTTTTCTTATACATTTAGTACAAAAGGACCCACATGTAAACAAGCCATTGTGCTTTCTTGGGTTTAAATCCTATTAGTAGACCTTGTATCTGATTCTGAACTGTACTGTGCTTTTCCTTTGTGAACTGCTAACAAAGTAACTATTCAATCAAAACCATTAAGACACTCAGAGTTAAGGGTCTGTGCAAATAAAACATTTGAGAACCAGTATATCAGTGTCATACATATTCTGACGAAAACCTGTATGGAGACTTGACATTCTGTAATTGGATCTTATGATCAAAATAAGAACATTATAATAGTGTGTAAATCTGTGCCACATACAAATGTCTGTGTACAGACATAGATGGCCCCTTCATGATGGCTGCTAAAAAAAGATAATGCCATGGTGGGATCTGATGTGTGATGGGCATACTGTATTATCACATAGGCAAACATAAACTGTCACCTGTGTGACACTGAATTTGTATTGATTATACATATTTCTCTCTATTTCTCCTTTGCTGTCTCCCAGACCTCAGCTGTTCTCTCTGCACCTCTTCACCAAAGGCGAAGCGCCTCCACGGCCAGATTCAACAAGCGGACAGTGCAGGCAAATTCATGCAGAAAGTGGCCAGTTCAGAACACAGGAAACAGGACATAATACTGTACACTGCCCAAAAATACAGACACCATATCAAAAGAGGAGTGGCTAGCAGACAACAAAAAATAAATGAGCAGATGTTTGCCTCTCCCTTACTTAAATTTGTGATGTAGTTGAGACTTGTTTTATTATTCTTGTGCAAAGTGTGATGCCACCAGAGCCATCAACATATTGTCGCTGTCGGGCAGAAACCATGTCCCATTCCTTTTATTTTATTGTAAATGAATGCCCTACTTTATCATACACGAGTGTTGCATAAAAGTAGTGAAAATAGCAGATCTACAAGCCCACAACACATCAAAGTGTTGTCAGCTTGTAGATCGTCTATTTTCACCATGTTAGCAGATCTATAGGCCCACAAGATGCTGACGTGTTGTCAGCTTGTAGATCAGTTATTTTCACTATTTTAGATACTTTTTAAATAGTGATAAGAAATAAGTGATAAGTAACGTTTTGGACATACAGGGTTTCCACCCAAGAGTGATGATGTATTCATATATATTTGTTGTCACCATGTTTATGTTGTATGTGGGATTAATACCCTGTTGTATTTTAATCTTTTAGATTAAAATTATATTTACCTTTCATGCAGTTGCATTTTTTTACTTAATGAAATATGTTATGCTTTTACCTCAATGGTTGACTTTGTTGATCCCCATTGGAAATAAGTCCAGATGTCATAATATTGTTGATGTTTGTTTGTTGTAACTCATACAGAGTAAGATTTTAAAAGAAATGTCAGCAGCATTAGTTAGAATGAATGAAATACAAGGTACTTCTAAGTGAATTTGTTCCAAACCAAGATGAAATAAATACTGATCTGCATTTGCAGTGGATCTCTGAATAAGAGAAAATAATTATTATGTTATATAATTATATAAAATAATAATAATTATAAGGGTAACAATACATAAAATGTACAGTGAATAAATAAATGCATGTATACTGTGTACATCTATCACCAGTGAATATAAATAGATGTACAATACATCTATGAATGAAGTACAGTCTCACAAGGGTTATACTTAACAGGCATCTGTCAATATGTGCCAATGTACAGTAGGCCTACATGTTATATTGTAGTAATACAATAGTACAAATAGGTTAGATGATGGTGATAAAATTGATTTTGTGGTCCATTTAGAGATGGTTAAAACAATGAGGACGTTTCTTTCATTCATTGAGTTTTATTTTTGCATGGCGTAGGTGGGAATCGAACACCTGACCCGGCGTAGGTGGGAATCAAACCCACGACCTTCGGATCCTCACCAACCATACCTAAAATCGACAAAAGTCACAATTTTCATGAATCTATCATATATACTCATAAACTACTTGGACAGATCACTGGGGAGATGCACACGAAGACTGGCCTGTTGCATTTTTCATCCCTTCCACGCTCGTTTTCTCTTTCTTTCTCTCTTTCTCCTCTTTTTTCCTTCTTCCCCCTTCTCCCCCTCTCCCCTTCCATTTTTTCCCCCCTTCCCCCCCTAGGTAGGCAATTGTTCCCCAGCCCTGGCGCAGCACCTGCCTTCGTGGCTTAGTGGATTGATCTCTAGGGATCCAATCCATGCGCCCCGGGTTCGTATCCCGGTCGTGGCACTTTTTCTGGCTACACCCCACGGAGGTTAGGTTTAGGGTTAGGGGTAGAGTTGGGCCGTTGAAAAGATAACATGTAGACATAGGGACAATGCGGCTCAAAGGGACTGTAGTGCGGCCACAGGAATGGCTGTGGACCGTAGTTCTGAAGCGATCCACACACATTAACTTAACAATAGACCTGACAACTCCCACACTCACAAACTGTCCGTCATATCACACTGAATGAAATGCAAGGTAGGCCTAACTAACATTCGTCTAGAGGTTCTGTCTATGAAGCATTTGTTTTTGCAGGTAGCAGTTATTGGATTTTTCCCTACTTCTTTTGCAGGTGTATTCTTTTCTTTAGCCTATAACTGTTTGTTATTGTTGCTGAAATGTTTGAGGAGCCAAAACTGAAGTTAGAAAAATGAGTCTGTACATATGGGCCACACACACACACACACACACACACACACACACACACACACACACACACACACACACACACACACACACACACACACACAGAGAGACAGACAGACAGACAGACCTGTTGGTCTGTGGACCACCACCGGTTGAAAACGCATGAATTAAGGCCTGTCCATACATCAGAAAGCGAACTTTTCTGTCAAAAGGTCCGGTTCAACTACAAAATTACGTCACTTAGCCGGATTTCAGACTCAGTCTGACATTGTCAGTCTGATTTCATTCTGACATTGTCCCATTGACAAGAGATTTCAAAAGGGAGGGGATTGGTGGGAGGGGTTGTGTTTGACTGATGGCTGCGTGCGAGTCCGCACAGCACTGTTCAGAGTGATTGTGTACATACTGTACTGTTGTTCTTAAGATTAAATACAAAAACAAACTTTTAAAAGTACACAGACCTGCCTGTGCATGCTTGTTTGAGCAGTGCACCACCCGCACATAACGTGTGTACATGTGAGAATGAGTGCTCGGGTCGCGTATTGATCAAACACCATTTACATCAGCCGTTTCAGACGGGGAAATATTAACATATCAAAGATTAAAATAACGGCCGAGTGTCAACTGGGCCGTTATACACGAATTAACATATGAGAATCAGACTGGATGCGGTCTCCTCTCCTCATCCTCCTCCGAGCCCCACAGTGCACTGGGTCTGGCTGGCTGTAGCAGCCTCACAGTGCACTGGGTCTGGCTGGCTGTAGCAGCCTCACAGTGCACTGGGTCTGGCTGGCTGTAGCAGCCGAGGCTTGTAAACAGCTAGCGGCTACACTACCTCAAACTGATTCAAGGCCCACCCCCACCTCCGAGGCTCAGACCTGTAACTGCCTGAGACCAGAGAAACTTTAGCGTCATTTGACAACGCCAGACCAAGAGAACCAGTCCGCTCAGAGAGTGGGTGGGTCTATGGTCTGGAGCCAGGCAAGACGTCACTCACAACTTCTGAAAAGCATTAGACCGAATGAGAGTTGCACGTCGGAAAGTCCAACTCACCGAACATTTCAGAGATACTATGGACAGGCCACCAACGGTTGAAAACCCATGAATTATAGTATGACCTAAACAAAAAATTCTAGAACACATCACTGACTACAATGGTAGGTGTGGCGCTCCACCTCAGCAATCCATCTCCCAGGGCTCAAAAACATTGTAACATGTTACATGTTGGTTCATGTTTCATCATCATTTTAATTCATTTTTTTTAATACTTATTAAATAATGTAATTCATACAGAACTAACGTGACTCTTATGTTTTTTTTTCTTTTTTTTTCTACCAGGACACAACGACCAGAAAAACTATCCACTGATGATGACGACTGGGTATGTAAACGCTGTGGCTCCAGGAACACTGCTGAGGATTTAAGATGCAGAGGCTCAGACTGCAATATGACGAAGATCTTATCTACAAGGTAATGTTCTCTCTGTCTTTTGTTTCTTTCTGTGTGAACCTCAGCTGATAGACACAATGAATTAATTCATGTTGAAATGATTTATAATGTAGAACTGTTCTACCTTGTTTTTACTACAAAAACAAAACATTACTTAACCATTCAAATAGTGTCCACTAAACAGTCTGTTATGTGATAGATGATGATGAGGAGGAGGAGGAATGATAATGATGGTTTTATGTATTTCCCCCTCCTCTTTCTATGTCTCTGTCTTTTCTATAATTGTCTTTCTCTCAGCTGGGACTCCATCACAGCCCTCCCTCTCTCTGCAGACATGAGGAAGGCTTGGCATACAGTCTACAAACAGTGGGAACGTGACTTCAATGTCCGCTGGCTGTGAGTGTTCATCACACAGAGAGCAGAACAAATACACTGTGTTCTCACCGTCTTCTAGACCCCAGACCAGCTGAACAATTATCACTTATTGAATGAGTTGAATCTGATGTCTGACTTTGTCTCTTTCATTCTCTGTGTGTTGGTGAGCAGTGTAGAGGACATGTCAACAGGAGACCCAGCTGAGGACATTAAGGAACTGCTGACTGATTCTCAGAACATAGAGAGGGACATATTTAAGTCAGCTAACAGCTATGTAAGAACCTAATATTCTCTCTGTGACATTTATTTACATGTTCCAATGACTACATTGCGGTTCCAAATAAAGTGTAAACGTTAAAACAATCTATCGTTGTTGTCGGACAGAAACCTTGTATTGCCAAGTCCCCCCCTTCCCCCCATAACTTAATGTCCCATGTCCTCATACAAGCTCACGATGCCTCATGATGTGACACGTTGTTAACTTGTACTTTAGCTTCATTAAACATTTAAACCTTACATACTTAAACTGAACAGGGTTCCTCAGGGATCTACTCTGTTCATCTACACTCCCTCTATGCAAGCTCAGTGTGAGCTAAGCTTGTAGATCTGCTATTTTCACAGAATGTTTGCTCCAGAATAGGGAAGCTAAGGTTCATGAAGTTAACAGTGTTCACTTATACCTAGTGAGGTCCTGATCTGTTTAGTCTTTTATTTTGGAAATACAGGAAGTTAAAGTTAATTCCAACCAATGTTAAGGAACAGTCTGTTAACATGTTGATGTAGTTTGACTCTCATTGTCTGTTGATGTGTGAAATACAGGGTGAATACTATGACCTGGTGTATGAGAAGAGGTCTGAGCTGAGGGAGAAGATGATTCAGAGAAGGGGTACGATTCTAACCTCTGCGCGCGCACACACACTCACTCACTCACTCACTCACTCACTCACTCACTCTGTTTCTCTCTTTTTTTCTCTCTCTCTTTGCGCTCCAATCCCCCATACAGTGGTGTAAAGTAACTAAGTATATTGACTCATGGACTGTAATTAAGTAAACATTTTCATTACGTTTACTTTACTGGAGTATTTCAGTACTTTTATTCTTCTCTACTACATCTTGGAGATAAAAAAACTACAATTATTTGAAAACTTTATTAACCTGTTTAGTGCCAATCCCGAGTTTTTTATAGGTACCCTACCTGTGCCAACCCCGAGTTTCTCGAGTTTTTACCGTTTTGAAAGTCGTGTGCGCGTTTTAAAGTTTAAATCACGTTGCTAGGCAAAAGTATGCCAGAGTAATGTGGCGCCAAGTTTGTTTTATTTATTTATTTTTTATTTTTGGAGTCCCCCATTCAAAGTCAATGGGGTTTTTGGGCGTCGTTAAAGTGATAGTTCGACTTTTTGTAACCACAGCTGTGTGGAGTACTCACCAGTATTGGACTTGTTCCAAAGGCATGAATTGGTCTACTGAATCCCCTGGACAGAACTGTGGTCATTTTTGTGCTGAATTAAAAGTAGTTCCATTGAGTTGGCTGGCCCTAAATGTTTTAATAAACTAATCCACAAAACTGTCGTCATTATTATTGTTGACATATTTCTACTATATAGTGTAACTTTCGTCCAACGTGGACGCCTCTGTCACATGGTACTATTTCTTCTCTCGATTAGATCACTGCACCGCATTCAACTCAATGGGCGCATCAGGGGCAGCACACAGCCCCAAAACAAGCAGCTCTGCTGAAAGCTAAAATCTCGCCTTCGGTCCTAACTATAATTTTAGCTGGGGACCCCCTCATATTCCCTCAAAGACCCTGCCCTGGGGGTCCCCGGATCCCACTTTGAGAACCAATGCTACAGACGATGTATTTTATGTATTAGTCCTATGTTGTTTTACCCTCGTCAATGTAAGAACTGTAGCTCTGGTCCATAGCGTAGTGCACTGAAGTAGTGCGGAGTGTTATGTCACCTATGAGCCCTTGCGCAGTTGGAAAGGCTGCCCACCCGCTCGTCTGTAGTAAAAATACAAAGTACAGTTTCGCTTCTCACCAAAACGAAGACATCTTCATAGAGTAAAAAGCCTACTCTCCGTAGTGGCGGCAATCTTTGTCTAAATCTCATGTCTAAAATTCACTTTTCGCCATAAAATAAAATATTTCACCAGAAGGCAAATGGACTTTTCTATTGACAATATCTGTAGAGGGCGGTGTGGAGTAGCTAAAACTTCCAGTGAAATATTTATTTTATTTTTTACTACAGACGAGAGGCTGAGCAGCCTGGGTTGCCGCGGCTCTGAGCGCAAGTGCTCATCAGTGACATAGCGTAGCGTTAGATATGGGACCGGAGCTAAAAAGAACAGGAAACCCCACAGGCTCCAAAAAGCCAAAGTTGTCTGGTGTCTTTATCCTTGGGGAAACGGTGGAAGAGGCTTTTCTTTTATCCAGTAAGGCGTGGATATATATATCCCTTGTGCTAGAAACGGCAGATAGAGCTTAGCTGCGCTAGGCTATTCCATGCTTGTTTGCGTGCAACCCAACCACTTGTTATGGGGGCGTGTGCTGCAGCACAGAGCACAGCAAGCACGCGCCGTGATGGGGCGCAGTGATCTTACTCGACACAAGAAATAGTACCATGTGACAGAGTGGTCAAAGTTTAACGAGACTCGCTCTATATAGTAGAAATATGTCAACAATAATAATGACGGCAGTTTTGTGGATTAGTTTATTAAAACATTTAGGGCCAGCCAACTCAATGGAACTACTTTTAATTCAGCACAAAAATGACCACAGTTCTGTCCAGGGGATTCAGTAGACCAATTCATGCCCTTGGAACAAGTCCTATACTGGTGAGTACTCCATACAGCTGTGGTTATAAAATAGGCGAACTATCACTTTAACGCGGAAAGAAAAGTAATAGCACCCCATTCCCGGCTGAGCCGCACATTTTGATGTATATATTGCAGGGGTGGCGTAAAATTTGCGGCAGTTATTACGTGCAAATTTTGGCATTACTAATTAACGTACGTTTTTTCATGCCCATCTCCATGTATGGGCATAACATTTATCGTATGTATATTATGGATACATATTATTAATAAAGGATACAATAAAATAAAAAGTCCATATATCAGGGGTCGGCAATTAGATTTGGCCTCGGGCCAAATTTTTCCGGGCCAATTAGATGGCGGGCCAGAACATTAAATGAAAAAATTAAAGGCTATTTTAAGAAAGTCATAGTTAAACAATACTGGAACTCCAAGACTGCCTTACAAGACATAGGCATCTGTGATTAAAAAAGAAAAATATATAGACCTATATGTGGAAAGACAAGCTGTTTCCCCTCTTTCTATTTGCAAATAGGACTGATTAGTGTAGCCTATAATAATTTTAATGATTACATACTTTTATTTATGTTCATAATTATTATTCCCCTCTTCTTTGCTGCAAGTAGGCTACAACATTACATACACATATGCATGATTCATAATAAATCACTTTGCACATCTCACAGCGCTGTGCAGCACAACGCCTTGTGAGTGAGTTTGTAGATTGAATAATGTGCGCATTCTGCGCGACACCGCTGCACGTTGGATCAAACATTGGTCGTTAGTGTGAATTGAGTGCAGCTGCAAGCCTACTTGTGCAGAAAGACAGACAGCTAGACAACGCGAAACATTCAGCCTTATCTGCTTCTAGTTGGCAAGAGAACACAATCCAAAGGCATGAAGAAAGAGGAGTAAACAGTGAAAAGGGGCGTTTAAAGAGGAATATGAACAGCAAACTTTGTGTTTATCCTACCTACCTGGTCTCATCTACGCAAAGCCATTTGAGAAGCACCACGGCTTTGCCGTGACAGTTTTGGCTGCTTGCAAGGATTTTAGACACAGCACCAAAGATGAAGCATGGATTTGGCACCAGTTAGTTTCCACCCAAGACAGAAGCAGTTTGACCACAGGTAGCCTACAACGGTGCAAGCTCACAGCAGCAGCAGCAGCAGCAGCACCACTCCACTGCTGCGTGGTGTGACTCTGCGGCAGTGTTGTTTTTGGCAGGCATTTTAGATTTAGTCTTAGTCTTAGTCTTTTTGACAAAATGCTTATTAGTTTTAGTCAGATTTTAGTGATTTATATCGTTGATAGTTTTAGTCTAGTTTTAGTCGACTAGAACTCGAAAGGTTTTAGTCAAGTTTTAGTCGACAAACCCACACAAAGGTTTTAGTCCAGTTTTTAGTTTTAGTTAAAAAGAAAAATGTGTCTTTAAATAAATTAATTATTAGACATTGGAATCAAAGTTGACAGGTGCAATTGAATTCATAATGTATAGGCTAATGACAAGTGTATATTACACCTGCCCCATCCTATTTATATGCACAGGAGTAATATAATATAAGAATACGGTATCCATGGCCACTTGCACTTGCTTGTGCTGTCTGTACTGTAGTCACACACACACACACACACACACACACACACACACACACACACACACACGGTACTGTTGAGTTCCAAGGATTTACAAGTGACGTCACAGTCATACGCGACGTCGGCGGCCGCTGACGGGAAACAAACAACCCCTACGTCACTAACGTAGCCTTTGAGAATAGCACCGTTCGCTATCGCGTACCGTTCTCTGCATCCAGCGGAAAAAAAGTTTGCATGCTTTACAACAAACAATCCAATTAATGTACGTTTGCTTAAACAAGCCAACATTAGCCTGAAGCTTAGCGCCAGATGTTATAGAAAACGTTGAGGAGGGATTAGTAGGAAAGTGACCACGGCGGGTCCAGTTGTCAATGGGAAAGGAAATCAACTTCTCTTCTCTTCTCAGCAAAGCAAATGATTATGATTTGTTAAAAGGCTTGTGCCGTCAGCTTACCGGATTGGAATAGCAGCGCTCTGTGGTACTGTAAGTAAGCCTGCATTATTTACTGGATTGTAAAATAGATCCATATCGTGTCTTCTTTTCCGACGACCGAATCTATTAATTGATGTTGACGCTGCTGCCGCGAGGCAGATACAGGCCCTTTACTCAATCAGATGATTAGCTTTCATTTGCTAATAGAAACTTAGTAACATTCCCAGCTGTAATGTGTGCAACTTCTGACCACAACAACAAACAACACGTGTGTTCCTGCCGACATCCCAGCCAATCACAGAGCCTGTTGCTATATGCGTCCTAGAACGTTCCATATGATTGGCCACTACTCCTCCATTGAAACAACTACTATAATATATTGCAGCTTTTCATGCATGTTTATTTAACGTCCGATAGACCAGATGTTCGTCTCGTCTTCGTTACGTCAACGAAAAAAACAAATTCGTCTCGTCATATTTTCGTCAGACTTATGTTTAGCTCGTTACGTTAACGTCACGTCATCGTCGTGAAAAAAAGGGGCGTCAACAAAATCATTTTCGTTAACGTCTCGTCAACAAAAACAACACTGCTCTGCGGACAGTGTGTGTGTGTGTGTGTGTGTGTGTGTGTGTGTGTGTGTGTGTGTGTGTGTGTGTGTGTGTGTGTGTGTGTGTGTGTGTGTGTGTGTGTGTGTGTGTGTGTGAGTGAGTGAGTGAGTGAGTGAGAGAGAGACGGTCCAGCGCAGCGACACGTTCGTTCGCTCGTAGTGCTACCAATCTAGTGGGACTGTCAGTATTGTTTAAATAAAAAGTAAAATAAAATGAATAAATCTCAAAATAATCTGAGGGGCCAGAAATAATTTCCGAGGGGCCAGTTTTGGCCCGCGGGCCGCCTATTGCCGACCCCTGCCATATATGGTCATTACCAGAAAAAGAAAAAAAAAGCTTTTATGCCCATACATGGAGATTTCTGACGTCATAAATCCCAGGCTGAAAATGAGAATGTTAGGGTACCCCCTGACCATGACCATATATAGAGATTCACAGGCATCAAACCAAGGCCCTAACTCACCAAGGCCCTGCTTGGCATTACTTACGTATGTTTTAGGCCCATATATGGAGATTCCTATATTGTCAATATTAAGGACATTATTAAAGGTGATACACCATGCATTTAAAAAGTATTTATGTCATATTGTTTATGTCCCAAAAACGTTTTTCAAAAGGTTTGAGGCTAAATTACCACTCCTGAATAGAGAGCCTCTCTCATTTTTGAATGGCTCTCAGAGCATTTCAGCTGCAGTACCACCTTTGGCCTGAACTGCGCCACCCCCCCCCCCCCCCCCAAAATCTTTTTGAAAAAAAACATTTTTTTGGAAAAAAAAAAAAAAAAACTTTTTTGAAAAAAATGTTTTTTTTTTTAATTTTTCGTGTGTGATGATGACGTCACAATCGGCAGATGACGTCACAATCGGCAGCAAATCTGGATAGCCTGTTTTGAGAACCCGTGGGATACTTTTAACCTTCGCCTTCTCAAAACCAGAGAAAGACACAACGGTCAGAAATGGGACTTTGTGAGGATAGAAGGTGCTAGTGGGAGCAAAAAAAGGTTTTAAAATAGGAAAAGTGAAATTTCATGGTGTATCACCTTTAAGGATATCATGTTATCAATATTAAGGACATATATGGGCGGCGTGAGGACCCTCCGTGTCATCAGCGCCCACACCCTAGTTGGGGTTGGCGATAGGGCCTTTCTGTGTGGAGTTTGCATGTTCTCCCCGTGTCTCCCAGGGTTGATACCCTCACAAAAACATGAACAAACTCCCCCCAGAATGACAACAACTAGAATCGTCAAAGAAACGCTGTGGTTGGCCATATTGGCCAAGAACTTTGGCGTCACCCTGAGGTCGCAAGTCACCCTGAGGTGTCTTACTAGTTATTATTGCGACCGAAGGTCGCATTATATCCTGAAAAACCTCGTAGCTTGTTTGACTGTCTGCTGTACAGGAAGTGATGTCACGTGATGTCTGTGAGTCACAGTGATGTGGTTCAGAATTACTCATATATGGGCAGTGTTGGGCAAGTTACTTTAAAAAAGTAACTTATTACTTTACTAGTTACTGCTCTGAAAAAGTAACTTGTTACGTTACTAGTTACTAAATTATAAAAGTAACTAGTTACTAGTTACCTTACTTTACTTTAAAAAAAATAATAATCAAAACGAAGCATTTTGGAAAAAGTCAGTTACACTTTTTTTTTTCTTTTTTAGCCCTGCAAAGCTGGAATTTCAACTTCTCTGGGAGGTGTGAATGTCATTCTCTGTGGGGGGTATTTATATGCAAATATCGTGGCCAATGGCATTGTAATACTAAACAATAGGATTTAATGGTGATGTTAATGTGAAAAAAGTACAGGAAAACTAATTATAACATTTTAAGATTTCAGTTTATTTAACTAAAACTATTTGTATTATATAAGTAAGTAAATACAAGTATTTTTTTTAAGTAAATTAGAGTTAAAAAATCGATTCAGACAGATTACAGTAGGTATTTTCTGCCTTTCATTCTTTTCAAGGAAAAAGAAATACCTTATATCGCTTTTTTGATGCCTGCCATTATTATTCTCAAGGGGGAAAAATACCTCATGTCATTTTGCTTCACGTGTGGACTGGACACAGAGAGGAGGGGAGATCTGTCGCAAGGAACACTAAACTAACAAAAGTTTAGGCAGTTCTGCTTAAGGATTTAAGGATGCTAGCTAATGATTGCAAGAAGAGCTGTTATCAACAATCACGGAGTATTTTGTTGGGACTGGAAATTACTTAATGAGCTCCTGGTGTGGATTTTTGCAACTCGACCGTGAGTCATTATTTATTTATTTTTGACCAACACGGGGGCTCTCTCTCTCTGCCTCTCTCTCTCTCTCTCTCTCTCTCTGCTTCACGGGGGCTCTCTCTCTCTCTGCTTTACGGGGGCTCTCTCTCTCTCTCTCTCTCTCTCTCTCTCTCTCTCTCTCTGCTTCACGGGGGCTCTCTCTCTCTCTCTGCTTTGATTTGATTTGAAAATTTATTGGAGGATTAAACACTTGAGATGCAGCATCTCGTCTTCCAGAGTGTCCTCAGGCTCAACACACCAACAATGACATGAAACAATCACATAACAAACATAATACATTGACAAAACATATAAGGGCTCTCACATGCACCATCCAAGACCATTCTACATCTGTTGCACATCATCAAAAGATAATAATGATAAATGGGGGGAAATATATATATATAGGGTAATAATAATAATAATAATAATAATAATAAGGGTAAGAATCATATTCGTGTACACTGTAGGGAGCTACAATGGAAAAAACTATGGCTCGTGGACCAACCGGTGACTTTGTACACGACTTCGTACATTTCCCATAGATTCTATGGGACTTGACCACTTGCTCCTGCCCTTCGTGTACACGGTCTGTGCCGTCTATAGTTTCTTACTGGGGGGCAGCAGAGAGCCATATGTACACAGGCCCTAGGTGGTGTCCACGACCAGTAGTTTTACATGAACCCTCAGAGGGACACTGTGGGCTTATCAAGTGGTCCGTGGTGGTTCTCAAAGTGAGGTCGGGGGACCCTCAGAGGGACACTGTGGGCTTATCCATACCTTGGCTACAGGGGGGAAATAATTAAATGTACTTTTCATCGTGCCTGTTGCTAAGGTATGGCAACATGATTGGTGTCTTGCAAGACACCAGTCATGTTGCCATACCTTAGCCTTTCCTGAACTGACGCAGCTGTGAACATGTGTACACAGCCAGCATATTACTCAATGCCAAACTTTGCACACACACTCCTTGCCTGCCAATCCACAACCTCCACCCCTCCAGGGACCCCCAGGGCTTATCTCCCGATTAGGACACTTTCCAGCATAGTGACATGCAGAACAAACTGTCCATATAGTATGGTTTACATAAAAGTCAGTTGTCTTTCACACACACACACACACACACACACACACACACACACACACACACACACACACACACACAGACACACACATATATATATATACATATATATATATATATATATATACATATATATATATATATATATATATATATATATATTTCATTTATTTATTTCATAAATATTTTTCATCACAATTGGGTTTGTGGGGAGCCATCCCTGCTTCAAGCTGTCACAGCATGGCACCAACACTTCAAACTAGTTAAAAAACCCAATACAGCAGATCTACAAGCACCTCACAGATCTACAAGCACCTCGCACATGCCAGGGACAGAGTAGGTTGGCCTGTATAAGCCTTGCTGTCAACACACTATACTACACCACTCAGGCCACCAAGCCAGGTGTGGTCAATTAGTGCCTTCTTTTGATCAGTGGCTTCTGCTTGATGAGTGGCACCAGTCTGTCTTTGTTCCCTGGTCAGTCAAGTTCACTGGGAGAGAATGTTTCAGATCAGTGCAAGTGTATTTGTTTTCCATTTGGACTTACTGTGTTTTGTTGGTACAGTATGCGTGCGACTAACTAATATTTCTGATAATTCCAATTTGTTTGTTGTTTAATTAGCCGGATTGTGAATGCCCTGCATTTTTCTTTCATCTTTAGAACCACACGTGTGTAACAAAACAGAGTGGTGATCATTTGGTGTGGGTGAAGAGAAGAAAAACATTTCATTAAAGGAGTAGTTCACCCCCAAAGTGACTTTTTTTCTATTGAACTCAAGTCTCCATGGCGTGAGTAATACATTGAAAAAATAAGTCATTTTGGGGGTGAACTACTCCTTGAATGTCAGTTTTGTGGTGTTTTGACTGGACACCCTGAGGATATTGCCAGATAGACAGACAGACAGACAGACAGACAGACAGACAGACAGACAGACAGACAGACAGACAGACAGAGAATTGTAGGCCTTGCATTTATTTGACTTGGTTCCAACAGATGGCGAAAATAGCTAATCTTCAAGCTCACAATGCCTCACTGTTTGGACAAAGAGTTGAGGCGTTACATTTTGTAAAACACGGCCTTGTGAAAATAGCAGATCTACATGCTCACAACACCTCACAACGCAGGGCGGCGTGAGCATGTAGATCTGATATTTTCACAATTTCTGCCCCTAATATTTAATTTATCATTTTAAAAGTATTAAAAAGTCCTTAAATTGTCTCTTTAGAAATGTGCAGATAGCCTCTGTATACTGTTGAGTGGAAAAACAATGTTTCACATTAAGCTAAACATTTGGGACCACCCAAGATCATTTGGAGACCCCTCTAGGGGTCCCATAGTTGAACCACTGACTTATAAGGGGAGTATGGAGACCCCTCTAGGGGTCCCATAGTTGAACCACTGACTTATAAGGGGAGTATATGAGGCTGGATCCGTCTGGAACACTGCACTAGGCTCTCGCCAGCTCTGTAGCTCTCCACACTTGAACAGTTGTGTCCTTAAATTCAATTATAATAATTAACCCCTGTATATACGGGCAATAGTTTCACATGACTTTGTGTACACAGCCAATAGTTTTACATGAACATGTTCAGGCTTTAGTACTGTACTGTCTCGTGTAGCCCAACAGAGCCCATCACAGCACAACACGGCCCACCAGAGCCCAATACAGCCTACCAGAGCCCAATAGACTCCAGCAAACCTAAGTCCAGCCCAGTCCTGCCCAATAGGAGTATAGACCAGGGAAGGGGGGTAGTTAGATGACTGCACCAGACTCCACCAGGCTGCTCCATGCTCCAGCCAGCTCTGTAGATCCTGTGTACACGGCACTCCTAACTCGAAAGGTCAAGGAAAAGGGTCGTTTTAGGCGTCAAAACAGGCCCTTTGTCCTTAAAATGAATAAAAAAATCAAAAAAATATGTTTTGTTTCAGGCAGGACACACGTTTCATATTTGAAGCATGCCCGATCTGGTCCATGGCCGGTTCTCAAAGTGAGGTCGGGGGGCCCACAATGTCCCTCTGAGGGGACACGGCACAGATTGTGTACACGAAGGGCAGGAGCAAGTGTTCAAGTCCCATAGAATCTATGGGAAATGTACACAGGCGTTTACAAAGTCTCTGAGTGTCCCACCAGGCTGGAGCAGCCTGGTGTTGTCTGGTGCAGTCCTGTCTACCCTAGTCTGGCCTATTCAAGCCAGATCTGGACAGTAATGGCCTGGTGGAGTCATCTAACTACCCCCTTTCCCCGGTCTATACTCCTACTCGGCTGGGCTGGACTTAGGTTCTCATGACCCTTTACGATTGCGAAAAAGACACCGAAACCCGGATTTTTGTCCTTAAAATCAATAAAAAAATCTAAAAAAATCTGTTTGTTTTACGCAGGAAACACTTTTCATATTTGAAGGATGCCTGATCCGATGGAATGGGTTTCGTGTCTCTCCGACACTTTGAACCCTTTATGATTGCGAAAAAGACACGAAATTTGCACGCCACCAACACGATTACACATTCTTTCGGATAAAAGACACTTATTCTGACTTACTTTTTGACGCTGAATCCAACAAACCCGGTCTCGTGTCTCTACGACACTCCTAACTCGAAAGGTCAAGGAAAAAGCCACTGTGTACACAGGCAATAGTTTTACATGACTTTGTGTACACGGCCAATAGTTTTACATGAACATGTCTAGGCTTTAGTACTGTACTGCCTCGTATAGCCCAACAGAGCCCAGCACAGAACAGCACAGCCCACCAGAGCCCAATACAGCCCCCCAGAGCCCAACAGAGTCCAGCAAACCTAAGTCCAGCCCAGTCCTGCCGAGTAGGAGTATAGACCGGGGAAAGGGGGTAGTTAGATGACTCCACCAGGCCATTACTGTCCAGATCTGGCTTGAATAGGCCAGACCAGGGTAGACAGGACTGCACCAGACTCCACCAGGCTGCTCCAGCCAGCTCTGTAGATCCTTGCACATGCGATTAACCACTGTGTACACGGGCATTAGTTTTAAGTTTTACATGAACCCTCAGAGGGACACTGTGGGCTTATCAAGTGGTCCATGGCCGGTTCTCAAAGTGAGGTCGGGGGGCCCACAGTGTCCCTCTGAGGGGACACGGCACAGACCGTGTACACGAAGGGCAGGAGCAAGTGTTCAAGTCCCATAGAATCTATGGGAAATGTACACAGGCATGTACAAAGTCACCAGTAGTTTTACATGAACCCTCAGAGGGACACTGTGGGCTTATCAAGTGGTCCATGGTCGGTTCTCAAAGTGAGGTCGGGGACCCTCAGAGGGACACTGTGGGCTTATCAAGTGGTCCATGGTCGGTCCTCAAAGTGAGGTCGGGGGACCCTCAGAGGGACACTGTGGGCTTATCAAGTGGTCCATGGTCGGTTCTCAAAGTGAGGTCGGGGGCCCACAGTGTCCCTCTGAGGGGACACGGCACAGACCGTGTACACGAAGGGCAGGAGCAAGTGTTCAAGTCCCATAGAATCTATGGGAAATGTACACAGGCGTGTACAAAGTCACCAGTAGTTTTACATGAACCCTCAGAGGGACACTGTGGGCTTATCAAGTGGTCCATGGTCGGTTCTCAAAGTGAGGTCGGGGGACCCTCAGAGGGACACTGTGGGCTTATCAAGTGGTCCATGGCCGGTTCTCAAAGTGAGGTCGGGGGGCCCACAATGTCCCTCTGAGGGGACACGGCACAGATTGTGTACACGAAGGGCAGGAGCAAGTGTTCAAGTCCCATAGAATCTATGGGAAATGTACACAGGCGTTTACAAAGTCTCTGAGTGTCCCACCAGGCTGGAGCAGCCTGGTGTTGTCTGGTGCAGTCCTGTCTACCCTAGTCTGGCCTATTCAAGCCAGATCTGGACAGTAATGGCCTGGTGGAGTCATCTAACTACCCCCTTTCCCCGGTCTATACTCCTACTCGGCTGGGCTGGACTTAGGTTTGCTGGACTCTGTTGGGCTCTGGGGGGCTGTATTGGGCTCTGGTGGGCTGTGCTGTTCTGTGCTGGGCTCTGTTGGGCTATACGAGGCAGTACAGTACTAAAGCCTAGACATGTTCATGTAAAACTATTGGCTGTGTACACAAAGTCATGTAAAACTATTGCCCGTATATACAGGGGTTAATTATTATAATTGAATTTAAGGACACAACTGTTCAAGTGTGGAGAGCTACAGAGCTGGCGAGAGCCTAGTGCAGTGTTCCAGACGGATCCAGCCTCATATACTCCCCTTATAAGTCAGTGGTTCAACTATGGGACCCCTAGAGGGGTCTCCATACTCCCCTTATAAGTCAGTGGTTCAACTATGGGACCCCTAGAGGGGTCTCCAAATGATCTTGGGTGGTCCCAAATGTTTAGCTTAATGTGAAACATTGTTTTTCCACTCAACAGTATACAGAGGCTATCTGCACATTTCTAAAGAGACAATTTAAGGACTTTTTAATACTTTTAAAATGATAAATTAAATATTAGGGGCAGAAATTGTGAAAATATCAGATCTACATGCTCACGCCGCCCTGCGTTGTGAGGTGTTGTGAGCATGTAGATCTGCTATTTTCACAAGGCCGTGTTTTACAAAATGTAACGCCTCAACTCTTTGTCCAAACAGTGAGGCATTGTGAGCTTGAAGATTAGCTATTTTCGCCATCTGTTGGAACCAAGTCAAATAAATGCAAGGCCTACAATTCTCTGTCTGTCTGTCTGTCTGTCTGTCTGTCTGTCTGTCTGTCTGTCTATCTATCTGGCAATATGTTCAGGGTGTCCAGTCAAAACACCACAAAACTGACATTCAAGGAGTAGTTCACCCCCAAAATGACTTATTTTTTCAATGTATTACTCACGCCATGGAGACTTGAGTTCAATAGAAAAAAAGTCACTTTGGGGGTGAACTACTCCTTTAATGAAATGTTTTTCTTCTCTTCACCCACACCAAATGATCACCACTCTGTTTTGTTACACACGTGTGGTTCTAAAGATGAAAGAAAAATGCAGGGCATTCACAATCCGGCTAATTAAACAACAAACAAATTGGAATTATCAGAAATATTAGTTAGTCGCACGCATACTGTACCAACAAAACACAGTAAGTCCAAATGGAAAACAAATACACTTGCACTGATCTGAAACATTCTCTCCCAGTGAACTTGACTGACCAGGGAACAAAGACAGACTGGTGCCACTCATCAAGCAGAAGCCACTGATCAAAAGAAGGCACTAATTGACCACACCTGGCTTGGTGGCCTGAGTGGTGTAGTATAGTGTGTTGACAGCAAGGCTTATGCAGGCCAACCTACTCTGTCCCTGGCATGTGCGAGGTGCTTGTAGATCTGTGAGGTGCTTGTAGATCTGCTGTATTGGGTTTTTTAACTAGTTTGAAGTGTTGGTGCCGTGCTGTGACAGCTTGAAGCAGGGATGGCTCCCCACAAACCCAATTGTGATGAAAAATAGTTATGAAATAAATAAATGAAATATATATATATATATATATATATATATATATATATATATATATATATGTGTATATATATATATATATGTGTGTGTGTGTGTGTGTGTGTGTGTGTGTGTGTGTGTGTGTGTGTGTGTGTGTGTGTGTGAAAGACAACTGACTTTTATGTAAACCATACTATATGGACAGTTTGTTCTGCATGTCACTATGCTGGAAAGTGTCCTAATCGGGAGATAAGCCCTGGGGGTCCCTGGAGGGGTGGAGGTTGTGGATTGGCAGGCAAGGAGTGTGTGTGCAAAGTTTGGCATTGAGTAATATGCTGGCTGTGTACACATGTTCACAGCGGCGTCAGTTCAGGAAAGGCTAAGGTATGGCAACATGACTGGTGTCTTGCAAGACACCAATCATGTTGCCATACCTTAGCAACAGGCACGATGAAAAGTACATTTAATTATTTCCCCCCTGTAGCCAAGGTATGGCAGCTGCCATAGCTTGCCATACCCAATTGACGCCCCTGCATGTTCACCTCCAGTAGGTTGGGAAAGTAGCCTGCCACCCTGTGGAAATAGGCTTGAACTGCAAGATAGGACCCTAAAACAAATAAAATGGAATAAAAAAGCATCCGTAAGACGGATGGGCGAACAAGTGGTGTCCATACGTAGATGGGGTCCCAGAGGACATGTAGAGCCCACCCCCTTATTTTTCACGCCCCCAG
The DNA here is from genome assembly GCF_963921795.1 of Nannobrachium achirus. NCBI lineage: Eukaryota > Metazoa > Chordata > Actinopteri > Myctophiformes > Myctophidae > Nannobrachium > Nannobrachium achirus. Next base: position 7,338,727 of record NC_137828.1, read on the forward strand.
GGAACACACAGCGGGGTTTGGAAATTTGTCGTGTACACCAGCCCTAGGACCTCGGCTTCGTGGACCGATTTAACGATAGGGGTAATAATAATAAACTGTCCAAATAAAATGAAAACATCAATTATATAAAACGAAAATCAAAAACAGGAACAGTTGCATTTAAGTGAATCAAACAAAGACATTTTGAAAACAGTAAATGAGGTAACTGATCTAATTGCAATAGGTAAATTATTCCAGTCATCAGGTGCTTTAAACTTAAATGAACGTCTCCCAATTTCTGTCAGTAAATTACTAGGTACTTCAAAATAAGGTTGTTGAGTATGTCTTAAAGGATATCTCGAACTATAGGGACATAAATGCTGCTTCAAATATGAGGGGTAATTAAAATAAATGCATTTGAAAATAATAAGTAACCAATGAAACTGTCTTCTAGCATGAGGAGATAACCAGTTGAGTGAATCATACAGAATACAGTGATGTGTAAGGTAGGGACACCTGAGTACAAATCTACAGATACTATTGTAGGCTACATTTAATGAATGAAGATGTGTCTCTGAAGTGTTCTGATAGATAATGTCACCATAATCAATAATGGGAAGTAAAAGCTGCTGAACAATGTGTTTTCTTATTTGAAAAGTAAAGCAATTTATTGACCTATACATTAATCTGAGTCTGTTATTTACATTACTCCTAACTGAATCAATATGATATTTAAAAGAAAGTTCAGAATCTAACCAAAGACCTAAGTATTTAAATGTCTGTATTGTTTTAAGTGGGGACCCGTCTGTAAAATAAATATTAAAATCAGAAGTTGTATGGTTAAGAAAGTACCTAGTACCAAACAGCATGCTGCATGACTTCTTCTTGTTTAATACAAGACAGTTATTTAAAAGCCATTCTTGTACCAGATTAAATTCTGTTTGCAGAGTGCTTTGAATTTTAGATAGATCTGAATCAGATGTATAAATAGCTGTGTCATCAGCATATAACTGTATGGAGCAATTTGTGCATATTTTTGGAAGATCATTAATAAAAATAGAAAAAAGTAAAGGACCTAAAATAGATCCTTGCGGTACTCCTTTCTCAACCACCAGGAAATCAGATTTGACCGAATTGAAGGAAACGCACTGACGACGATTATGAAGGTAAGAATTAAACCAAAGTAATGTTTGTCGCGACAGGCCAAAATCATAAAGTTTATCCAAAAGAAGATAATGATCCACTAAATCGAAAGCCTTTGTTAAATCAAGAAAAATAGCACCTAATAATTTACTATTGCCTAAGGAGGAGAATACATCGTTTGTGAATTTAACAAGAGTAGTAGTAGTGGAATAATTTGTACGAAAACCTGACTGAAATGGTGATAGAATATTGAGATCATTAATATAATTGGATAATTGATAAAAAATTAGCTTCTCAAATATTTTAGCCGTTGAACAAATAATAGAAATAGGTCTGTAATTGTTAACCTCCAAAGGATCGCCACCTTTGAAAAGTGGAGTAACCTTTGCACACTTCCAAATGGATGGAAGTTGACATGTCGATATAGACAAATTGAATAAATCGGCAAGAGGGTAAATTAAAACTTGAGAAGCTAATTTAATAAACTTGGCCTCTAAGCCATCCGGACCTGACGCACATCCAACCTTTAGTTCAGAGATAACCTGTGAAATTTCTGTAGGCAATATACGTCTAAATGAAAATGAGCCATTTATAGGACTACTAACATGATTATTTAAGTAAGGAGAAACAAAAGAATAAGAATTACCAATAGAAGAAAAATAATGATTAAAGACATTGGAGATAAGAGCAGGGTCGTGGACAACTTCGTCATTTACCCGAATCTGAGAAACAGGTTTTTTGCTTGGGTTAAGAATACTATTCAACCTATTTCAAAACTGTTTCGGATTTTGGAAATCCTGAGAAAGCCCATTTCTATGATAATTAGCCTTGGCATTTCTAGTCTGTGTCTTACACATATTTCGTAAATGTTTATAGGCGTCCCAATCAGCTGGGTTTCTTGTAGATCTGTGTTTTTCCCAAGCCGCATCTCTGCGTTTAAATAAACCAATCAGATCTGAAGTGATCCATGGTAGATGTCTACCTTTAACTTTTACAGTTCTCCAAGGGGCATGTTTATCTATAACTCTCACAAATTCACTTAAAAGAAAATTCCAGGCGTCCTCTACAAAAGGAATTAACTGAAACCTGTTCCAGTCCACTGCAACAACGTCTTGAATAAAATTATCAATATTTAAGTTTCTACATTGTCTCATGTTTATATATTTTGGTGGAAGACGTGGAGTTTTTATCTTCCAAACACAGAAAACTCCAGAATGGTCACTAAAACAATCAGATAGGACCCCTGATTTCACAATCCTCTCTGGGTGTGAAACAAATATTAAATCTAATAATGTTGATGTTGTTTCCGTGACTCTGGTCGGTTCAGTAATAAGTTGAGTTAATTTTATGCTATCAAATAATTTTTTCTCATTTGAGGAGAAGCGAGGAAGCCAGTTCCAGTTAAAGTCGCCTAAACAAATTAATTCCAAGGGACAATTGAGAGAGTTAATAGTAGACAATATAGATTTAGTAGATTCCACAGGTGCTGATGGAGGCCTATAAAAATTACCTATAATCAAATGTTTATTTTGATGAAAAATTAACTTGACAAAAAGACAATCGAAATGCACAGGATCAACTTGGGGAATTATAAGTTCTGACTTCACACTCGAATTGACATAAATTGCCACAACCCCTCCTCCTCTATCTCTGTCTGATCTATACAGTACATAATCGTCAATACGAAGTAACTCATCAGATATGCTACTACATAACATTGTTTCAGAGAGAGTGATAACATTTGGCTTGTAAGTAGCGGCCCAAACTCTCAAATCATCAATCTTTGGCAAAACACTTCTAATATTAAAATGGATAACTTTTAAACCTTTAACTGTATTAATACTTTAGATCAAAAAATAATAATCTATGACAATGGTATACAAACATAGCTGGTCTGTATGAGATGAGCAATGGTGAGAGCCAAACACAAATACAAGCACACAAAACAAAAACAGAACCCCCCCCCCCCTCCTCCTCCCCCCACACACACACAGAAAACATAGCAGACACAAACAGAAAACAAAACTAGAAAAATAAAAAATACAAAACAAGAAATACAAAACAAGACCAGTAACAGTTCCGGGGACAAGGACAGCAGCGACACAGCAGACATACCTCACAAAGCCGTCACTTGACGACATGGTTACCAAGCAGTTATCCAATAGGCTAAACAGCAGAGTAACTTTGGGGTGAGTGTTCATAAGACTAGGGTGTGTTATTTAATGAGTTTAGCATTTTTTAGAGACAAGGAAGGTAGGGTGTGGTGGTGATCAGTGAGACAGGACTGGGGAAACGAGAGGGACAGGGACGAAGGGCTTTACGGGGGCTCTCTCTCTCTCTCTCTCTCTCTCTCTCTCTCTCTCTCTCTCTCTCTCTCTCTCTCTGCTTCACGGGGGCTCTCTCTCTCTCTGCTTTACGGGGGCTCTCTCTCTCTCTCTCTCTCTCTCTCTCTCTCTCTCTCTCTCTCTCTGCTTCACGGGGGCTCTCTCTCTCTCTGCTTTACGGGGGCTCTCTCTCTCTCTCTCTCTGCTTCACGGGGGCTCTCTCTCTCTCTCTCTCTCTCTCTCTGCTTCACGGGGGCTCTCTCTCTCTCTCTCTCTGCTTTACGGGTCTCTCTCTCTCTCTCTCTCTCTCTCTCTTTTCTCACACAACCATCGTGACAGCTGGGGACGCTTGTAACGGTAACGGAGCACATTTCACCACAGTAACTAGAACGGCGTTATTGAAATGGGAAAGGTAACGAGTTACGTTATTAGTTACCGAGAAAAGTAGTTTCGTTAACGGCGTTCTTCCCAACACTGTATATGGGCATAAAAAGGATGTCACGTGACATCACTTCATGTACTGACAGTCAGACAAGCTATGAGATTTCTCAGGTTATAAAAGTCCATATATCGTCATTCCCAGAAAAAGAAAAAACCTTTTATGCCCATACATGGAAATTTCTGATGTCATAAGGTTGTCCTTCAGCTTAATTGATTTAACTTGGCCCCGCCCCCTCTTCTGATTGGCCGAAACTTTATTTGGCTTTATCTCGTCAACCGTTTGTCGTACAGACTTGTGGGTGGTGTCACTTGACTTGTTTCAGCGTCCTTCAGTTTAAATGGTTTAACTTAGACCCGCCCCCTCTTCTGATTGGCCGAAACTGTATTTGGCTATTACTCATCAACCGTTTGTCATAAAAACTTGGTGGTGGTGTTTTTGACTTGTTTCAGAGTTCTTCACCTTAATTGGTTTAATTTAGCCCCGCCCCCTCTTCTGATTGGCCGGAGCTTTATTTGGCCATAAATAACTTCTCTTCCCAACACGTTACTAGTCTCAAACTTGGTGGGTGGTCCCACGGCCACAACGGCTAACCGCTAATGCTAACCGCTACTTCCGCTAATGCTAAAGCTAAAAAATGCTAATGGTAAAAATGCTAATACTAAAAATGCTAAGGCTAACAAATGCTAATGCTAAAAAAGCTAATGTTAAACATGGTAATGGTAATGCTAATGTTAACAAATTCTAATGCTAATATGCTAATATTACAAATGCTAATGTTAGCTAATGCTAAAATGCTAATGCTAAAATGCTAATGCAACTAATGCAAAAAATGCTAATGATAATGTTAAAATGCTAAAGATAATGTTAATAAAAAAGCTAAAAATGTTAATGCTAAAAATGATAATGTTAAATCTAATGCTAAAATGATAATGTTAAAAAATCTAATGCCAATGCTAACACCAACTGCTACACAAGGTTGCACACACTTAGCGAGCTGCAGGCGCACTTAAACATTCTTAGAAATGTTTTAGTTCATGAATCTATCAATGGATCTAGGAATGAATGAAAATGTTTGCATTCATTTTGATTGACAGGTGGTGATGGTGACAGTGTTTGGCCACCAGAGGGGGTCAGGGTGCAGGACTTAACAAGGTGCGTTTGTGCATGTGCACGACTCAGTGATTGCGCTAGGATTTTTAACTGCCGGTCACCGTGACCGGCATGATTAAAATTTACCGGACATCTGAAGAATATACCGGACATAATCATTTTAATGCATAGGCCTACATTACAAGCAGGTGCACAAACAGCCAATAGCAACAGTTAAAGTATTAGGTCTACTGCATAGTTGGGACTGAAAACGAATTGAATGAAAAAGTATAGGCTAAAAAGAAAAAAAAAAACGCTTCAATCTTGCATAAGGGAATTAATTATATTGGACTAATCGCGCTGTTCGCGCAGGCTGCCTGCATGTGGCACACGCACACTGCTTTCACAACAACGTCTTTCTGTTGCATCATGTTTCATGCCAACAATACAATACCATGTCTTGACTTCAGAATAATGAAAAGGTTGATAGATTCATCTGGCCAGCAATTAATCCAATACTCACTGTCGAGTGGTGACAGTGCGTCCATGCCATAGAGTTATAATAAGAAGGGTCCATGCGCATGTTATGCAACTTTGGGAGAGTTGAAAAGGCTTTGTTCTTCCTACTGTCTCCACTCCATCTCCTCTCCTCATAACTTCAATCAAGTGTATAATGTTTGTTTATGGGTTGATTGCTGACCGTGCGTTCATTGATCCCATGGCTTTACATGCTGTGCGTGCATCGCAAACTGACACTGAAATGAGCGAGCGAGAGAGAGAAAGAGAGAGAGAGAACGGGGGAGCGCGCGGGCGAGCGAGCGAGCGAGAGAGAAAGAGAGAGAGAGAGAGAGAGAGAGAGAGAGAGGCAGCCTGCGCAGAGGAGCAGACAGCGATAATAATAAATTACCATTGGTTTTTCAATCGGTCAGGATGTCCGGGAGGAATTTTATTTTTCAGTCTTGGCCATAAAAAATCGGTCAAATCCGGCAATTCCCGGTCTAACGCAATCTCTGGTGCACGTGTGTGTTTGTGTGTGTGTGTGTGTGTGTGTGTGTGTGTGTGTGTGTGTGTGTGTGTGTGTGTGTGTGTGTGTGTGTGTGTGTGTGTGTGTGTGTGTGCGTGCGTGCGTGCGTGCGTGCATGTGTGTGTGTGCGCGCGCGTTTGTGCATGTGCGGGTGCTGACTCATACACAGAGAGAGTAGGCTTATTTTCAGACATTTAACCACTTAAACCCTCAATACTTAGTAAATTTGACCATTGGCTCCACTCTATTCCCTCTACTCAAAACCTCTTCACCCAAAATAGCAGATCTACAAGCTCACAACACCTCACGTTCAAGTGGTTAATGTAATGTAACACTCGACGCTGTGGCGTGCTCGGCGGTGTCTCATGTGGCTCAAGGTCGCCCTGAAACGGCACGCCTCCATCATGGTCAGTAACTATACTGATTGCGACTGAAGGTTGCAGTATACCATGAGAAATGTCGTAGCTTGTCCTTCCGTCCTTCCGTACAGGAAGTGATGTCACGTGACATCACATCATCAAAGATCAAACCCTGGATATCCATACTGTCACTGTGACATCAAAGGTGATATCACAGGTGACCTATCACCTATGTAAAAGTCCATATATGATCATTCCCAGAAACATAATCCCTTTTATGCCCATATATGGAGATTTTGTGATGTCATCAATCCCAGGCCCTAACTGGCCCAAGAGCCTGCTTTACTCTGATTTACTCCCTACCTTCCCCGAAAACATTAATATTTTGTACATAGTGTATATGTACTGTATATGGATATATATTAATAAAGGATAAAATAAACGAAATGTCCATATAGTATGTCCATTCCCAGATGATGCCCTGGTACCCCCTTATGCCCATACATGGAGATCCCCAGGCATCAAACCCAGGCTTGGCTTTACTAATTAACATACGTTGTATGCCCATATATGGATATTTGGTAATGGCCATATATGGATATTTGGTAATGCCCTTATATGGCTGTGGACCTTTATGTGTCTCTCTGTATGGCCTGTCTGGAGATCCCTGTCCCAAAGTTATCAATATTAAGGACATATTCGGGAATGCCCATATTTGGTAATGCCCATATATAGGCATGTTTTGACATAACATTGTTGACTATCATGCAGGGGTCTACATCACTGGCCAGATGGCCAAGAACTGCATGTCGCCCCTAGGCGTCTTACTAGTCAGTAACTATACCGACCATCATCATCATGATCAGTAACTATATTTCCATCATCATCATGCTCAGTGACTATACTGACCATAATGGTCAGTAACTATACTGAACATGATGGCGCAGCAACAGAGTTCCATCGGTAAGTGATTTATCTCCCAATCAATGGTGTGACAACAACCTACAGGTAGCTCAGTATCTCAGCTACTGCACCATTCAATCGTCTGAAAAGACATTACAAATTATCTGCGTAGTAACTCTGAGGACCCCTATGGATCCCCGACCCCATTAGGGCTGTAATCTAACCCTGTTTCAAGGGTTCAAAGACTTGGTGAGCGCATCGCGGACACGATGTGGACGGGCTGAAGAACCTATTTCTTATTCTTATTGACTTGGCTGTCCCTACTACTGTGATATTCTGAATATGCCTATCACATTCTGATTGCGACCGTAGATCGCATTTACTACCAAAACCTCCACCGGCTGTCCGTCTGTGAGTGAGTGAGTGAGTCAGTCACACTTTTGCCCTGCTCATATCTCCACAACCGTTGCCCCCATCCATGCCAAATTTTGCACACACACTCCTTACCTGCCAAACTACAACCTCCAAGGACCCCCGGAGCTCCAGGGACCCCCAGGTCCCTGGGGGACCCCCAGGTGTAAAAAAAATGTCCCTCCGTGAGTCAGACGTCACACGTCACACTTTTGCCCTGCTCATATCTCCACAACCGTTGCACCCATCCATGCCACATTTTGCACACACACTCCTTACCTGGCAAACTACAACCTCCAAGGACCCCCGGAGCTCCAGGGACCCCCAGGTCCCTCGGGGACCCCCAGGTGTAAAAAATGACCAAATGTGCAAAAATGACCAAATGACCACCCCAACGGGGCTGCTCACGGGGAATTCCTGGGGACCACCCACTCCTGGTGCTCCAGAACGGATGCAAAAGTGGTGGCACCCCCAGTGGAGGACCCCCTCCACTGCAGCTCACATAAAATGCCGTAACTCGGGCTAGGAGCGTCCGGGAAAGCTGGGGCCGGTACCTATTCGTCCGCCAAGGCAACGCGGAGACCCCACCCCTCATTTGTCACATGCCCCTCTTCTAGCGCCACCTTCAGGCCGATTTTTACAGTTTTTGCCCTAAAATCACGCAAATCGCTACACAGTATGTCTACACTCATCCCATCAACATGAATCTGTCCCATATAGCGCCACCTTCAGGCCGATTTTTAAAAACATATTTTTGGACACTGCTCCTACAGATTTTGACCTAAAATCACGAAAATCACTACACAGCATGTCTACACTCATCTCATCAACATGGATCAGGAAGATTTTGGAAAAACAAATCTTTGCCCTATTTGTGGAGATAAGCATCTCCCGATTAGGGAGTCTTACTGGTAATATATGTTTCTTGTAAAAAAAGAAAAAAACCTGAACCCATTAATTTATAAAATGTTGGTTGCAAGTGAGACAGTGGAGAGAGAGTAGGGGGTAGCTGACAGTAAAGGAAAACCACCTGACATCACACAGTCTGTGAATCCTACACAATATACACAACACTATATATAACATGACAATGGCTGTGTCCGAAATGTGGGACTCGTCCCCTACTCCCTATATGAGGGATCCAGGTGTAGTGGACTACAGTAGTGAACTCAACAGCAAATTTCGGATACAAATAATAGCCGATCTACAAGCTCTCAACATGGCGCGAAGCGATGCGTTATGAGCTTGTAGATCAACTTATGAGAAATAGGCCTATATACATTTTTTATCGCAATTCAATAAAAAAAATCTCTCTCACTGTCTCTCGCTCGCTCTCTCCATTCTTCCAAATTTAAATAACAATATAACTGCAAGCAGCGATAAAGTGGCCAAGCCAGAAGAAGTAGGAAAGGAAAAAAGCAGCTGAAAAAGCAGGAAAAGCAAGAAAAGTGGGAAAAGAAATACTAGAAGCAGTGTTCTTCCGAGATCAGGTCTCCGGCAGGTCAGGTAGGTTTCTTTGGCCTCTACGGCCGGCAGAAAAGGGCTTGTTTTAAACATGAACATGATCTGGAGTTATATTACGAGATAAATACACTTTTGTGAATTTCATAACAATGGCCTCTATAGGGAAGCTTCTCTTCAGTCGCGACAGCCCCATACAGCTACAAGCTACAGTTTAACATAAAACCTTATCAAACGTGTCAACATCAAAGAGTTTGACATGTGCACACACCGTGGGCATCCAGAGTGTTAACATCAACTCAACCCCAGGTGGGATTAGAACTCACAAGCTTCCACATATTATGGCAGCACACATAATTGACCAGTCATGTTTAGGACAAAAAGTTCCATGTAATGTACTTGACACACTGAATGCCTTTTATTAAACACTAATTTAATAGCAGAGTACCACAATATTTTAATGATTTTTGCATATTTTGGAGGCTCGGAGTAAAAGTAATCTGAGTAAATGTAAGCGAGTGGAATTTTCGTGCAATCTTATTTACTTTCAAAATGATATAGCACCCCCTTTGGCCAATTGGGGTAAGATTGGTTTCAATGATATTTGGACTAACCCTCTGCAGTAGATGTCTTCGGGTGGATCCGAGATCCGAAATTACCCGGGATCCGACCCTTCTCCGAGCCGGGTAACGGGGCCATTTACGAGCAGTGACCTCGGTGCGGGGCGGGGCCGTTACCGGGTATCTGATAGTGAAATCGTCGATTCCTGTTACCCGAGTGGAGCCGAGTCAGCCGAGATTGCATGAAAGAGAACGACCAACTGCACCAAAAAGATCACGCCACAAGATGGCACTAAACGATGCAGCATGTAATCTGATGCATTGGTTGTGAAAAGTTGTTTAGAACTCATCATGACACTGTATGTGGCAGTTGGATTGTTATTATTATCAAAGATATTATCGTAACGTTTTGGTTAATGGTTCACAATGGAGTTGTCATCACATGTTGTCATGCTCTGCAAAGCAAAATGGAAACTCAAAGCAGACAGATATAATGAACAACACATGCGACAGAAAATGATAGCATTAGCATTGGCTAGCCAAAGAAGAAGGAATAAAGAAAACATGGTCTCATACAACTCTTAATATAATAACGTTGGCATTATGTCATTTCGGGGCCACAGGTTCGGGTCTCGGATCTCTCGTTCTGCTCGGGTATCGGATCTAATTTATAACAGGCGGGGCCATTCGGATCGGATCCATCATGTCTCGGGGCTGCTCGGGTAACGGTTCTCAAATTCCAAATAATAGACGTGGCCATTTGGGTCTGGCTCCATTTTCCCCGGGTCCTTTTGGGTTCGGGTAGTTAAAATTGGACCCATGAGGATCTCTACTCTGCAGTATTTCATAATGAAAATGTGACTTTGCATGTATCTTTTAGAGGCAGAAGAATAATTTGCATAAAACAGCAATATTTATTTAAAAAGAATGTTTCGATTTAAAAGAGATCTGATCAGACAGATCTTTAGATATCTGTGTGAATGTTTAAATTAAAAGAAAAATCTGATCAGACAGATCTTTAGATTTGTCCAAAGTTCATGTAAAAAAAAAAAAAAAAAGTTCTGTGCACTGTAGCAAATACAGGTTTAACTGGACCAAACCATTATACAACACAGTTGCAGGTGCAAGCTAAAGGCACGTTTATTCACAGTTTTGTTTACAGAGTGAAAGAAGCGGTGCAATTGTCAAACAAAACGTTCAGGGTAAAGGCAAACTGAAATAGTCTTCTTCTTTTCATAGAGGCATTTACTAGAGTCTTACTCTCCCCCCCCCCCCTCTTTAAGATTGGGCAACGTTCAGATAGCTCACCAGTAAAAGCAAAGTATCATTATTCACTTTGCCCTGCGGAAGAAGTAACCCACCTACCTGCAAGAGAAAGCCCTTTTCTAAAGCGCTCCATTCACCTGGCTGCGATGACGCGGCCTAAGCGGGGGCGGGGTCCTCTGGGTTTTACTCTGCCTTCATGCCACTCTCTCGGCCTCCTCCTGGTGGCGCGCTTACCTGGCAGTATTCCTCTTATCGAGATACCACAGCATGTGACATGAAAACCCCAGGATAAAAACGTGTTTTACAACAAAAGCGTTTTACAAACTGCTCAACATGGCGGAAAATCTAAGGGCGGAGCTTACTTGAAACAAAGACTCAGATGTTTTCCTCTTGAGTCAAGGCATGCGTGTAAGCAAGTTGCATATTTAAAGTTTGAATTTTCAAACGCTTTCAAACTGTTTCAGTGATATTTGGACTAACCCTCTACATCTTTGCCAAATGTCACGAACATGTGACTTTGCATATATGATTTAGACACAGAAGAATAATTTTCATAAAACTGCAATATTCATTGAATTATGTAAAAAAATAATGTTTCAATTTAAAAAAAAGAAAAATCTGACCAGGATTGACCATATTGGTCCAAAGTTCATGTGAAAAAGGTTTTGTGTGTGTAACGAAAAAATCTCAGGAGGAGATAGATTTTTACTGTTTTTCATATAATTCAAAATGGTGGGAGATCTAAAGGTCTGAAGTCAATGTCAAAGTTGTTCGGCATGAGGAGACGCATATGTGTGTCCAGGTTTCATGGCTGTATGTCAAACAGAGCATGAGCTATACCTGTTCAAAGTTTGCACTTTCAAAGGCTTCCTACAGCGCCATCCTTTGGTCAATTGTTGTAAAAAGTAATAGTACACATCACCACAGTAAGCTGAACACATTGATGTTTGAATATCGATTTTCGGTGTAAGTATGTAAGAATAGAAAGGTGCCAAGGTTTTGAGGAGAACTTATATAGTATGACTGATAGATAAATAATGAGGATACCATATGTGTGCTCGCTTTCAGTGAGCCCACAATGAGTGGCCTTTTCCACTATGTGGCTTGGCCACTAATTATCATGATTATCATTATCAGCTGTTGTAGCGCCCTGGAGTCGTGCAGCTTGATGAGATGAAGATAATTAGTTATTATCTGATTATTTTTTGGAATTTACATATAGGCCACACACACACACACACACACACACACACACACACACACACACACACACACACACACACACACACACACACACACACCTGGTCGTCCGTGGACCACCACCAGTTGAAAACCTATGGAAGTATAGTATGACCTCAATAGGTTTCATTCACAGCTACGATTAGTGCTCTGGCTCACGTGACGCTACGTCACTGTGCTACGTCACTGCAGGGAAAACTCGACCAGTCGTCCTGGTAAACAGAGCCTCAACCAAGCCAACTACTGTTTTAACTTGCCCACAACAGCTTATTTCTTAAGGTAAGGTTTATTCTGCTACTTTCCGATTTTTTACCATCATGTTCTCTTGATAATCTGATGAGTCTTTTAAATTTTTGCCTTAGTTTGGGCTGAGAAGACATCTAGCTTTTGCTGCTAACATTGCTGCCTTCCCTGTGTCTTTACAGTGGTGATAGCAGCCTCGTCCAAGCCAACTACTGTTCTAACTTGCACACAACAGCTTATTTCTTAAGGTAAGGTTTATTCTGCTACTTTTCGATTTTTTTACCATCATGTTCTCTTGATAATCTGATGAGCCTTTTACATTTTTGCCTTAGTTTGGGCTGAGAAAACATCTAGCATTATCTGCTAACATTGCTGTCTGCCTGTGTGTTTACAGTGTGGTGATAGCAGGCAGTTTTGTATTTATTCATTTAACTATGTAATGTATTTGTAATCAGACATGATGACATAAGAAAGTCAAGCACAAAATCACCACTCATCAGTGGAAATCTATTTTAACCAAGTGATAATCCTTTGTAACTCAGTGTGTTCATATAGCTAGCCTGGCTATAACCAAAACTAGAAAAGAAAATTTCCAAGAAATTTTAAGTGTGCCTGCAGCTCGCTAAGTCTGTGCAACCTTGTGTAGCGGTTGGTGTTAGCATTAGCGTTACATTTTTTAACATTAGCATTTTTTGCATAAGCTTTAACATTATGGTTCTTCATATGACACCACCCACAGCCATTTCGACTAATTAGTGGCGTTTTGGCGCATTTTTGGCCGTTATCACGGGTCGCACTTTAACGACAGTTTTTTTGAGAAAAAATTGTTTTGTGAGAAAAAAATTGTTTTGTGAGAAAAAAAAAGTTTTTTGAGAAAAAAAAATTTTGAGGAAAAAAAATTTTGAGAAAAAAAAATTTTGAGAAAAAAAATTGAGAAAAAAAAATTGAGAAAAAAAAAATTTGAGAAAAAAAAAATTGAGAAAAAAAAATTTTTGAGAAAAAAAGAATTTGAGAAAAAAATAAATTTGAGAAAAAAAACATTTTTGAGAAAAAAAATGTTGAGAAAAAAAAATGTTGAGAAAAAAAAATTGAGAAAAAAAAAATTGAGAAAAAAAAATTGAGAAAAAAAAAATTTGAGAAAATTTTTTTTTGAGAAAAAAACATTTTTGAGAGAAAAATTTGAGGAAAAAAAAAATTGAGAAAAAAAAAGAATTATGATACCAGCCGCGAGTCTGTACGACAAACGGTTCATGAGTTATAGAGGCACTTCCTGTTTGGCGAAGGACACTTCCTGTTACAGAGGGGGCGGGGCTTAATCAATTACAGCTCATCCCTATTGGCCGGAAAAAGACCAAAGTTGTGTGTGCATTTTAAAGTTTAAATCACGTTGCTAGGCAAAAGTATGGCAGAGTTATGTGGCGCCAAAGTTCTGGGTTTTTTTCGGAGTAAGTCAATGGGGTTTTTGGGCGTAGTTTTTTGCGAATTACATCGCAATCGTATCGCGGATCGGAAAGAAAAAAAAAATTGAGAAAAAAAAAATTGAGAAAAAAAAAATTTGAGAAAAAAAAATTTGAGAAAAAAAAATTTTTTGAGAAAAAAAAATTTTGAGAAAAAAAAATTTTGAGAAAAAAAATTTGAGAAAAAAAATTTGAGAAAAAAAAAATTGAGAAAAAAAAAGAATTATGATACCAGCCGCGAGTCTGTACGACAAACGGTTCATGAGTTATAGAGGCACTTCCTGTTTGGCGAAGGACACTTCCTGTTACAGAGGGGGCGGGGCTTAATCAATTACAGCTCATCCCTATTGGCCGGAAAAAGACCAAAGTTGTGTGTGCATTTTAAAATTTAAATCACGTTGCTAGGCAAAAGTATGGCAGAGTTATGTGGCGCCAAGGTTTCTGGGTTTTTTTCGGAGTCCCCCATTCTAAGTCAATGGGGTTTTTGGGCGTCGTTTTTTGCGAATTACATCGCAATCGTATCGCGGATCGGAAAGAAAAGTAATAGCACACCATTCCCGGCCGAGCCGCACATTTTGATGTATATATTGCGGGGGTGGCGTAAATTGTGCGGCAGTTATTACGTGCCGAAGTTTCCCCCATTCTAAGTCAATGGGGTTTTTTGGCGTCGTTTTTTGCGAATTACGTCGCAATGGTAACGCGGATCGGAAAGAAAAGTAATAGCACACCATTCCCGGCCGAGCCGCACGTTTTGATGTATATATTGCGGCGGTGGCGTAAATTGTGCGGCAGTTATTACGAGCAGAAATTTGCAAGAACATTACTTACTTACTTACTGACTGACTTAAGTATGGCGGATTACAATAAGTGTTCTGCTATTGCATAGCAGGCACACTTAATAACCCTAGCTATATAGTCTACATTTTCTGATTAAATGATTTGTTTAGTAGCCAGGGAACATATTAATTGTAGACCTGATACAGTTTATTATTTACATTGTACTTCTTCCTTCCAGCCACTGTCAGGACTGTAGTGGCAAATACATTTAGTTTTTCATGTATATTTTTCCACTAATGTACATACTCACTCACCATGCCGACTCTAATCTCCTGATTGATTTATTGAATAGCCTACTGTACATAACTATACAGTGAACGCATTACAGAGCGACATGAAAGGTTTGAGAACCACTGCTCTAGCTTGTGTCTAGAACCAAATGAACCTGTGACATAAGAGAAAACTAGAAGAGAAAATTTCTAAGAAATTTTAAGTGTGCCTGCAGCTCGCTAAGTCTGTGCAACCTTGTGTAGCGGTTGGTGTTAGCATTAGCGTTATTTCATTTGACGCAACCCGCGTGTCTGTATGACAAACGGTTCACGAGATCAAGGGTCACTTCCTGTTTGGTGAGGGGCACTTCCTGTTTGGCGAAATAGGCCCCAATTAAGGTCATGGACGATTAATGAATTAAAGCTGCAAGCAGCGATGACCAGGCCCTCACAGCTCTACCCACGTCACAAGGCCAGCAGCCAATCAGAAACCAAACAGGAAGTCAGCCATTTCGACTAATTAGTGGCGTTTTGGAGCATTTTTGGCCGTTATCACGGGTCGCACTTTAACGACAGTTTTTTGAGAAAAAATTGTTTTGTGAGAAAAAAAATTTGAGAAAAAAACTTTTTTGAGAAAAAGAAATTTTGAAAAAAAAATTGTGAGAAAAAAAAATCTTGAGAAAAAAAAATGTGAGAAAAAAAAATGTTGAGAAAAAAATAATTTTGAGAAAACAATTTTGAGAAAAACATTTTTTGAGAAAAAAATAATTTTGAGAAAAAAAAAATTGAGAAAAAATTTTTTTGAGAAAAAAAATTTGAGAAAAAAATTGAGAAAAAAAAATTTGAGAAAAAAAAATTTTGAGAAAAAAATTGAGAAAAAAAAATTTTGAGAAAAAAAATTTGAGAAAAAATTTGAGAAAAAAGGGTCACTTCCTGTTTGGTGAGGGGCACTTCCTGTTTGGCGAAATAGGCCCCAATTAAGGTCATGGACGATTAATGAATTAAAGCTGCAAGCAGCGATGACCAGGCCCTCACAGCTCTACCCACGTCACAAGGCCAGCAGCCAATCAGAAACCAAACAGGAAGTCAGCCATTTCGACTAATTAGTGGCGTTTTGGAGCATTTTTGGCCGTTATCACGGGTCGCACTTTAACGACAGTTTTTTGAGAAAAAATTGTTTTGTGAGAAAAAAAATTTGAGAAAAAAACTTTTTTGAGAAAAAGAAATTTTGAAAAAAAAATTGTGAGAAAAAAAAATCTTGAGAAAAAAAAGTGAGAAAAAAAAATGTTGAGAAAAAAATAATTTTGAGAAAACAATTTTGAGAAAAACATTTTTTGAGAAAAAAATAATTTTGAGAAAAAAAAAATTGAGAAAAATTTTTTTTGAGAAAAAAAATTTGAGAAAAAAATTGAGAAAAAAAAATTTTTGAGAAAAAAAAATTTTGAGAAAAAAATTGAGAAAAAAAAATTTTGAGAAAAAAAATTTGAGAAAAAAAATTTGAGAAAAAAAAATTTGAGAAAAAAAAAATTTGAGAAAAAAAAAAATTGAGAAAAAAAAATTGAGAAAAAAAGAAAAGGTATGACACCAGCCGCAAGTCTGTACGACAAACGGTTCATGAGTTATAGAGGCACTTCCTGTTTGGTGAAGGGCACTTCCTGTTAAAGAGGGGGCGAGGCTTAATCAATTACAGCTCATCCCTATTGGTCGGAAAAAGACCAAAGTTGTGTGAGCATTTTACATTTTAAATGACGTTGCTAGGCAAAAGTATGGCAGAGTTATGTGGCGCCAAAGTTTCTGGGTTTTTTTCGGAGTCCCCCATTCAAAGTCAATGGAGTTTTTGGGCGTTGTTTTTTGCGAATTACATCGCAATCGTAAAGCGGATCGGAAAGAAAAGTAATAGCACACCATTCCCGGCCGAGCCGCACATTTTGATGTATATATTGCGGGGGTGGCGTAAATCGTGCGGCAGTTATTACGTGCCGAAGTTTCCCCCATTCTAAGTCAATGGGGTTTTTTGGCGTCGTTTTTTGCGAATTACGTCGCAATGGTAACGCGGATCGGAAAGAAAAGTAATAGCACACCATTCCCGGCCGAGCCGCACGTTTTGATGTATATATTGCGGCGGTGGCGTAAATTGTGCGGCAGTTATTACGTGCAGAAATTCGTGGCGAAAGACTTAATTAATTAAGTATGGCGGATTACAATAAGTGTTTTGCTATTGCATAGCAGGCACACTTAATTAGGAAATAACATGACTCATTCATGTTTATGCACGTTTTATTTCTGAAAAGGTAAATGATAGACAAATAAGCTATTTGATGGTTTCTTTGTAGACCTCCAGGCACTGGGCAGGGCTGCATGGCGGTGGTGGTGTCCTGTCCTCCCTGAGCCAAGACGTGAGTTCTTGACCAAGCACTGCAATCTGCATTTATTATTTGATTAACCACTAATAAGAGACATTAATCTTCAGTGGATATCTATGTTGGTTTATCATGTATACTTTAATATACAATGTATTTTGCAGTTTCCATTGTGATCTTATGTTTCAAATTGATCAAGACATTTATAGACATAGCATGGAGTCAAAAAGCCATTGGATGAGTGGTCAGTCACATTAACCTTTTATGTTAAAGTTGAGCAAAGTCATATTGCTTTGTTAAAATTCTAGTGTTTGTTCAGTAGCAGGGGTTCTCCCACTCTCTCCAGCTGTTTAGTAAACACAAAATGCATTTTAAGAATGGGATACCGATTTTGGAACACTAGAAAATGTAAGCTGTTAAATGTATACTCTTGTGAAATTGGAAACCTACCTGCTATTGTATTTTCTGGTGATTATAGAGCTGGACTGCTGGAGAGACCTGAGCTTTATTAATTTGAGCTTTAAACTTCACACAAAGACCCTTTAGTTTTATCAAAAAATGTCACTTATCCTATACCTTTAACATATACATTATATTTTATTTCAAATACACAAAGAAGCAAATAATCTTATTTGAAATACACAAAGAAGTAAATAATCTATTTCCCCATAAAACTCATTAAAAATAATGTGATATCTTTTGGACCTAAAATGTATCACTAAATTGTGTCGATATTTTTCACACTTCTATGCAAAGGTTCAAAACCTCGGGAGCCAGTTTACAAGCGAGCTCAAGAGCGGGGTTGTGCTGCCTTGGATGGCTGTGCAGAGACGTCTGTCCCAGGCGACAACACAGCCCCCAGAGGTCAGAGCACCGTCCAGAGGACAGTCCAGCAGGTGTGCGACATCACAGAGGACAGTGGACCCGAAGCCCGTGCAGAACGTTACATAGGCCTATATGCCCGGTTGTGGACTGCAGTCTTTTAATACATCACCGGCTGCCATGACATCTGGATCTGGGAGATCCCCTGCAAGAAGGGAGAAATGTCAAATGTATATTATGATGACACCTGCTTTCACACTAAAGCAGACACCCATACGTATCATGTCTCCGTATCACCTCCCTGTACATGTTTAGAATGAAAACTGGAGGAAATAAAACTCATTCCAATATACTTCTCCTTATTGTTAATGGTTGCACGGTTCAACAGAAATTCATGTAGATAAAAAGAAAGACCAGTACTTTAAAACAAGTACTGAACCTTTTAATTATATATCATGACACTTGACAACTACAGTTTAGAAAGACTTGTTTGTGGGTGCTATGCTTTCTTATTTACATTCAAACTGTTCCTGAAATAAAAGTGTTTAAGCTTCCCCTAAATCCTGCTACTAATAATAAATCTAATTCCCAAAGAAAGGTATTTCTATACGTATGTTATGTTACAAATGCATTTGAATTGTACAGGTGACAGCTCATTCATACTCACCAGTATATGCCTTGTAAAGTGTGCATTTCACAGACCTGTCCTGACTCTAGGCTTTGTCTGTGGAAATGGTCTACTCTACGCACCTCCATGTCATTGGTGGCCTCTGGTGCAATCCCCTGTGATATTATAGTGATGAATAATGAATTGACAAGACAATACAAACAGTTGAACTTGTTCAACATCAAACAAACATTATCTGACCTGTATCCGAGGCCGGTGCCAATTCTGCAGAGATCTGGTGCACAGAAGAGGTAACGTGACTCAAGGGACTCCTAGGGTACTATATAGATAGCAGAAAAAAAACATGTAACACGTACATCGTAAAAAAAAAAAAAAGTGTGCTTAACAGCTCAAGAAGACTCAGCCAGCACTCTAATTTCCTTCGGGTACTTTTTATATAAGCTTGGGCAGCATACACAGAAGTGTTTCGGCATCAAGCCTTACTAAACATTTTTTTATATTGTAATAGAATTCTAAAATATTGTAGTTACGGTACATTAAGTGAAATATTTGAATTTATGTGTAACGAATGTACAGTGCAATTTTTTGGACGTACCTGTACCTGTAGTGCACCGTTTGGAAAAGAAGGGCTGGGTGACTTCCCAGTGGCACAAGAGCAGAGTTCCACAGGGGTCATGTCCGATAGTCACCTGTTAATAAGGAAATAACAAGAAGTATTGTTGCTGTGCACGTCAACATTGACACATCAAAAGGTTTAGTACTTTATAAAGCCCAACCCTACAACTTGAATATATGTATGTTGATCACAGAGACTGTTCCATTGTTTGGGGAGAAGTCAGTGTGCAAGGTTTACGATGCATATTACTAACTTAAATGATATCAGAGATTCTATAGAATCAAGTCCTTGAGTGGGTAGTCCCCAGCAGAATTCATTATTAAATTCAGCTTAAGCTTGTCTATTGGTATACATATAGGGATGTGGTTGGTCAAGAAGGTTAGTCTTCTTTGGCCTGGGGCCAACCTATGTACTAATAGTGTGTGCCAACGCCTACGTCATTGTAGTCCTTAGCGGCCATTTCTTGGGTAAAAACACAGGTGTTTCAATTGTTTGATTGCATAGACCATAGCTGAGTGGTTAGGGAGCCTGCCTGGGGAACCAGTTCCCCTGGTTGTCCCCGGTTCGATTCCCGGTCAGGCAGCAATGTGTCAATGCGTCCCTGAGCAAGACCTTAACCCATAATTGCTCCCCGAGCGCCGTATATGGCTGCTCACTGCTCCTAGTTGTTATAGGATGGGTAAAATGCAGAGAACAAATTTCACGTATGTGCAAATGTACTGTGATAAACAGTCCCGAAGGCGTGGGGCCATATTATTATTATTATTATTATTATTATTATTATTATTATTATTATTATTATTAGAACTAATGCTATAGTCTAATCACTAATCAGAACACCTGTGTAAGGCTGTGTTTACCCAAGAAATGGCCGCTCTTAGAACTACATTTGGCACACCCTATGCAGCTAACTAACTCATTGTTTTGACATGTGAGGGGATGTCTAGCTGCAGCTAGGCTTAGTCTTCTTGGCTGTGAGTACAACACTGCCACTACAGTCCTGACAGTGGCTGGAAGGAAGAAGTACAATGTAAATAATAAACTGTATCAGGTCTACAATTAATATGTTCCCTGTCTACTAAACAAATTATTTAATCAGAAAATGTAGACTATATAGCTAGGGTTATTTTGGTTATAGCCAGGCTAGCTATATGAACACACTGAGTTACAAAGGATTATCACTTGGTTAAAATAGATTTCCACTGATGAGTGGTGATGTTGTGCTTGACTTTCTTGTGTCATCATGTCTGATTACAAATACATTACATAGTTAAATGAATACATACAAAACTGCCTGCTATCACCACACTGTAAACACACAGGCAGACAGCAATGTTAGCAGATAATGCTAGATGTTTTCTCAGCCCAAACTAAGGCAAAAATGTAAAAGGCTCATCAGATTATCAAGAGAACATGATGGTAAAAAAATCGAAAAGTAGCAGAATAAACCTTACCTTAAGAAATAAGCTGTTGTGTGCAGTTAGAACAGTAGTTGGCTTGGACGAGGCTGCTATCACCACTGTAAAGACACAGGGAAGGCAGCAATGTTAGCAGCAAAAGCTAGATGTCTTCTCAGCCCAAACTAAGGCAAAAATGTAAAAGACTCATCAGATTATCAAGAGAACATGATGGTAAAAAAATCGAAAAGTAGCAGAATAAACCTTACCTTAAGAAATAAGCTGTTGTGTGCAGTTAGAACAGTAGTTTGCTTGGACGAGGCTGCTATCACCACTGTAAAGACACAGGGAAGGCAGCAATGTTAGCAGCAAAAGCTAGATGTCTTCTCAGCCCAAACTAAGGCAAAAATGTAAAAGACTCATCAGATTATCAAGAGAACATGATGGTAAAAAATCGGAAAGTAGCAGAATAAACCTTACCTTAAGAAATAAGCTGTTGTGGGCAAGTTAAAACAGTAGTTGGCTTGGTTGAGGCTCTGTTTACCAGGACGACTGGTCGAGTTTTCCCTGCAGTGACGTAGCACAGTGACGTAGCGTCACGTGAGCCAGAGCACTAATCGTAGCTGTGAATGAAACCTATTCTAGAACACACCACTGACCGCAATGATAGGTGTGGCTCCACCTCAGCAAACCCAGGGGTCAAAACAAAGCAATGTAACATGTACATGTTACATGTTGGTTTCCACGTGTCATCATTTTAATTCATTCATTCATTATTAATAAATATGAAAAAGCGTAATTATTTCAGGACTAACGGTGTGTGTGTGTGTGTGTGTGTGTGTGTGTGTCATGGCGGCGGCGGTCGCAGGGGTACAGTTTCCCCTGTGTAGCATGAGCACCAAACTCTAAACATCTGAGTACACCCGTCGTAACTGCCGCCGTTAATGCAGTCAGTTGCAGAATGATGTTTTGTAAACTCATTTTGATCATGTGCGCGCTATTGGCGATAAATCGGCTTACAAACAAGCGCTGAGAAGTGGAAGAATCTACAAACAAACATGGCTTTCCCGCGACCTGGCGCTGGAAGCGACTGAACGGGCAGCGCCCTACTCAGACTTCTCGGCGTTCAGCAACGGTCTCCTGAATGAACAACAATGGATGTACTTCCAAGAGACTGAAAGAGCGTTTCGTAAAACGCTTGACACCCGGAATATGCAGGAGAAGCCGCGATTCTTTTCCTCCGCAGACCCTGGGAAGTGGTTAAAGCTCCTTTCGCTTCTCAACGGGATATTTTTCAGAAGTGGAGTGTTTATTGGACCTTCCTTTGGACTGCCACTCCTGAAGTACACAGCACGCGTACTAAAGAAGCTTCCCCTGGGACTACCTTTCCCCGAGGAGTTAACATCAGCCTCTACTGCTACCTGGATCGAGGCACAACTACGCTTCGCTCGGGATACGATCCAGCCCTTCCTCGGGGCTGGGCGGCGCCAGAGGCGCAGCAAAGTCACCCGCAATAAACTCTCCTATCTGTGGCAACACAGAAAATCCAAGGCAATCCAGATCATATTGAACAACAGTGAGTACCCCGACCCACCCCCCTGCTCTAGTAATGTCACACAAGTACAGTTCTATTATGAGAATAAATGCAGAGGCCGCGAGTCACCAGGCCCGCTACCGGCCCCCCCCTCGGCAGACTCCTTACCACCGTGCGCTCCAGCGTTCCTACCAGATAGCTCCCCCTTCTCTGAAGAGGAGGTGAGAACGGTAATTAACAGCCTACCGAACAATAAAGCTACTGGTTTAGATGGAGTGACATACGAGACCCTCAAAGGCAGAAACTTGTATGGAACTGTAACCACTATCTTTAATGTGTGTCTAGTGAACGGGAGAGTGCCAGACTCCTGGAAAGGAGCTCTCGTTCATAGAATACCAAAAAAAGGTAATATCCCCGATGACCCGTCTACTTGGAGGGACATATCCCTCCTGCCGACTATATACAAGGTTTTCATGAAGTGCCTTCTCTCGCGTATACTCCCATGGTTGGTGGATGCCAACATCTTATCCACAAACCAAAAGGCATATATTGAGAGACAGGGCATGAATGAACATGTTTTTTGTCTGAAAACCTGAATCGATGACTTTAAGCACGAGTCCGCGCGTTTTTATGCAGCCTTTCTTGATTTCCGCGACGCGTTTGGGACCCTGACGCATGATGTCATGTTCCAATCACTCGAGGAAATCCATCTGCCTCAATTGTACATTGATATTGTCAGGGATGTCTATAAAGACAGTTTTATCCAAGTGATTTGCGGTAACCAGCTGACTGAGCCAATCCCTCTGAAACTGGGAATTAAAACGGGCTGCCCCTGGAGCGCAGTGAACTTTGTGCTGGCCATTGACCGGTGGCTACAGTGGATGCGCCTCTGCGCACCCCTGGATGTCCACTCTCCCAATCCCGTCCAGGGATACGCGGACAACGTGCTAGCGTGTTCTCGCAGCGAGGAGGTACTAAAGAACATGCTCTCCAGAACCAACAGCTTTTTGGAGTGGTCTGGGCTGGAATGCAAACAGGCCAAATGCGCTGTCTTTTATGAGAGGCGTAGCGGAGGGAACCGCTGGTACCGCTCGAAATCAGACAAAAACCCATCATTCACTATCAATAACATCCCAATCAGAGTGTATGAACGCCACGAAACATACAACTATCTCGGTCACAAATTTAACATCGCCGGCGAGTGGAGTGCGCAAGTGGACGAGATTGTGAGCGAATACACAACACGGCTCGACCTTATCCACTCATCCCCCCTGCCCCTAGCCTCGCGTAGCCAGGCTTACTCATCTGCGAAGAGAAAAGCCTGGTGACAATAGAAGGCAGAAGACGTGAAGAGGGGGGGGCTGAATTTTCCCGGAAGCTGTATTTTTGTCACAGTGCGGTGTTCCTGCAAACGTATTCCCTGCACGAAAAAAGCTGGTCTATGTCTCCTGCTCCGTCGGTTACGCTCGCAATAAACAATATACAAACAAAAACATTGATTCAAGCAATGTTACACCTATTCAGAGTGAGTTAAGAGCTACAATCTATTTTAGTTTTTTCGCTGGGGAATGTAAACAGACCCGCATCGCATGACATAACTTCCGTTAACCGCAGCACTTCCGTCACACACTTCAAGCCCTATTGTCAACAGGGTGCCCTGCCCCTCGTTATGAAACTGGAGGCTATTGGACAGGTGGCAATGTCAAAAATTCAACATCTTTTTGCCAATGTTCATATTCCGAGGAAGGTCCTGTTTGAACTGAATAACAAGACTGTGCAGCGAGTGAGAGAGTGGTTTGGCCTGAATACTCACACAACACGAGACATCATATTCCACAGTCAGCGCGAGGGAGGGCTAGGGGTTCCCGATATTGAATGGACATATATTTCCACACGTCTCTCCCACCTACTCAACATGCTTAACAGTGACGACCGGACAGTTAGAGAGCTTGCCAGAGCCTCTCTCCCCCTTGACATGGAGCGGCGCAAAGTGCCACGGGGCGAGAGACCTGCCCTCCAGCTTCCTCGGTTTCAAAAAGAAACAAAGTGGAAAGCTGGACACCAACGCAGCTGGATTTGGCGTAAATTCTGACTGGCCGGACTTAAATGACTTATGCAACTGGAGCGACGTCTCCATTCACTGGAGACGAGACGACGCGGAGCCGGTGCGCGCCACGGAGGCTGTAATTACTGACCAGGCAGTCTCTGTGTGCGCAACAGTGTGCCGGGACGACGGCACGTCGTGCGCTCTGCCTATATTAAGCGTGCGCGCGCAGCGGAGACAACGCTGGACGGGACTTCGGAAGGTTGCCTGCCTTCAATCAGCCGACCACTCAGTGTCCCACTCATTCCTCAAAAACGCAGCTATTGATGAGGAAATCCTCATCTTCACGGTGAAAGCACATCTCCAAGTACTGCCCACCAAACTCAACCTCTCCATCTGGTATCCCAATAAACATGACTCTTTCTGCCTACATCATGGACAGGAGCACATGATAGAGTCTATGTCTCACATCCTCAATGGTTGTCACTTTTATAAAGGACTTTACACAGCCAGACATGACAGAATTGTCAACATAATAATGAAATCAGTTTGCTCCATTTCTCCTCCTGCTGTGTTCCACTCTAACATCCCAGTGAAACCACACATGTTTGAAAATAGTAACCCCCATGCTTTTGTAAATATTTCTGCTAATACACCTGATATAATCAAAATTGATGAGGAACGCAGGGAAGTCGTCCTACTGGAAGTAGGCTGTACTTTTGATTTTAGCCTGGAGGAAGCCTTCCTCACTAAACAGCTGAAGTATCAGCCACTAGTACAAGCCATTACTCAGATGGGTTACAACTGTCAGCTTGTTGTCTTTATATTTGGCAGCCTAGGCCATGTCCATAGGCTAGTGGTCAGGGGCCTTAGGATTATGGGGCTGACCAAGTGCAGAGCAAAGCAGCTGGCTAAGTACTGCTCAGTCTCCTCCATTATAGGCAGTCGCTGCATTTGGAGGAGGAGGTGTTTTTTGTACCCTTAAAAGTGATGTTTTCTTTTTCTTTCTTTGGTAATTGCATGCTAATATCCTGCTTGATTGAAAATTGTGATGCATGATCTTAATATGAAGTATACTTCATCTGGCAACTGAAAGATTTGAGACCTTGTTATGTATTTTATAAAATGTGGACTAAAATAAAGAATTAAAATGTGTGTGTGTGTGTGTGTGTGTGTGTGTGTGTGTGTGTGTGTGTGTGTGTGTGTGTGTGTGTGTGTGTGTGTGTGTGTGTGTGTGTGTGTGTTTTTTTTACAGGACGAAAAGACCAGCAAAATCATCCACTAATGTTGACGACTGGACATGTAGAGGCTGTGGCTGCAGGAACACTGCTGAGGATTTAAGATGCAGCGGCTTCTCCTGCCATATGATGAAGATCATATCCACAAGGTAATGTTGTCTCTCTGTCTGTTGTGTTTCTTTCTGTGTGAACCTCAAATGATAGACAAAACAAATTAATTCATGTTGAAATGATTCATAATGTAGAACTATTCTACCTTGTTTTTTTTTTTTACTAACAAACAGAACAATTACTTAAACCAGGGGTCTTCAACAGGGGGGCTTCGACCCCTAGGGGGTCTGCAGGGAATGGGATACTACAGGGGGTCCCTGTAATTGTTGGAGGAAAAAAAAGGCTTTACACACACACACACACACACACACACACACACACACACACACACACACACACACATATATATTAAACATGCAACGATACATGAACCGATATACGCGCTATGTACCGAACAATAATTATATATATATATATATATATATATATATATATATATATATATATATATATATATATATATATATATATATATATATATCAACATTGGATGATGCGCTCTCTTGTGCAACCAGAGTTGTTGTTCTGCACTCTACAATGCAGCTCCAGTCCTCCTCCCCTCCCCACACACACAGAGGAAAACATGCATGACCATAGCACTGACCAGATGAGAGAGACGCTGAACTGTCTGTCTCGCCGTTAATCGCTATTCTCAAAGTTGGGTCTGGGAGGGTCTACATAGTGAGCAAGCTATGAATTTCACTTTGTTATTTTAGCACAGATGTATGCCTTGACCGCAGCCGACATTGTCTAGGCAGAGGCGTTGGTCCAGTGGTCCACGGACCCCCGGTCGGCCCGGACCAGTGCTTGTAGATCGGCTCTTCTCGCAAAAAACACCGTAGCTCTGAAACGCCTAGTCGTGGAGGTGCTAGTCTGTCTGTATTTCACGACAATGTTGTTAATGTCACACTGTCATTGGCTGCACGGCTTGCACCTGTGTGCTGTGCTAGTTAGTTTGGATAATGAGACGCCTGCTTTCCTACAATCAGTTGCTCACTGCATGGACGGACACATGACATGTCTCCCATTCTGTGTCCGAGCAAGATAGTGAAAGTTTAAATTTTTTTTCAAGCCGCTGCCTGCCGTGAGTGCTGTCAACACAAAACGAGCTGCATATCCAATGTGCTCTGTGTTGCTATAGCTCCCCTATAAATCACATGTGCAACTTGAGCAAGAAAGAAAAGATTGTAAATCCGTTGATCCAAATGAAGACTGTACAGCAGCAGCTCTGCAATGAAGCACAAAGTAGGCTACGCTGTAAAAGAATAGGGTGAAGTCAGGTAATTTGGGCCGCTTTTTGGTAATTGGCCTGGAAACTAAGAAAAAGCAATGTGTGATACTGAATTTGTTTTTATGATTAATAAGGACTGTTTTCAATATGTTTAAGTTAAATGTATGTAATAAAATAAATTAGTTTTGATGTCACACATTTTCTTGTTTAGCAATTTTCTGGTAATGTATCAGCTGAAATGACGGGCACTGTTACGCTGTTAATATTATGGGCTCATTGGGCTGTATGCAGACAAATACATTTACTGCACCCATCATTTAGCTTGTCAGAGTGGTCGTGTTGGAGCGCCTCAGTACGGCTGCAGAAGTCATGTGCAACTTCTTCCAGAGAGATTGATTGATTGATTGATTGATTGATTGATTGATTGATTGATTGATTGATTGATTGATTGATTGATTGGTTGGTTGAAGACTATTAGAAGTTTGCATAGGGAAAAAAAGTCAACTGTAACTCCATCAGGTGCGATGTTTTAATTAATTGCAATTTCTTACATTGATTCCTTGGTTGCCAATGGACACAAAATGATGCATTTAAAATTAAACAGCATTGGGATTAAATATTGTCTGATATTATTAAGGACTGGTCGCATCATCAAAGACCATGGGTTAGGCTATCTATCCGTCTGGTATTAGACACTGTTACATTTTCTATATGATAAATTAAACAAAAAACGAAAAGCATTAATTAATCAATGATGGTTATTGAGCACATTAATTGAATTCCAGCCATTAACAGCTTGTTATCAATGAAGGATTTACACACTGACACGACGCAACACAACACAATATATATATATATATATATATATATATATATATATATATATATATATATATATATATTATATAAATTAAAAAAAAAACGACAACAACAGGCAATGTATTTTTGCTATGTTTGATTTGTTCTTTTCTTATTTAAATAAAAAATGAAATCTGGAACACCTGCAATAGTTCCCATGCTGTTCCCACGCTCCTGCACAGTGGCCACTGTACCAAAACATCACATTCACTTTCTCTTTCAGGGGTGTGGAGATGCACGGAAGCAAAGAAAGTCACCACCACATTCGCTAATAGCAAGATTTCGCATCGCGATTTCGGTTTGAAAACGATTAACCATGAAGCAGTAGTTCTTTTCTGCTGAGGAGGGGGCGGTGGGGGGCCTTTTTGGTCGGCGGGGCCCTACGCAGCATGCGTAGTCTGCGTGTACGGCCCGCCGCCGCTGATCTTAATAATAAGTGAACTTTCCGACTGCGAGTGAACGATTGCGTTCCAGAAGTCCTTCTGATGGTTTTTTCTTGGCTGTCAATGTCTCTATAGTCCCAAAAAATCGCTCTGTTTTCCCCCATGGCAAAACCAGATGTGACGTTTATGGGCGTTCCTTTCTAGCTCCGTGTTGTTCGTCTGAAATATCTTGGGCTGATACATACAAGATTTGTGTTAGAATGTTACAAAAATATTTAAACATTTTCACATTGTTAGATTTATTTTAGAAAATAGAAGATCTACAAGGTAGATTGGTTATAAGGGTTAAAGTGGTTAAGCTGATTTAGACACTATATTAAGTAATTTAGCTGGGGACCCCCTGGAAGCCCCTCAAGGATACCCTGCCCTAGCATAGGCCTTTAGAGCATTGCAGTGGAAGTGGTTTACTGGTGCCACTTAAAATCTAATTTTCCCCATAGACTTTTACAAAGATATTTGTAACAATTATGTTAAAGTTGTACCATGTAACTTTTTTTATAAAACAAATCTTAAAATTGTCCTAACTGTTAAATCGCTAAAGTTTTAGAACACCCACTCCGTTATTTTCAGCTTCTGAAGCCTTCTCTTTATATGTTTTCTTCTTAGCAGTGACAGGGGCGGGATTTCGCGCCAAAATGACGTAATCTGCATCATCTGTATACGTTGTGTATACGTTGCCCAATCACATCGCCGATCATGCACACATGGTACACTACCGGCCAATCACAGCTTATCTGCTCTGGTCTCCAGGAAGCGCCTCCGCTTGGCTACAGTGTTTACCATGGTGAAGGATTTTAACCTCTTAATCCACAAATCCTGGCCAGAAAATAACGTTCTACCATGCGTTCTACCCCTCCACGGATTACTATCGGTCGCGGTGGTTTGCTGGCGCCGCTCCGGTGGTCCGCGGCGGTGGTCCGCGACGACTCCGGCCGAAAAACGGCCGAAAAAAGCAATACCGCTACTGACCACTAGTTGAGCAACTTACACAGTATAGCTTTAAGCCTAGAACCAAGCTAAATTGCTAAACAAAGAACAAATGTAGTATATCAAACTAGAAAAGAAAATTTCAAAGAAATTTTAAGTGTGCCTGCAGCTCGCTAAGTGTGTGCAACCTTGTATGTGTTAACATTAGCATCTTTGTTAGCATTAGCATTTGTTAGCATTAGCATGTGTTAGCATTAGCAATATGGTTTCTTGTTTTTAAGAAATAGGCTCCTCCCACAAGTTCCGCAAGGCGATTACGTTGTCCCGTCGCTCCCGAGATCGTTTGTGTTTCGTTTTGAGAGGGTCGTTCCCCCTGAAAAACACGTTTCGGCATGAAACGGTTACGTTTTGCGCGTTTGTGGTGCCCCTATGGGTCGAAGTGGAAATGCTTTTGGGTATATGTTCAGTATAGCGCCCCCCACTTGTGGTTAAAATTTGGTGTTGATTGGATGTTTCGTTTGTGATGTATGGCTACTTCTTACAAAACGGGCTCCTCCCGCTAACTTTGGAACCCTGTTACGGAAGAACGGTATGGACTATCAAAATATCGTTTAAATATGTTTATCGCATGAGTCCATAGATCGTGTTTATCGATTTTTGTGACATTTGGAGAAAATATGTAGGAAAAGGAGCAAAAAGTGTGTTTTGAAGAAAATTCAAAATGGCGGAAAATCTATCCTGACGCAAATGGGCGTGGCCTATATGAGGAGATGCGTCATGACCCAAGGAATCCAGGGAAAAAGGAATTTTAATTTTCCGACCCACGGTTCAAGAGTTACAGGCCGAAAGTGGACTGTTATAGCGCCACCATGAGGCCAACTGACGAAATTATTTTTTATTTAATCCTTGATATCATTATAAATCTCCTCTCCAAGTTTTGAAACTGTAGCCCCTATGGTTTGCGAGAAAAAAATATTTAATGTGAGTTTTTGCGATTCCCATTATAAGTCAATGGGTAAAATTAATTCACTAATAAATTAATATAAATTAAACGATACAACTTTTCTCTTAGAAAAGTAATAGCACACCATTCCCGGCCGAGCCGCACGTTTTGATGTATATATTGCGGCGGTGGCGTAAATTGTGCGGCAGTTATTAGCGCACCAAATTTGTGGGATCATTATCATTAACTAGAAAAGAAAATTTCTAAGAAATTTTAAGTGTGCCTGCAGCTCGCTAAGTGTGTGCAACCTTGTATGTGTTAACATTAGCATATTTGTTAGCATTAGCATGTGTTAGCTTTAGCATTTGTTAGCATTAGCATTTGTTAGCATTAGCATTAGCGGTTAGCCGTTGGGACTGTGGGACTACCCACCGAGTTAGAGACCGGTAACGTGTTGGGAAGTGGGGGGCCGTGCGACGCGCGATTAGAAAAGGTGCCGGTCGGATCCTGCGTTCCTGAAGTAAGGATATGGTTTCTTGTTTTTAAGAAATAGGCTCCTCCCACAAGTTCCGCAAGGCGATTACGTTGTCCCGTCGCTCCCGAGATCGTTTGTGTTTCGTTTTGAGAGGGTCGTTCCCCCTGAAAAACACGTTTTGGCATGAAACGGTTACGTTTTGTGCGTTTGTGGTGCCCCCTATGGGTCGAAGTGGAAATGCTTTTGGCTATATGTTCAGTATAGCGCCCCCCACTTGTGGTTAAAATTTGGTGTTGACTGGATGTTTCGTTTGTGATTTATGGCTACTTCTTACAAAACGGGCTCCTCCCGCTAACTTTGGAACCCTGTTACGGAAGAACGGTATGGACTATCAAAATATCGTTTAAATATGTTTATCGCATGAGTCCATAGATTGTGTGTATCGATTTTTGTGACATTTGGAGAAAATATGTAGGAAAAGGAGCAAAAAGTGTGTTTTGAAGAAAATTCAAAATGGCGGAAAATCTATCCTGACGCAAATGGGCGTGGCCTATATGAGGAGCTGCGTCATGACCCAAGGAATCCAGGGAAAAGGGAATTTTAATTTTCCAACCCACGGTTCAAGAGTTACAGGCCGAAAGGTAAAGTGGACTGTTATAGCGCCACCATGAGGCCAACTGACGAAATGATTTTTTATTTAATCCTTGATATCATTATAAATCTCCTCTCCAAGTTTTGAAACTGTAGCCCCTATGGTTTGCGAGGAAAAAAATATTGAATGTGAGTTTTTGCGATTCCCATTATAAGTCAATGGGTAAAATTAATTCACTAATAAATTAATATCAATTAAACGATACAACTTTTCTCTTAGAAAAGTAATAGCACACCATTCCCGGCCGAGCCGCACGTTTTGATGTATATATTGCGGCGGTGGCGTAAATTGTGCGGCAGTTATTAGTGCACCAAATTTGTGGGATCATTATTATTAAGTATGGCGGATTACAATAAGTGTTTTGCCATTGCATGGCAGGCACACTTAATTAATCGAGTATGGCGGATTACAATAAGTGTTTTGCCATTGCATGGCAGGCACACTTAATAATGTAATTAAGTGTGCCTGCCATGCAATGCAATGGCAAAACACTTATTGTAATCCGCAATACTTAAGTAAAGCCCTTTGCACACAGGACAGTTGCGTTTCTTCCGTTTGCTGCATGAATAAAACGCATTGGATTTGGTGTGCAAGGCTGTGCGGAATCGGCGCTGCGGATCCCAAAAGGAGTCATAAAAGGAGTGATGAGTTTTTAACCGCATGCGACAAGACGCACGAATCGAACTGGGTTCGATCGAGAAAAAAACGCACGGCCGCAGCCACTCGTCGCACGGCCAATTCGGATCCGGTGTGCATGAGGTCGTAGACAATCATTGTTTTTTTTTTAAAAAGTGAAATTGTCCGTTTTATCCGTACGGATAAATGCGCCTGTGTGCAAAGGGCTTTAGTCAGTACGTAATGTCGCCACAAATTTCGGCTCGTAATAACTGCCGCACAATTTACGCCACCGCCGCAATATATACATCAAAATGTGCGGCTCGGCCGGGAATGGTGTGCTATTACTTTTCTTTCCGATCCGCGTTACTATTGCGACGTAATTCGTAAAAAACTACGCGCAAAAACCCCCATTGACTTTGAATGGGGGAAAAATACCAGAAACTTTGACACCACATAACTCTGCCATACTTTTGCCTAGCAAAAAACGACGCCAAAAAACCCCATTGACTTAGAATGGGGGAAATTTTGGCACGTAATAACTGCCGCACGATTTACGCCACCCCCTCAATATATACATCAAAATGTGCGGCTGGGCCGGGAATGGTGTGCTATTACTTTTCTTTCCGATCCGCGTTACCATGGCAACGTAATTCGTAAAAAACTACGCGCAAAAAACCCCATTGACTTTGAATGGGGGAAAAAATACCAGAAACTTTGACACCACATAACTCTGCCATACTTTTGCCTAGCAACGTCACTTAAACTTTAAAATGCACACACAACTTTGGTCTTTTCGGCCAATTAGCCCTATTCACGACCCGCCCACTCAGCATCCCCCGGGTGCTGAAGTCCCGTTTTGAAGGGGAAAATCCTACTATAAGCCTATAGAGTTAGCACAGAAATCGCAAATTTAATGCAATTTCCGAATAGTAAAGTATAAACTAGAAAAGAACATTTCTAAGAAATTTTAAGTGTGCCTGCAGCTCGCTAAGTCTGTGCAACCTTGTGTAGCGGTTGGTGTTAGCATTAGCGTTACATTTTTTAACATTAGCATTTTTTGCATAAGCTTTAACATTATGGTTCTTCATATGACACCACCCACATGTCTGTACGACAAACGGATCACGAGATAAAGGGTCACTTCCTGTTTGGTGAGGGGCACTTCCTGTTTTAGTTTAGTATAGTTTATTTCGGTTAATCATTTTAAAAACAAATACAGTGCAGTTTTGTCATCAAAATGCAAATTGTCCGAAAAGGTATGGGCTGAAGCTGAAGCTTATAATGCCCACCTTTTTTCATGTCAAAATACATGATCAAAATCGCACAGAGAGAAAAAAATTATAATAACAATAATGATAATAATAATTTAAAAAAGCAAAACAAAGGAATTTTAACCATCTTAAAGCTTCAAAGATTACAATTTGAATCAAACAAAAGAAAAGTAGATCAAACAGAAGAACATTTTATCAATCAATACATTAACACTTTTAATTATCGAGTTTCTATATATTTTTCAATTAATTTGGCTTTATATGTTTTTTTTGAATGTTTTTATTGAGTTGGACATTTTAAGGTCCTTATCTAGTGAGTTCCACAGATTTACCCCTATGACAGATATACATCTGCCTTTTGAGTTTGTCTTTCCATCATTTTTCTTAAATATTGCAGTTCCCCTTAATTCATATTTAGATTCTCGTGACTTGAACAGCTCCTGCATGCAAATTGGAAGTGTTTTGTTGTGTGCCTTGTACATTATTGCTGCGGAGTGGAGTTTGACTAGATCTTCAAATTTCAGTGTGTAGTTGTCGATAAATAATGGATTTGTTGGTGCATAATAATCGGCCAGATTTACCATTCTTATTGCCTTTTTTTGAAGCATGATGATAGGATGAATGATTGTTTTATACGTGTTACCCCACACTTCTACACAGTATGTTAAATATGGCAAAAATAAGGCGCAGTACAGGGTCTGGAGTGATTTTTTGTTGATGAGACCTTGAATTGCAATGGTTTTGGCTAATTTTCTTTTTAAATTTTCTATATGTGGCTTCCAACAAAGTTTGCTATCGATGGTTATTCCCAAAAAAATTATATGATTTGTTTGTTTTAGTTTAATGTCGCTGAATGTTAAATTTATTGGAAAATTTACCTTTTTATTGCCAAAAATTATGAATTTAGTTTTACTAATATTTAATGATAATTTATTTAGGTCAAACCACTTTTTTAGAATTTTTAAGTCACTTTCTACTACCTGCAAGAGCTGTCCAAGATCTGCACCCGAAGTGTACAGACTGGTGTCGTCTGCAAACAGAACGCAGTGCATATCTTTCATGGCTTCACATATATCATTAATGTAGAGAATAAATAATTTTGGGCCCAAAACTGAGCCTTGGGGGACTCCAAATGTTGCTTCAAGGGTTTCTGAATTAACTCCATTTAAATGGACATATTGCTGTCTGTTTTTTAGGTAACTTTCGAGCCAAGAAAGGGCAATGCCCCTAATTCCATATCTTTGCAATTGTTTGAGTAGTATGTCATGGTGGATAGTGTCAAAAGCCTTTTTTAAATCTATGAAAACCCCTACTGTGTATTCTGTATTTTCTATTGCTTTTGAGATGTTTTCAACCAGTTCTGCTACTGCCATTGAGGTGGATCTATTTGCTCTGAAACCGTATTGGTGATTACTTAGTAGATGGTGCTTTTCAATGAAATGATCAAGTCTTTCCACAAAAAGTTTTTCTAGAATTTTTGAGAATTGGGATAGGAGAGAGATCGGTCTGTAGTTGGTTAGTTGGTGTTTTTCTCCACTTTTGTATATGGGTATTACTTTTGCAGTTTTCATTTTTTCGGGGAAAATACCAATTTGAAATGATAGATTGCAGATGTAGGTTAACGGTGTTACAATGGTTTCAATTATGTGTTTAACAATCATCATGTCAATATTTGTGTAATCAGTTGACTTTTTATTTTTAAATGTATTTACAATTGTTAATATTTCATGTTCATTTACACTTTTAATGAAGATTGATTGTGAATTTACATTAATAAGTCTTTCATCCAGACCGTCCTCTCTCGGCTCCTCGATCTCATTTGCAAGATTAGGTCCTACATTAACAAAAAAAGAGTTGAATTCATCTGCCTGTTTTTGTTTGTTTTTGTGGAAAGTCTTTTTTATTGGACAATGTTTGTCATATAAATCTATAATAACAGACAGAAAGGCATCATATGACTCATTTGCTGCGTAGACCTTATTCCAGGTTTGCTTGAGGAGATCGGCTTTTAGTGCATTTATGGCTTCAGGTGTTCCTGTTTGGAGAAATAGGCCCCAATTAAGGTTAAGGACTCTTAACTCTTTCTCAGCCTGAACGCACTATTACGCAATTTTGCGCAAGAGCCTCCCAGCCGACACGCACTTTTACGCACTTTTTTTTTTTTTTTTTTTTTGAAACTTCAAAGCCTTCCCCAACTTCTGACATTGTTTGGAGTGAACCACATCAAAGGAAAGCCTCAAATCACCAGCCCAAACACAAACCAGCTGTCTCAGATCAGAGAAAATCACATCACATTACCACAACAATCACCAGACACAAGAGCTGTGGGAACCGTCTTGGCATTCTAGCCGAGTGAGAGCAATTGAGATGGCTGATTGATAAAAAGAGAGAGAGAGAGAGAGAGAGAGACACTGAGAGACACTGTGTGTGTGTGTGTGTGTGTGTGTGTGTGTGTGTGTGTGTGTGTGTGTGTGTGTTTGAGGAGAGGAAAAAAGAGAAAGAGCTAGTATTTTTTTTTTTCAACTTCAAAGCCTTCCCCAACAACAAACACAACAAACTGTCTCAGATCACAGAAAAACACATCATAATTATATTTACCTTTTGTATAGTCCATCCATAGTTTGTAGTAGTAACAGACAGTAGTAAAAGTAAGAACCATGACGATCCAGTAAAACTTTTTGTAACGGCTGTAGAAGTATAGTCCTCAGTAGTATACTAAAGCACTAAACTAAACCCCCCCCCCCAAACACATGGCTGATCCTTGCCGTGAATGCCGTACATCCAGCAATCCCAGGCCTGGGGAGGACCCAAATCACCATGGTAACACAAGGTAACACAAGCTGATTGGCCACACAATGGTAACCATGGTGATTTTAGTCATTCCAGGGCCCAGGACGAGAGAGAGAGTGTAGCAGACTCTCTATGTCTCTCAACCACTCGCTCTGCCACACCTCTCTCTCTCTCTTGCTCTAATTTCCCTCTCTCTCTTTCTTAGTAAGCGGTCTTTCACTCCCCGTGTCTCTATGTCTCTCGACCACTTGCTCTGCTACACCTCTCTCTCTCTCTCTTGCTCTAATTTCCCTCTCTCTCTCTCAGTAAGCAATCTTTCACTCCCCGTGTCTCTATGTCTCTCGACCACTCTCTCTCTCTCTCTCTCTCTCTTTTTTTTCCCCAACAGCTGACATTGTTTGAGGTGATCATCACAGTAAAGTCTCAAATCACCAGCCCAAACACAACAAACTGTCTCAGATCACAGAAAAACACATCATAATTATATTTACCTTTTGTATAGTCCATCCATAGTTTGTAGTAGTAACAGACAGTAGTAAAAGTAAGATCCAGTGTTGTTGTTGGTAGTGTGAGCCAGGTCTCACAAGCCAAGCTAAAAGAGAGGCGTCAATTGGGTATGGCAAGCTATGGCAGCTCACATACCTTGGCTACAGGGGGAATATAATAAAATGTACTGTAATCGTGCCTGTTGGAAAGGTATGGCAACATGACTGGTGTCTTGCACGCCGGGCCTCGCGCGCGTGAAAGACAGCTTTTTTTTTTTTTTTTTTGCCATACCTTTTTTTTGCCATACCTTTTTTTTTCGCTGAGCTAAACGCCCTGCTCGATCGGCCGTGGTCCGCGGACCACCGCCGATCGAGCAGGGCGTTTAGCTCAGCGGCGTCAGTTCAGAAAAAGCTAAGGTTGACGCTGGAATGTCTTTACAAGATTAGGAGCATATGTATCACTGACGCTTGGATTCAGCCGTCCTGGGCCCTGGAATGACTAAAATCACCATGGTTACCATTGTGTGGCCAATCAGCTTGTGTTACCTTGTGTTACCATGGTGATTTGGTACATGACCGTCCTCCCCAGGCCTGGGATTGCTGGATGGACGGCATTCACGTAGCAGCAGCCATGTGTATGGTGGGGGGGGTTTAGTTTAGTGCTTTACTATACTACTGAGGACTTGCTGGATGGACGGCAATCTCTCACCGTGTCTATATGTCTCTCTACCTCTCGCGGAAAAAAAAGGGAGAGAGAGTGTGTAGCAGACTCTCTATGTCTCTCGACCCACTCGCTCTGTTACACTGCTCTCTCTCTCTTGCTCTAATTTCTCTCTCTCTCTCTCTCTCTCTCTCACAGCCGTGATACAAGAGAGAAAGTTGGGGAGAGAGAGATTGATTGATTGATTGATTGATTGATTGATTGATTGATTGATTGATTGATTGATTGATTGAAGACTTTATTAGAAGTTTGCATAGGAAAAGGTACAGTTTCATTCACTGGTACAAGGTCTACTAAAAGGAGATCCATGAAAATACTAGGCTTATTTCCATAGTAAACCATATATCTCATATAACATTGAATGACAGACAAATAGAACACAGTACTATGCAGTAGATATGTAAAGAAAAACAAAAAAGAAAACAGTAAGAGTGCACGTGTGCGTGCGCATGCCCATGTTCGCGTGCACATGCATGTTGCACGTTGCAGAGGGGGGGGGGGGGGAGAGAGAGAGAGAGAGAGAGAGAGAGAGAGAGAGAGAGAGAGACAGTGACACAACGTAAACACATGCACGTTGCGTGTGTTTATTGATGTAAACTCAAGACATGCATCAGACTGCATTCTGAGATAGACAGCGCCGCCGTGTGGATGACAGGCGTGCCTGCATCCACTGCTATCAGTATGGACCAGAGCCCTTATAGGTCTATTGTCCACATAACTTGAGGGATTGAGCTGAAATGTGCCTTTATACTTGAAAAGTCTGTAAAACACGTATTTGTTTACCCATTTGTTTGAAAACATACTGCCTGATGCATCATTGAAGCCAAAAATAGAAGGCTGAAAAGAGTTATGTTTGATAGCATCCTTTCGAAAACATGTATTCAGAAAGCTGTTTTGGTGATTACATCGCCTACAAACAGCCCTATTTCTAAACAATAGAAAATGATAGCAACTTACTACTTGGCGGATTTGTAAAGAGGGCGAATTGATCTTTCCATACGTATATGGAAGTTGGTATATTCACAGTAGAATGAATAGATATTCTATTTATTATACTAAAAAGTCGTTTATCTCAAAATGTCTATGCAAAAAGGCTGTTTTGATAGCAAAACAATCTTTATAAAGTTGCCATTTACTAGACTATAGAACAAGATACAGATTTTCTAGTTTGATGTATCGGAAAGAGCGCGAGCAGGCCTTTCCAGTCATATGGGTGTGGTGTGCAATACACTCTACAGACGATGCGTAATCGTCCCCCAAAATGAGTGAAAAATCCGGCAGTAGAGACTTAGAGCCAGATTTAAGGGGGCTGAGAAAGAGTTAATCAAGTCATTTGATGACACCCACGGGTCTGTACGACAAACAATTCATGAGATATAGGGTGACTTCCTGTTCAGTGAGGGGCACTTCCTGTTTGGCAAAATAGGCCCCAATTAAGGTTAAGGACTCTTAATCAAGTCATTTCACACCACCCGCGCGTCTGCACGACAAACGGTTCACGAGATAAAGGGTCACTTCCTGTTTGGTAAGGGGCACTTCCTGTTTGGCGAAATAGGCCCTAATTAAGGTTAAGGACTCTTATTCTTGTCATTTGACGCAACCCGCGCATCTGTACGACAAATGGTTCACGAGATCAAGGGTCACTTCCTGTTTGGTGAGGGGCACTTCCTGTTTGGCGAAATAGGCCCCGATTAAGGTTAAGGACTCTTAATCAAGTCATTTGATGCCATCTACGCGTCTGTACGACAAACGGTTCACGAGTTAAAGGGTCACTTCCTGTTTGGTGAGGGGCACTTCCTGTTTGGCGAAATAGGCCCCAATTAAGCTCATGGACGATTAATGAATTAAAGCTGCAAGCAGCGATGACCGGGCCCTCGCAGCTCTACCCACGTCACAAGGCCAGCAGCCAATCAGAAACCAAACAGGAAGTCAGCCATTTCGACTAATTAGTGGCGTTTTGGCACATTTTTGGCCGTTATCACGGGTCGCACTTTAACGACAGTTTTTTGAGAAAAATTTGTTTTGTGAGAAAAAATTGTTTTGTGAGAAAAAAAAGGTTTTTTGAGAAAAAAAATGTTTTGAGAGAAAAAAAAAATTTTTTTTGAAAAAAAAACAATTTTGAGAAAAAACATTTTTTTGAGAAAAAAAAGGTTTTTTGAGAAAAAAAAATGTATGACACCAGCCGCGAGTCTGTACGACAAATGGTTCATGAGTTATAGAGGCACTTCCTGTTTGGTGAAGGGCACTTCCTGTTTGGCGAAGGAAGCGTCAATTAAGGTTAAGGACTCTTAATCAAGTCATATGATACCAGCCACAACTCTGTACGATAAACGTAGTCTCGCGTAGCCAGACAACTATTCCACAATCTCCGAATGCTATATAGAGTCTGGAAGAGCAGCTCCCGAACGGCGAGTATCGGAAGTAGCCACTGCTGCACTGAACTGTAGTCCCACTACAGTTATGGAAACATAACAGAAACACAATAGCTCAGACAAAGTCATTCGAGCTGCCTATTATTGTTATGAGTGTATAGTTTATGAAACGTTTGAAAACATCATGAAGGTGACACCAATAACACCAGAGAAAGACAAAATAAAGCCCCCAGAAATGTTGAAAGGAGACATAACGCTTCCAGTAGGACATGTTATTGCTACTCCGCTTTATCTCGCACTCACCGTTTCTATTTCCATCTGCCAGACTGTATGCCGGGAGCATTTGAGCAAATCGCGGAGGCAACAGTCTGGCCACGCGAGACTACGATAAACGGTTCATGAGATGTAGAGGCACTTCCTGTTTGGCAAAGGGCACTTCCTGTTATAGAGGGGGCGGGGCTTAATCAATTACAGCTCATCCCTATTGGCTGGAAAAAGACCAAAGTTGTGTGTGCATTTTAAAGTTTAAATCACGTTGCTAGGCAAAAGTATGGCAGAGTTATGTGGCGCCAAAGTTTCTGTTTTTTTTTTCGGAGTCCCCCATTCAAAGTCGATGGGGGTTTTTGAGCGTAGTTTTTTGCGAATTACGTTGCCATGGTAACGAGGATCGGAAAGAAAAGTAATAGCACACCATTCCCGGCCGAGCCGCACATTTTGATGTATATATTGCGGGGGTGGCGTAAATCGTGCGGCAGTTATTACGTGCCGAAATTTTCCCCATTCTAAGTGAATGGGGTTTTTGGGCGTCGTTTTTTGCTAATTACGTCGCAATGGTAACGCGGATCGGAAAGAAAAGTAATAGCAACCTATTCCCGGCCGAGCCGCACGTTTTGATGTATATATTGCGTGGGTGGCGTAAATTGTGCGGCAGTTATTACTTGCAGAAATTTGCAAGAACATTACTGACTGACTGACTTACTTACTTACTTAAGTATGGCGGATTACAATAAGTGTTTTGCCATTGCATTGCATGGCAGGCACACTTAAATACGGCTAGCATGATCAAGAACACAAGATAGTAAACGGCACAAAGCATTATAATTTACTTTACCGTTAGAAATAACGATTTGTTGGCTTCAAAGGAGGCATACAGACCAAAATAGGACCCCCCCTGAATGAGAATGTTTCCCCAGACCTTCTTACCTGGTTAGGTTGATATGCCTCAATTCTGACCCTGTTCTGAGATTTGTAGAATAGTCCCCACTGCTAAAACGGGCGTATCACCTCTATCCAAAAGCGCACATTTCGGCCGCTTCAAAAGATTTTTTTTTTTAATGAATCGTCCAGACATGCTTCCTAGACATACCAGACACGCTGTTGTAGCCTGTGAAGGGTTAATAGCCTTTTTACCAGGGCTAAGGAAAGCAATGCTGCCTCAAGCTCTCGCGAGATTTCACGAGACTTCCGCTCTAGCTCTCAGAGCTGATGCAGGAAGTGGCCGAGCTCATTGCTTTGTTTACATCAATGCACGGAGCATCTCGCTAAAACACTGTGTGTGGTGACTGTAGGAAGCATGTCTGGACGATTCCTAAAATATTTTTTTGTTTGGAAGCGGACGAAATGTGCGCTTTTGGATAGAGGTGATACGCCCGTTTTAGCAGTGGGGACTATTCTACAGATCTCAGAACAGGGGC
This sequence comes from Nannobrachium achirus, assembly GCF_963921795.1. Lineage (NCBI taxonomy): Eukaryota > Metazoa > Chordata > Actinopteri > Myctophiformes > Myctophidae > Nannobrachium > Nannobrachium achirus. Next base: position 7,379,903 of record NC_137828.1, read on the forward strand.
AGAAATGAGACATATCAACCGAACCAGGTAAGAACGTCTGTGGAAACATTCTCATTCAGGGGGGGTCCTATTTTGGTCTGTATGCCTCCTTTAAGTCCAGTATAGTTTCCCCTTCTAAATTGAAGTCAGCACCCGGGGGATACTGAGAAACGGAAGTAGGTGGGCGGGCCGTGAATAGGGCTAATTGGGATGAGCTGTATTTGATTAAGCCCCGCCCCCTCTCTAACAGGAAGTGCCCTTCGCCAAACAGGAAATGCCTCTACATCTCATGAACCGTTTGTCGTACAGACTCGTGGGTGGCGTCATATGACTTGATTAAGATTCCTTAGTTTTAATTGGGGCCTATTTCGCCAAACAGGAAGTGCCCCTCACCAAACAGGAAGTGACCCTTCATCTCATGAACCGTTTGTCGTACAGACTCGTGGGTGGCGTCAAATGACTTGATTAAGAGTCCTTAACCATAATTGGGGCCTATTTCGCCAAACAGGAAGTGCCCCTCACCAAACAGGAAGTGACCCTTCATCTCATGAACCGTTTGTCGTACAGACTCGTGGGCGGCGTCAAATGACTTGATTAACTCTTTGAGTGCCCCCTTTTTCACCACTAGAGGGCCCCAATGACCAGAGAATTTTACTTAGACAGTGCTGGTATATGCACAAGCCCTGCAGCCATGACATGCCTGAACACTTTCCTTTGTGCATGTACAGGAAGAGGATGAAGTTAGCTTGAAGTTAGCTATTGGCTACCAAGCATTTTAGAAGATCTATTTTCTGCAATTTAGCCTCGATTAAACCTTGCACACCTCATGCATGGGAAAAAAACAGAGAAGAATGAGCTCTAAAAAATCCAATGCAATCCTGGATTGCATTGGAGTGGATTTGTGCAGTTTGTTCACAGCTTTCAAACAAAAAAATCCGATTGGAAATCCGTTCAGGCATTCTTGAGATAATAGCCATTATGTTTTACATGTTATGTAAACAAAAATGGCTGCCCTGTATGTTAGATGGGGTTGTATGGGGGTGGAACATGCCAAATCGCGATTGAAATCATGTTCACCAGATTTGATGGGGTCCAAAAAAAAAAAATCAATTTTCTTTTTTTTTTTTTTTTAAAGCCGAACTAGTTCGGGATCGGCACTCTGCGATACGCTAATAAAGCCGAACTAGTTCGGGATTGGCACTCAATGAGTTAAGAGTCCTTAACCTTAATTGGGGCTTAATTTGCCAAACAGGAAGTGCCCCTCACCAAACCGGAAGAGACCCTATATCTCATCAACCGTTTGCCGTACAGACGCGTGGGTGGTGCCATATGACTTGATTAAGAGTCCTTAACCTTAATTGGTGCTTCCTTTGCCAAACAGGAAGTGCCCTTCGCCAAACAGGAAGTGCCTCTATATCTCATGAACCGTTTGTCGTACAGTCGATAATGTTAAAAAATCTAACACTAATCTAACGCTAATGCTAACACCAGGCGCCTCACCACCATTCATTGTGAGTACGACGGGACACCCCCACTTTCATAAAAACATAATCTCATCCCCCCCACCTTTTTTGCCGGCCGGGGTGTTTTTTTTTTTTTTTTTTCCCTGCGCTGCAAGCTGGCTCTCATCAACACAAACGTAACCTCTCAGTGGCATGTAGGGGCTATTTGGCTACTATTTTCCAGGACAATTTCGAAATAAACATTTTGAATGATCGATTGTATAGATGAAAAAAATAAAATAAAGACTCTTGTTTTGAAATGCGCTTCTGTGCAGAGAGGAAATGGCTTTCATAGGACGCCCCTTTAACGGTCATCCGATCTGTCGTCAGTGCGTATCTTGCGCGTCATGATGGACTTGTGGTGATATTAACAACACAGGCATAAAGGAATATAAACAGAACACCAAGACAAGACCATGTAGGCTATAAAGGCATTAAACATCGTCCTGCTCGTCTCATCGGCACTCAGTCAGCAATTGGTGAGTGAGTCGTGGCTATATTAGAGATGGAGTAATGATGGATGCTATGCTGCTAGCTGCTAACACTGTTTGGGCTAGCGTTGTGGACACATTGTATGGGTCTTGAAAATAGCCGATCTAGAAGTCTCGTTGTGAGCTTGTAGATCGGCTATTTTCACTTCTACTTGTTTGGGTTTAGTTTCTCTTGGTTCACGGGCTAAAACGTTTGGGAACCAATACCATCATGCTTGCTGTAGTAGACAGTGGTGTAAAATTAAGTAGATTAACTGAAAAGCTTTTGGAACTGAATGATTATATGATACTGGTGTTGTCTGTCTGTTGGAGTGTTGGTACCAAGAATTCCATCTACTATAACTATAGACTATCTTGCTGGCTGGTGCATGTGGAGAGAGGCAAAGGGAAAGTGTAGTGTGCCGTTCCCTATTGTTTAGCAAAAAAAATGGTTCTAGGTTTAACATAATTGCTATACATATTTTTGTAAAAGTCTATGGGGAAAATGAATGGGAGATTTTAAGTTGCACCAGTAAACCACTTCCGCTGCGATGATCTATGGGTGTTGTTGAAAGTTGAAACAGTATGCTTCTTTTTTTTTTCTTTTTCTTTTTAAAAAAACACACTACATTACGAATACGAGACATGAAACACAAAATGGTTAGAGCAGTGTAAAGCAATTCAAAGAAAAGCACTTACAGACAAAAAACATCTAACAATTCCCATACCCCCCCCCCCCCCCCCCCCCCCCCGCTCGGCTCACCACAGACAAAAAGATGTATCCTAAACAAGAGAGTTGTTAAGTCAACAAAGTTCCTGCAAACAGGAAAGAAAAAAGAGTGGGAGAGGAGTTTGTTTTAGTTCCCCCCCTTTTTTCCTGTGTTTTCCCCCCTTTTATCTATTATTTAGTTTTGTTTATTTTGTCCTGTTTCCCCCCCCTCTCTCTCCAAATAAGAAAAGGGATGGACTTAAGTAGGAAAAAAAATAATAATAATAAGGGTAATAATAATAATAATTAGAGAGCAGTGCCGGCGTGCAAGGTAGGTGGGGGGTCCCCTGGGTCAGTGCAATCAGCTTTGAATGTCATCAGGCAATCTTGTCAGGCTGGTGAGATAGTTTAGTATGGGGCCCCATGTGGACATAAATCCATCTCGGGACCCTGGTAAGTCGAATTTAATTTTCTCTAGTTTTAGGTATATCATCACATCTCTCAGCCATAGACCTGGACTAGGGGCAGAGGTGGATTTCCATTCCAGAAGGATTCTTCTCCGTGCCAACAATGTTAAAAAGGCAATAGCATCGTGTGTTGTTTTACCATAATACGGTTCTTTGGGCATAACCCCAAAAATAGCAATCATTGGGTCGGGGTGTAAATTCATGTTAAGCATATGTGATGTATGTCTAAATATGGTAACCCAGTAGCTCTCCAGTTGAGGGCATGACCAGAACATATGGGTCAAGTCAGCGGGAGAAGCATGGCAGCGGTCGCAGCTGTCGTCCACATTGGGATATATTCTAGACAGTTTGGCTTTGCTGTAGTGGGAGCGATGTAAGACCTTCATTTGTATCAGGCTAAGCCGGGCGCACGAGGCACTGCCATTCACTCGCATCTGGGCTTGGTTCCAAATATAATCTGGTATAGGTTCACCAAGTTCCCCCTCCCAGCCTGATCTAATTCTATCCTAAGGTGTCGCCCTTAACACATTGACCGCCATTTTAACATACCTCCGTACTCCCACCTGCCATTCGTCTCCATAGACTTCCATGTAATTGGGTGTGCACGGATCATGCACACCCATGCCTAGATAATGCACCACGTGTGTCCACATTGCTCACAGCTTTCAAACAAAAAAATCCGAATGGAAATCCGTTCAGGCATTCATGAGATAACAGCCACTATGTTTAACAAAGATGGCTGCCAAAATGGCTACCATGCTTGAAAGATGGGGTTGCTATGGGGGTTAAACATGCAATTTCGCGATTGCTATCATGCCTACTCCATTTTTTTGGGGTCAAAACATTTTTTTGAAATTTTTTTTTTTTGATTTTTGATTTTTAATTTTTAATTCTAAATACTATCGGGCCTGGCGGGGAAAGACATTGGAATAATCTCGGGACTATCGGGCCTGGCAGGGAATGAGTTAATGAGGAGATAACGTTATAAATGAAAGACATAAGCCCTTTTACCTGCCTGGGAGCATCCAAAATGGATTCTACTCCAGACCTGAGGGGGATAATAGGGAATGAAGGGTTATGTGTTCTGACAAAATTACGAATTTGAAAATATCTAAATAGGTGTGCGTTTGGGAGTTCGTATTTAATTGCCAGTTCCCCAAAGTTCGCAAAGATGCCATCAATATATAAGTCATTTAGGTTGGAAAGTCCCAATCTATGCCACATAGAGAAGCTTGGGTCTGTCCTTGCCGGGGGAAATAGATGGTTATTATATATGGGACTGTACAGTGATAGTTCACGGAGGTCAAAATAATTCCTAAATTGGGACCATATCTGCAAAGTACTTAGAACAATGGGATTAGAAGAAAATTGGTTAAACGAAATAGGTAAATTAGATGTAATTAAGGACAATAAAGATGTATTGGGACAGGAGTTTGCTTCGACTTTACACCAGTCCAAGGGTAATGGGCCCAGCAGATGATTTTGGAGATATTGGCAGCCCAGTAATAGAACTTCAGATTGGGAAGGGCAAGGCCGCCATCAACTCTAGATCTTTGAAGGTATTCTTTCTTTATTCTTGGATGTTTGCCTCCCCATATAAATGGTGAGAGTAGTGTATCGAGTTTAGAAAAGAAGGATCTGGGGATAAAGACTGGTAAAGCTTGAAATAAATACAGAAAACGGGGTAAAACATTCATCTTAATACAGTTTACCCTCCCTGCCAAAGATATATTGATTAGTCCCCATCTGTGTAGGTCAACTTTAAGTTTCTCCACTAGCGGTAAAAAATTATCTTTAAATAGATCTTTTAGAGTCTTACGGATGTGTATTCCCAAGTATTTGAAACCTGATTCTGAGCTACGGAAGGGCAATGCGTTCTGTGGGATTCGACGAGCCAGGTCATTCACTGGGAAACATTCACTTTTGCTATAGTTTAATCTATAGCCAGAGAAGGTGCCAAATCTATTCAGCAGCTCAGTGATCTTTGGGGCAGATGAGACTGGGTCAGATATATAAATTAATAAGTCATCTGCATACAGAGACAGTTTGTGTTCAATTCCCCATCTACCAATTCCCTGAATAAAGGGGGCTGACTCAAGGGCAATCGAGAGAGGTTCGATTGCGAGAGCAAACAGTAAGGGGCTTGCTGGGCAACCTTGTCTGCAGCCTCTTGAGAGCGCAAGCATTGAGGAGTTCATCCCATTGGTAGCAACAGAAGCCTTAGGGGCCGAGTAGAGAAGGGAGATCAAAGAAACTAAATTAGGGCCAAAACCGAAATTCCCAAGAACCTCCAGTAGATACGCCCACTCCACCCTGTCGAATGCCTTCTCCGCATCCAGGGAGACCACCACCTCGGGGGTCTCCGAGGATGCGGGGGAGAGAATAACGTTAAGGAGACGGCGAATATTCGATGAAGAATGACGGTCTCTAATAAAACCTGTCTGGTTGGTCGAAATAATGTCAGCTATTACTGTCTCCATACGTGAAGCCAAAATCTTTGCGAGAATCTTATAATCAACATTTAAAAGGGATATGGGGCGATATGAACTGCAGTTCAGTGGGTCTTTGTCTGGTTTCAAAATGAGGGATATTGATGCTTCCGTTAATGTTTGAGGTAGGAGGCCCTGATCCAGTGAGTCAACAAACATGTCCAATAGTAGTGGAGCTAGTTTATTAAAAAATAATTTATAAAATTCAATTGAGTAGCCGTCTGGGCCAGGGGTCTTCCCATTTTGTATAGTTGAAATTGAGTCTTTTATCTCACTCAGATTCAGTGGTTGTTCTAAGGCTTCACGCTTTGCAGGGTGGATAGTGGGGAACCGGAGGTTTCCAAGGAAATTCATCATGTCTGTGGTATCTACAGGGAACCTAGAAGTATTGCATCTACCTACCCGCTATATTTTGTACCGACAAATGCTGAATAAAAATTATATTAAAAAAAAAAAAAAATGAAAGTTGAAACAAAATTAGTTTGAATACATTTTAGGGGAGAAAAATTGGGTCTTTTTTTGTTTTTGTATCGAAAACGTATCGAACCGTGACACCAAAATATCGAACCGAACCGAACCGTGAATTTTGTGTATGGTTGCACCCCTAATATATATATATATATATATATATATATATATATATATAATGATTTGTCTTAAAATAACATGATTCTGTCTCTTGAATAGCTTGTATACATGAATATTGTGCAAATGACCGAATGTTAGTGATTGATGGTATTGACATGTGTTCTCAGTTAAAGGCAGGGTTACGGCCAATTGTACATGCATGTTTAAAATAATGCTGATGCCTTGTTGATGCATGTTCCCACTAAAGCCACTAGATGGCACTGTGCCTTTTGTTGCTCTCCCCGAAGTGAGATCATTTTCAAGTTTAGGAGGATTTTTAATCTAAACACAATCTCTTCCTTTGCTTTCTGTACCTTCAAACACACCCACAGACCACCCAACACCCCTAGTGTCAGGTTGTTCTGGGTTGGCTCCTATAGAGTCAGTTTGTCCTGGGTTGGCTCCATAGAGTCAGTTTGTCCTGGGTTGGCTCCATAGAGTCAGTTTGTCCTGGGTTGGCTCCCATAGAGTCAGTGTGTCCTGGGTTGGCTCTCATAGAGTCAGTGTGTCCTGGTTGGCTCTCATAGAGTCAGTTTGTCCTGGGTTGGTTCCCATAGAGTCAGTGTGTCCTGGGTTGGCTCTCATAGAGTCAGTTTGTCCTGGGTTGGCTCCCATAGAGACCGTTTGTCCTGGGTTGGCTCCCATAGAGACCGTTTGTCCTGGGTTGGCTCCCATAGAGACCGTTTGTCCTGGGTTGGCTCCCATAGAGTCCATTTGTCCTGGGTTGGCTCCCATAGAGTCCGTTTGTCCTGGGTTGGCTCCCATTGAGTCCGTTTGTCCTGGGTTGGCTTCATAGAGTCCATTTGTCCTGGGTTGGCTCCATAGAGTCAGTTTGTCCTGGGTTGGCTCCCATTGAGTCAGTTTGTCCTTGGTTGGCAACCTGATGAGCGTGAAAGTAATTTGTCTGAAGGCACTGTCTGAGTCACTCTCCAGTGATCAGAAGAAGTCACATATTGTGAAGCTTAAACCTTCCATACATGAAGCAAAATAAGTCCAGGTGAAAATGTTCTGCACCTGGCAAGAGCAATGAAGTTACTGCCCTTCTGCACATGACACAGATCATCGCCAGTGGTGGAGAACTCAACATTGTTGACTTTATAGGCAACCATGAGTGCAGTGACCTTACCCCATCATTCTTCCAGGAAGATGGCAGTATGAGAATGGGTACCAAAACAAGCCTAGTGAAGATCCTGAAAGAGGAGACGAAAGTGACCAGCATCCCTGATCTACCTCAAGATGACAAAAAGATAGCATTAGTCGTTGATGCTATGTGCGCGATGCGACAATGGTCTTACTCTTTTCACAAAGGTGAAATATTTGGAACCATTGCTGAATGATACAAACACCTGCTGCTGAATGATGTGCCTGCTGGCACTGAGATCACACACTTCTGTTGTGACAGGTACAGTGGATCCAGTATATGAAGTCAGTGAGCAGTACACAGCTCCTGATCCAAAGGAGTTTTTTGCAGTGTCAGCTAACAAAGCAAACCTTCTGAGCTTCCTCTGTGAGAAATGATGTGTGAATGAAAACTGGAGCCTGCTCTTGGCCCAACATCTCTATCTGGGTGGCGGATTCAAAGAAGACACGAAGAGTGTGGTGCTTACAGAAGGTTTGGTTATGGATGTTCCTTCTCTGGAGTCCACACAGCAGGAGGCTGACACTAGGATAATTGCGACCGAAGGTCACAGTATACCATGAGAAATGTCACAGCTTGTCTCCATCTGTCTGTCTGTGTCAGTCATTCAGTCAGTCAGTCAGTCAGTCAGTCAGTCAGTCAGTCAGTCAGTAAGTACACATTTATTACAGTCTATTGGTTCCCTTGTCACTGTGACATCACTCTGACATTCTCTGATAGTCCAGGCGTTTCGGGCAGTATTTTGATGGAATCGTGCACTTTATGATAGAAGCATGGAATTTGGCACACAGTTAGAACATGCCATATAGAACATTTTTGGCTATAGGGCCATCACAGATTTGTCTTGGGAAACTTGTGGGAGCCAATCAAAGTTGACGTCTCATAGACTTCACTATATAGTAAAATAATACAAAAAATAAATATGTTTTATGTAGCATGTGAGGGGTCAAACTTGGGGTTTGTCATGATTCTGAATCCAATGCAAGCATTTGTTTTGCACAAAAAACATTTCTTGGGCTAAAAACAGCCCCCATAAAACTAGGATTTAGTGATGAGTCTTCACTTTTCACAGTTTTGTGAAAGGAATGTTTGTCGTGCAAAACAAATGCTCATGTTGCCCTGAGGCATCTTACTAGTACTCTGCACCCTCTACAGTGTCAAAAATGAAGGAATTGACAGAGTTCTCATACATGTGAATGAAACTGACATCATTACCTTGTGCCTCTACAATGGTGAAAAATACCTCAGTGACCTTCCAGAGGTGTGGGTGAGAACAGCCCAGAATGCATACCTGCCTATACATCTACCATTTTGGCATTGGGACTTTCACAGTGTTGTGCCATGCCCTTCGTCCACAGTCTGAGTGGTAGAGATATCACTAGTTATTAGAGATGCGCGGATGTCGGTTTTAGCCGCGGTGCACCGCGGTGATCGGCGGTGAGGGTGGATTTGGATCAATCAAATATAATTATTAATTAATTTCGGATAACCGCGGATGAATTAATGCAGGAAATAAATTATGACATAATATATCTAACAGTAAAAAAGCTAAATCTCTGAATGCTTGTGTCTGTGAGTGTGTGTTATTCTGTGTAATTTGTTAATTTTTCATAACGAGGCACCAGTGCTCCAATGTTAGAGCTGCGACCACTTAAAGGCATCAGCATTACGGCATGCCTTGTTGCGCTAAACTTACCCCTAAGTAAAAAGTTGAATCTCTTTCATAGATCCTTCACCACCTCACGTAAATTGCAAAGTATAGGCTACTGTAGGTTAGTTAAACTTCCCACTAGAAAGCTGTGTGTGTGTGTGCTTGTTTGTTCCTCTCTCGCTGTCGCTCTTGTCTCGCTCGCTCTCTCGGTGTGTAAGTGTGTGCCTGTTTGCAGGGACGTGCAGAGAAATTTTATTATATATATTTAACTATCGAGAGCGCTCTCTTTCTTTCTCTTTCCCTCCCTCCCTGCATGCATGCATGCATGCGTGCGTGATGTCGGGACATCACATTACCTAAACATGATTCATTGGCTGGTTTTGTAAGTTGTCTAATACGAATTAAAATCGGGACATATGAAGAGCAGCAGCTGTCAGCGACAAGCTTGATTTGCCTTTCACCGCATAATCAATAGCGCGGTGCGTCCCGCTGTGTTGGCCTTGAATCTCCCAAACCGTAAATAAAACAAGGCCATAAAAGATATGTTTCTGGATAAACAAACGTGTCTATAACCACTCAAACTGCATGGCGCACTGTGCGCAAAGACGCTGATCATTGATTTATTCCTGCATGCAAAACCGAACTGTTTTAAAGTGACTTTCAAAACTCAACAATCTGCTATAATACAAAGCGCCTCGACGCTGCTGCTGGGCTGCGCTGCGAAGCGATACGAAATTAAACCAGTGACATTAAAAGTAAGATCATGATACAAACTTTAAATGGTAGTAGGTTCTAATCATGATGTTTATGAAAATAATATTAATAACTAGTAACTAGCATGCGTTCGTTCCTATATATAGGCTACAGCGCAAGGCATATTAATGTCAGGCTTTGGTGAGCTTGTTGTCCCGTGTCTAATCCAGGGGATTCTCAAACTTTTTTATAACTATTCAAATAACAGGAATAAAATCCTTAGCGTTTATATAGTGTCATTTTCCCAAGCCTGTTTTTTTCCCTGCTAAACCATGAAGTTAACATTGAAAGCGAGAGTATTTGAGAGGTCAATTGAAATGCTAATTCAAATTCGGAAGACAATAGAACCCCCGCTGGCAGCAGGGGGAGGAGGTGTTGCGCTCCTGGGCCAAAAGGGAGAAAATGTAACGGTCAAAATGAACGATAATTGCAGGCGGAGTGGTAGTTTTTCATTTTCAGTCACCCAAGTGATAATGGGCGGATAATTAATTTGCGCGGATGGATTCGGATGGCCTCAAAAGCCTATCCGCGCACCTCTACTAGTTATCCATGTTTCACTGGAAAGAAGGCATGGTTCAAGAGCAGCATGAGTCTGGATATACCTGCACTTGAAGAGTTTGGTGAGAACCCTGACAATGCCATAACAGATGACCTCCTCAATCAGGCAAGAGACCTGACAACACAGGTCCACAGCTGATCACTTTGAGCATACAGGCAAACTGAGAGCATACAAGTTCCTGAACAACAGATCAATGCTCTCAAAGATACTACCTCCAACAGAGAATGCTTTTCTCCAGCACCTGAAAAGGGCTGCTCTGGCAACACTCATTGACAAGAGTGCACACATCACCAAACCACAAATTCCCTCATTTACAGAATTTGGTTGGTCTCTGGATAATGGAAATGAATTTCCACTTCCATCTACACTGCCAGCCTGGCCTGTGTCAGTGGACAAGATGATATCATGTGGATATGTCAAAGGCTGCAGAAGAAATGTTCAAATACATGTTTTGCCTCCAATAGTTGTGTTTCTTCATTGTCAATGTGAGAATTTTCATAAAAATAAAGACATTGATATGTAAAATATCATAGTAACATATTCATTTTGCATTAACAGCGTAACCTTTCAACCCTCAGATAAGTTTAACTCAGTTTGATTTGTCATACAACATAAAATACCTTCAATTAAAGGGTTTTGCAAAAAAAACATGGCGACCATTTGCAATTTTTGCCACCTGTAGCTTTCCAGTTGCTAGTTGACCAGGTTGTCCACCCAGGTTGTGATCAGTGAAGGTCGAAGGCTGCACTCACACTGGAACGCACTAAGTTCAGTCAAAGTTGTTTCAAAGTTCTGTGTGTGTCAAAGTCTCTTCCAAAAAAATAATACATTTCCCACAATGCTTTACGGAAGTGGGCGGTTCCGCTTGAGGAGGAAGCAGATATGGTATTTGGCCATGTAGTTCTTTTGGAGGTGTCATCGGGTGAAGGCAGAGTACCTGCTGCTTTTTGGTGACACGTAAAATGGATCTACAAGCTCACAGCGTGCCACCATGCAACACGTTGTGAGCTTGTAGATCTGCTATTTAAAAAAGTTACTTTAGGCACTCGAAGTACATTCTAATGCCAACGCTAATACTAATCCATTTATAATATTTTTCGTTCTGAAATGGAGGTTTCATGTCACTGCAGTGCAGACAGACTCCTCTGCTGTGGAGTACAAACTACAAGTGCACACAGCTGTGTGGGATTGCATCACAGCCTTTCTGCCCTATTGGTTGGCAGTTGAACCCTGCCCTTCTGTCTCATCAAGTGCAGTGTGTCTGCCCTCTAATGTTTGCCTACAACTGTCTCTGTGCGTGTTGAGTGCGTGTTGTGTGCTTGTTGGATGGTACTCTGTGCAACCACAGGACTCTCTCTAGACTTCAAACCATGTGACTTCCATCCGGAATGCATTGTGCTGTCTCTGCCCCTCGCCTCCCCCACACAACTCTCACACAACTTAGTGCCTGACTGTTTGTAGGGAGCCCTAGATTTCATTTCTGGTGCACAACCTTTTACAACGTTTTATCTCTGTAAAACCTCTTTGCCCCCTGGGTAGTGTGACGATGTGGCAATGCAGGTTCCAGAAGATGTCCTTCTTTGGTTCAGAATACTCACATGCTGAGTGGTGTCAGGTGTGTCTTTGGTGTGTTTGAAAGGCATACTCATCATGGATCATGTGAGGAGCTCACATGATGGAGACGTGAAGTCTGACTCCTGGTGTCCACTGTCCATGTGGTGAGACGTGACGGACTCATGGTCATACAGTAGTGTCAGCGGTTATTTGAACCCTATACTATTATAACTACAAACCACTTGAACCCTTGAAAATATGGATAAAATGTGAAATAAGAAATGTAAAAATTTGAAACTACTGCAATAAAAAGTATCAAAAAAAAAAAAAAAAAAACCTTGAAAAGCAAAATTAATTTATGTCATGAATTCAATTACAATAATGATGCTGAGTTGGAAGGAATAATCCAATGTTTGAACATTATGACATAAAGGGGTCATCAATAAGTCCTGTGAGATGACAGTCCGGTCCAGGGAAATGTGAGACTGATAGTTTATATTATGTCTGTGAATTCTCACATTAGTCCTGTGGGGAGTGATGCTTTAATCCAAGGTTTGGGTGGAAGCCTATGAGTCTGTAATCTCACATTAGCAAGTTTCATGTAAATTCCAGGTTTAAGAACTTGCTTTAGGTAGGGAGATTTACTTTGAAAATCAACATCTTGTGACTGACAGTGGCCCCCTGCATGTTCCGGGGTCATAGGTCAGTGTGTGTGCTATAGAGAGACTCTTTACTCCAAAAACAGTGTGGTATCCTTTGGAAACCATATTCACCAAATATGGGCATGAATTTCATAGTTTATGGTGTATTTTATCTATCCATTTGTCAGATCCATGGAACAGAAGGCTGTTATTTACATTAGGGTAATTCAATCAAGTCTGTCTGCCTGTCCCTCAATGCAACAAAGGAGGCTTATTTCCATTCACCCCCCAGGGCTCCTGGGTACATTTGTCAGATCCATGGAAAAGAAGGCTGTTATTTACATTAGGGTAATTCAATCAAGTATGTCTGCCTGTCCCTCAATGCAACAAAGGAGGCTTATTTCCATTCACCCCCCAGGGCTCCTGGGTGGGGCAAAAGTCACAGGCCACTGTCTTTGTGTAGGAATGTCACCTGCTGTGGTTAGCTATTGATAAGGTGTTTACAGTCAACAAAGGCCCTTGGGTCAAAGGCCCATTTGGTCAACAGATGCTAACGTACTCAACCTGTCTGGACAAATGAAGGGGTCCGCCTTTGAGTTAGCTTTAAAAGACCATAGATTTGTATGTACTGGTGTCTTCTCCGCTGGAAGCCGTGAGGCTGATGGTCGGCTCTGTACCATGGCTCCATTGCATCTCCTACAATAAACCTGGAACCTCTGATCAAACCATCTGTCCGTCTGCATTCCTGCCTGCCTGCATTTGCCTGTCTTTCTGCTAATCTTCCTCCAAGCAACAAGGTTGAAAATAGTTGAACTCATAGTCTTTAATATACCTCAACAGCCCAAAACAAACTAACTAGGGTCCTTCTTAACCTTCCCTATCAGACTCACCTCACCGCTACTCACCAGTTAAGAGTGGGGTGGCTCAGAGTAGATGACAGAGTACAGCAACTTGCAATGGGCCTGGTGTACAAGATACACTTCACCACTAAGATACGCATGTACCTGTCAAAATACTTTATAAACGTTAAGGAAGTCCACAATTACGACACCAGAGGCAGCGCCACAGATCACGTTCAACCCAGAGTCAACTCAAACAAAGGGTCAAACTCATTCTTCTGCTATACCACCAAAATGTTTAACGCCTTACCGAAGGCCATAAAGGAGTGTAGTTCCCTAGCATCCTTTAAAATCGCCCTGAAAAACCACTTACAGGCGGCAGCCGTTCGCAACTGGCAATAACAAACTTTTTTTTTTTGTCTCTCTTATTTTATTTTCTCCTGACTATATCTACTGCATAGTACTGTGTTCTATCCGTCTGTCATTCAATGTTATATGAGATACTTCAATGGTTTCCTGTGTAAATAAGCCAAGTGCTTTTCTAGGATCTCCTTTTAGTTGACCTTTGTCTAAAAGACTGGGCTTTTAAATCAGGGTTTCAACCCTGTTTTCCCTTAATTTTAGATCAAGCCGAAGGTAAGCATCTCTGTACTGCTTAAATGCTAGATGCAAAATATTATTTGTGAGTTGTTGAAGGCTAAATGAGGCTAAAGGTGACGAGAAATGTACAAATAGATTACCACACACTTGCATCCTGTTATGATGAGACACATTTTGGTTAAAAAATGAAAAACAACAAATGAAGAAGTAACTTGGGTACACTTATGGGGAAGTGAATCCAGACAAAGTCTGGCAGAGGTGTATATGTTACAGTACGTTTGGGTAACTCAGTACGTTCATGGTAAGAGCGCTTGTTTTGTCGTTCACCACACACCAATCACCACCAGATGGCGACGACAGCCATTCACTAGTGAAGGCGCTGACGTCACTCGTTTGCGACTCTCTTTCTTTATTTACTAGCCTAGCTCGGCAGTGTTTAGCCATTAGCTTACTATGCCTTACTCTAACCCTAACCCTAACCTTAACCTCAGTAAAACTATGCCTAACCCTAACCCTAACCCTAACCCTAACCTCCGTGGGGTGAGGCGTTATCATTCCTGCCGACGCGACGTTGTTGTGGCTCAAAGCGACCGCTTGTTCCGCCCGTGCCGCACGACGAGTGCTCCGTTTCTCGATCGTACTGTTTCTCTATCAAACCGTGACATATATATACTGTCCCCTTCAGAAGGAACATTGGGCTCTCTACCCCAGCGAGAGGTCGCACGTCAAAAGACCTCTTGCTCCAATCTGACAGAGATAGAGCCCCCAGGATTAACAATTTTAATTCTGTAAAATAAAGTATGGAATGGAAATGATCAACCGGTTGGTGCATCTCTAACCTTTGAAAGGATAATAAGAATTTATTCTGCTTTCTTACTATGATGATTATTACCCTTATAGTGTAAAAATGGAAACGATGATTTTGACTAAATTGGAAACATTTAAATATACTTTGAATGCTTTTGCCTTTTTCTATTTCTGTAAAAACCTTTATTTCTTAATAAATGTACCTGCAAAATAAATCATTCTAAAAATCTGATTTCTAAAAGCATCATCATGAAATGTATAACCATAGAATTCTGCTTAAATATGATGTGTTGAACCTATAATCTAAGTGTGGCCTAACTTGTTGGGATATTGATTTGAAGGTTTAGTTAATATTCAAAAACACCTCCTTGGATCTAATTATCCTAGATTCAAAATAACTACTCTGATATTACAACCAACAGTCAGATCCAGCAGCGAGCTACAGTTAATCTCAGGTTACAGAGGAGGACCACTGCATTGGGTCATAGGCAGAGGTTTCTGATGTTGAAATTAGGAGGGACTGAGAGATGGATGTAGTTAGATTTCAGAGCGAGTCGTTGCAAATATACGCTTAAAGTTGTCTATTGTTATTTAGACTTCTAAAACCTATTGAAATGGATAGCGTAACGCCATCCTGTATGGGATTGCGTGGATCAATAACACCTTGTACCAGTGAACTGTACCGTCATGAAACCGTACCTTTCTCTATGCAAACTTCTAATAAAGTCTTCAATCAATCAATCAATCAATCAATCAATCAATCAAACTCTGCCTGGCTATGTTTAGCCATTCAGTTAAAGTGGTTACCAGGGGAGAACTGTAAAGTTCATTTCTGTGAAGTGTGTTAACCAGAATGTACCCAAATTGTGCCTTTATGTTGACCCATAGTCACTACAACGAGGTAGGGGATCCCTGCTCCATCTCCCCATCAGTTTTGGGGTCCCTGGCCTGAAAATGTTGAAGACCCCCTGACTTAGACTATTATTATATTTTTATTGTTTACACTATAAAGGGACACACACACACACACACACACACACACACACACACACACAGAGGTGCTCCTCATTATTTCTCCCTCCTCTTTGTGTTTTCTATCATTGTCTTTCTCTCAGCTGGGACTCCATCACAGCCCTCCCTCTCTCTACAGCAGACATGAGAAAGTCTTGGCATGACGACTACACACAGTGGAGACGTGACCTCTATGTCCGCTTGCTGTGAGTGTTCATCACACAGAAAGCAGAAACAAAATACAATGTGTACTCACCTTCTTCTAGACCCCAGACGAGCTGAACAATTTTATCACTTATTGAATGATGAGTTGAATCTGATGTTTCATTCTCTGTGTGTTGGTGAGCAGTGTGCGGAACATGTCAACAGGAGACCCAGCTGAGGACATTAAGGACCTGGTGACTGATGCACAGAAAATAGAGAGGAACATATTTAAGTCAGCAAACAGCTATGTAAGAACCTAATATTCTGTCCATGACATTTATTTACAATGACTATTCATCTCTCCATCTTTCAGTCAGTAAAATAAAATAAAAACAGTAAAATAAATATTTTAAAATGTGTGAAATAGGGATGCCAGATAACCACATGAACCCTAGCGTCCTTATTCTGAAGTGAACATTTAGCTAAAATAGTCGATCTACAAGCTTACAATGGATCACAATGCAACCCAATGTGAGCTTTTAGATCAGCGATTTTAGCTAAACAGATTTGGTGTTGAGAGAATAAAGCATTGTGCCTAGTTCGGAGCCCTGGGGGACAAGCTCAAGCTCAGTGTGAGCTTGTAGATCTGCTAATTCCACAGAATGTTTGCTCCAGAATATTGAAGCGAGGGTTCATGAGGTTAACAGTGTTCTACTTACATTAAACTGTTCACTTATACCTACCTATACCTGTAGTGAGGTCCTGATCACTTCAGTCTTTTATTTTGGAAATACAGGAAGTTAAACTTAGTTCCAACCAATGTTAAGGAACAGTGTGTTAACATATTGATGTCGTTTGACTCTCATTGTCTGTTGTGTGAAATACAGGTGAAATACTTGGACCTGTTGAGAGAGAAGAGGTCTGAGCTGTGGGAGAAGATAAGGGGTAAGATTGTATTCACTGACTACACACTCGGTCGGTCGGTCGGTCGGTCGGTGCTGTCTGTCGGTCGGTCGGTGCTGTCTGTCTGTCTGTCTGTCTGTCTGTCTGTCTGTCTGTCTGTCTGTCTGTCTGTCTCACAAAATACAGTTCAATACAGGGTCTGATTATAAACCCCCAAAAATCTATTTGAAGTATTTAAAATGTTTTTCAAAAAAAGAAAAGAAAAAAAGGCAATTAAGTTAATAGTGAGTCTAGGGTTGATGTGGTTAAACTAACATGTTCACAGTGTGTCCATTTAACTCTTACTTCATCATTATTAACTTGCAAAACTATGGAAACTAAACAGGAAAAAGAAAAAAAAGAAAACTTACTGAGAATAAACGACAACAGTATTATATAAGCAGTGCAGGTGGCTTCCTTTCTCCAACACACACACACACTCACTCATCCACACACAACAAATACACACAAAGATCCACTGCCCCTATCAACCCCATAAGCGAACTGAGGCTTTCCCCCCTCCCCATACGTGTATGTCTACCCATCCCACTTGATATGGGATGTGCATGTTGCCACCCCTAAGTCTCCCGACTATTATGGTCTCTGTCCAGCAGAGGGGATTTGTGCAACTTAAACAAAACCTAATTAAATGAAAACTATGAAAAACAAAAAGTGTTGTCTGGTCGCTGTCCGCGGTGCTGAAACGCCCCAGCGCGTGAGTTGATCGCTTCAGCACCACTAGTTGGGGGATATCTTAAAAAGTCCTGGAATAAATTCCTTACCAAAACATTTCTTCACCAATGTGTTTGTAAAGGTGTCTAGTAACACATCTCACAAATACTGAAATTCAGTTTCCCTAGGAAAATCTTTGACAGCTAGGGTAATTCTGGGTCTCATTCACTCACTATACACTATAATACTATAGGGGGGAAAATCACTCCCAAAAAAATATGCTTTAAGTGGGTTGTGAGGGGTCTAACTAGGTGTTTTTAATTATTCTGAATCCATTGCATTTGTTTTGCACAAAAAAACATTCATTGGGCTAAAAACAGCCCATAAAATGACGGTTTAGTGATGAGTCATCACTTTTCAGAGTGGTATGGGGGTCCATTTCTAGCCCAAGGAATGTTTTTGGTGCAAAACAAATGCTTGCAATGGATTCAGAATAATTAAAAACACCTAGTTAGACCCCTCACATCCCACTTAAAGCATATTTTTTGGGAGTGTTTTTTTCCCCTATAGTATAGTGTATAGTGAGTGAATGAGACCCAGAATTACCCTAGCTGTCAAAGATTTTCCTAGGGAAACTGAATTTCAGTCTTTGTGAGATGTGTTACTAGACACCTTTACAAACACATTGGTGAAGATTTTTTTTGGTAAGGAATTTATTCAAGGATTTGACACTATTTCTAAAGATATCCCCCGACTACACAGACAGTGGCCGCAGTGCTTTTAAGATCGTCGGTGATGAATTATGCCCCTGTACACAGCCTGGGGTTTCCACAGTGTAATGCTATTATTTAGCGAAAATGTAGAGTAGGCCCAATAGTTATTATTGAACAAAAGCAGTAGAGCAATAGATGTGATCGACAATGGACCTATTCTTTTTTCTTTTGTTTTGTTATTTGTGTTTAGGGAGTTATAATGGCTCATTAAGCACCAAGACTCACAGCGCATACACGTCAAGCAGACTGGGCAGAGCATCACCGGCGTCTTTTGCAGCATTAGTTTCATTAATGAATTAGCAGTGCAGCAATAATAGCAATACAAAATAAAAGATAAATGATTGAACACCAATAGAGGCAGCGCCGCCCGTGAATTTGGATGTAGGCCTATAAATTAGTAGGAAAATAAAAGAGAACTAACTAGCTAAATACATGCACTTACAGTGGTCAGGACCACAATCAAGTTATGGTTCGGCTGGTCGTGCGTCCTGCCCTGTAATGGTCACGTCCTTGTTTTTCTTTTTTTTTTCTTTTTTAGAACTTTCGTTGTTTAAAGAATTAAAATGGATAATTACACAAACACCAGACAAACAGGGGGGTGCATCACCGCAAAGACCGTCATTTATAGCATTAGTTTCGTACATTAATTAATTCAGCTAGATAATATAGATAACAGTAATAATAACAGCTAGAATGACAGTAAGAAAAAAATAATAATAGAAAAAAAATTATGGGCAGGGCGCTACCAATAGCAGGCTATTGCTGCATTGTTTCTTGCATTGATTCATTCAAATAGGCAACGTAGTAGGTAATAATAAGAATAGCAATAATACAAGAATAAAGATAAAGCAGCACGTCCCGCAAGAGCTGGCTTTTGCTGCATTAATTAGGGTGTTAATTTCGGTCAATGCCGTGACATGAGCAACTAGCCATACAGAGAGATGGAAAAAAATACTAATATAAACCTGGCAGGATGTGAGTCAGGATGTACTAGTGGTTAATTCAAATAAAATAAAGAAACAGAAAAACAACTGAGACAAGAAGGAAAACCAGACCCAAAATACTATTCTACATAGGGGTAAGATGCGCTGTGGCTTCTTTTGTGATGATAACGATTACATACATAGGCTACACACACATGCTTACACACGCCACATACATACATACATACATATGCAGGCTACATATAAATCCCCATACATACACAGGCTACATACAAGCTGTATTCATTCGTACCAGCACACACCCCTGTCCACACATTGTGTGTTTATACGTGCATGCACGCACGATGCACACATACATACGCACACACATGCACACGTAGACAGTATTTTCTTTTTTTTTGGGTAGACATACACGTAGGGGGAGGGGGGAAAGCCTCAGTTCGCTTATGGGGTTGATAGGGGCAGTGGGTCTTTGTGTGTATTTGTTGTGTGCGTGGATGACTGACCCAAGAGAACCGCTGTTTGTATAACATCCGCTCATAATTTTAAATGATTAGTTCATTAGTCAGTTAGTGAAACATTCGACTTAGCTTATGATGCAGGAAAAATAGTATTTGTATGTATGTTCTTAGGCGCCCTCTCCTAATGTAGGGTTACTGTTTGTTGGTATGTATTGTTTTGTCTTCATGTGGGGACTACGGATGAAATTTAGCATTCTTGCTAATTCCGGCTTATTTACATTGCATTCATGTAGTGTTCATTAATATGCATTGTCCCGTCTAAATAAACAAATAAAGTAAAGTAAAGTAAAGTGATAGGCAGATCTTCGTTGTCATGAAGTGAGCAGAGTGTCATTGTCGCCGTCTTGTATCTGCTCGCTGCAGTTCGCTGCCTCTGAGAAAGGCATCAATCTCCTTAGAGCGGAATGATTTATTTTGCCCTTCGTGGTCAAGTACTAAAGTGGATGGGTGGACTGTTGTCCCTCAAGACGAGTTTGGCTGCGGAGAACATCTAATTTATTTTCTTTTGGAGTGCTGGTGGAATGTCGGGGAAGATCCTTATTGTTGAGTTCTCAAACGTGAGTGTGCCCCTTTCTCTGGAGAGCTGTAGGACTTTCTGCTTTTCTGGGAGCCGGAGGAATCGGACCCAGACGGTTGTGGTGGCTGGCCTTTGGGTGGGAGCTTGGCTGGGGAGCGGTGCGCCGCCTGAAGTTCAATGCGTTTTGGGAGAGACTCGGTTCCGAGCACGTTCGAAAACAATGTCTCAAAGAAGGCCAGCGAGTCAGGGCCCTCTCGGCCCTCAACTAGCCCCCTGTACCTTTAGGTTGAACCTTCTGCTTCTGCTCTCCATTTCCAGGTTTTTTTTCTTGTAGTACAGTGACTTCTTTTTCCAGTTTTTGTAGGCGACATTCATGTAATGCGACGCGGTCCTCCCCGTCGCTGATCCTCTGCTCCGCGGCCTCCACTCTCGTTGTTAAACCTTCCAGTTTATTGTCCATGATTAGATTGTCACGGTCACCTGGATTTCATCCACCTTTTTAGCAATGCCAGTTGAGACCTCAGTCCCGTTCTGTATCGCTTTCATTAAGTCATTTAGGCTCAGTTCTCCAACTTCTCCGGAGCCTGGCATAATGTTTGGGGTGCGGCGTTTCCTTTGTTTCAGTTGTGTCTAGGCTGGAGTGTCTGCAGGTCCTTTACTTCTCAGCCCTCTACTCATTTATCTTTAGTTTTTTGATAGTTTTAGTTCTGATTAAATGTCATCAGTCGATTTTAAAGCGATTTTAAAACATTGAATAAGTTGATATTTTGAGCTTAGTGTCAGGAGCTTGGGTTGCGTGCTGCCACTCTCTAGCACTGCATGCTGGGAAATAATGTTAATAATGATGAAACATTGTTCGGATATTAAAATTACAAGCTGGAATGTTCGAGGAATGAGAAAATTGGCTAAACTAAAACAAGTAATAAATAGGATAAAATATCTTCAATCAAAAATAGTTTTTCTACAGGAATCACATTTGATAGCATCAAAAATTGGACAGGTCCGATATTTTATGCATCTTACAATAGTCATGCAAGAGGTGTAATTATACTTACCCCTATCGTTATTTGCGTACATGACAACCAGTGCTATTGCTGGTGTACGGCACCAAATTTCCATGGCCCACCATATGGATCCTGTGGGCGTGAAAAATAAGGGGGTGGGCTCTACATGTCCTCTGGGACCCCATCTACGTATGGACACCACTTGTTCGCCCATCCGTCTTACGGATGCTTTTTTATTCCATTTTATTTGTTTTAGGGTCCTATCTTGCAGTTCAAGCCTATTTCCACAGGGTGGCAGGCTACTTTCCCAACCTACTGGAGGTGAACATGCAGGGGCGTCAATTGGGTATGGCAAGCTATGGCAGCTGCCATACCTTGGCTACAGGGGGGAAATAATTAAATGTACTTTTCATCGTGCCTGTTGCTAAGGTATGGCAACATGATTGGTGTCTTGCAAGACACCAGTCATGTTGCCATACCTTAGCCTTTCCTGAACTGACGCCGCTGTGAACATGTGTACACAGCCAGCATATTACTCAATGCCAAACTTTGCACACACACTCCTTGCCTGCCAATCCACAACCTCCACCCCTCCATGGATTTCATTTATTTATTTCATAAATATTTTTCATCACAATTGGGTTTGTGGGGAGCCATCCCTGCTTCAAGCTGTCACAGCACGGCACCAACACTTCAAACTAGTTAAAAAACCCAATACAGCAGATCTACAAGCACCTCACAGATCTACAAGCACCTCGCACATGCCAGGGACAGAGTTAGGTTGGCCTGCATAAGCCTTGCTGTCAACACACTATACTACACCACTCAGGCCACCAAGCCAGGTGTGGTCAATTAGTGCCTTCTTTTGATCAGTGGCTTCTGCTTGATGAGTGGCACCAGTCTGTCTTTGTTCACTGGTCAGTCAAGTTCACTGGGAGAGAATATGTTTCAGATCAGTGCAAGTGTATTTGTTTTCCATTTGGACTTACTGTGTTTTGTTGGTACAGTATGCGTGCGACTAACATATTTCTGCTAATTCCAATTTGTTTGTTGTTTAATTAGCCGGATTGTGAATGCCCTGCATTTTTCTTTCATCTTTAGAACCACACGTGTGTAACAAAACAGAGTGGTGATCATTTGGTGTGGGTGAAGAGAAGAAAAACATTTAATTAAAGGAGTAGTTCACCCCCAAAGTGACTTTTTTTCTATTGAACTCAAGTCTCCATGGCGTGAGTAATACATTGAAAAAATAAGTCATTTTGTGGGTGAACTACTCCTTGAATGTCAGTTTTGTGGTGTTTTGACTGGACACCCTGAGGATATTGCCAGATAGACAGACAGACAGACAGACAGACAGACAGACAGAGAATTGTAGGCCTTGCATTTATTTGACTTGGTTCCAACAGATGGCGAAAATAGCTAATCTTCAAGCTCACAATGCCTCACTGTTTGGACAAAGAGTTGAGGCGTTACATTTTGTAAAACACGGCCTTGTGAAAATAGCAGATCTACATGCTCACAACACCTCACAACGCAGGGCGGCGTGAGCATGTAGATCTGATATTTTCACAATTTCTGCCCCTAATATTTAATTTATCATTTTAAAAGTATTAAAAAGTCCTTAAATTGTCTCTTTAGAAATGTGCAGATAGCCTCTGTACACTGTTGAGTGGAAAAACAATGTTTCACATTAAGCTAAACATTTGGGACCACCCAAGATCATTTGGAGACCCCTCTAGGGGTCCCATAGTTGAACCACTGACTTATAAGGGGAGTATGGAGACCCCTCTAGGGGTCCCATAGTTGAACCACTGACTTATAAGGGGAGTATATGAGGCTGGATCCGTCTGGAACACTGCACTAGGCTCTCGCCAGCTCTGTAGCTCTCCACACTTGAACAGTTGTGTTTATAATAATTAACCCCTGTGTCAATAGGGCAATAGTTTTACATGACTTTGTGTACACAGCCAATAGTTTTACATGAACATGTTCAGGCTTTAGTACTGTACTGTCTCGTGTAGCCCAACAGAGCCCATCACAGCACAACACGGCCCACCAGATCCCAATACAGCCTACCAGAGCCCAATAGACTCCAGCAAACCTAAGTCCAGCCCAGTCCTGCCCAATAGGAGTATAGACCAGGGAAGGGGGGTAGTTAGATGACTCCACCAGGCCATTACAGTGACTGTAATGGCAGACCAGGGTAGACAGGACTGCACCAGACTCCACCAGGCTGCTCCATGCTCCAGCCAGCTCTGTAGATCCTGTGTACACGGCACTCCTAACTCGAAAGGTCAAGGAAAAGGGTCGTTTTAGGCGTCAAAACAGGCCCTTTGTCCTTAAAATGAATAAAAAAATCAAAAAAATATGTTTTGTTTCAGGCACATTTCATATTTGAAGCATGCCCGATCTGATGGAATGGGTTTCGTGTCTCTCCGACACTTTGAACCCTTTACGATTGCGAAAAAGACACCGAAACCCGGATTTTTTTCCTTAAAATCAATAAAAAAATCTAAAGAAATCCGTTTGTTTTACGCAGGAAACACTTTTCATATTTGAAGGATGCCTGATCCGATGGAATGGGTTTCGTGTCTCTCCGACAATTTTAACCCTTTATGATTGCGAAAAAGACAAATTTGCACGCCACCAACACGATTACACATTCTTTCGGATAAAAGACACATATTCTGACTTACTGTTTGACGCTAAATCCAACAAACCCGGTCTCGTGTCTCTACGACACTCCTAACTCGCAAGGTCAAGGAAAAAGCCACTGTGTACACGGGCAAGTTTTACATGACTTTGTGTACACGGCCAATAGTTTTACATGAACATGTCTAGGCTTTAGTACTGTACTGCCTCGTATAGCCCAACAGAGCCCAGCACAGAACAGCACAGCCCACCAGAGCCCAATACAGCCCCCCAGAGCCCAATAGAGTCCAGCAAACCTAAGTCCAGCCCAGTCCTGCCGAGTAGGAGTATAGACCGGGGAAAGGGGGTAGTTAGATGACTCCACCAGGCCATTACTGTCCAGATCTGGCTTGAATAGGCCAGACCAGGGTAGACTGCACCAGACTCCACCAGGCTGCTCCATGCTCCAGCCAGCTCTGTAGATCCTTGCACATGCGATTAACCACTGTGTACACGGGCAATAGTTTTAAGTTTTACATGAAGCCTCAGAGGGACACTGTGGGCTTATCAAGTGGTCCATGGTCGGTTCTCAAAGTGAGGTCGGGGGACCCTCAGAGGGACACTGTGGGCTTATCAAGTGGTCCATGGTCGGTTCTCAAAGTGAGGTCGGGGACCCTCAGAGGGACACTTTGGGCTTATCAAGTGGTCCATGGTCGGTTCTCAAAGTGAGGTCGGGGACCCTCAGAGGGACACTTTGGATGCTGGGAAGTGTCCAAAGTGTCATGGCATGCTGGGAAGTGGAACGCTGCGCCCCAAACGCTGAACGCTGAACCACGCCGCCAAAACAGCCCTGTTTTTATTATTTTTACTTGTCAATTTTAAGTTTTATCTTTAGAGATGGTAGTTTTAACTGTCAACATCTCATACATACAAAGATCGCAGCGATCGGTCACTTTTACACGCCTGTCTGGCTTCAGCTCACCCGTTACCGGCTGTCTGCTAGCCAGCCTAGCACCTTCAGCAGCAGTCTGACAGCTGCCAGCTAGCCTTCCTAGGCTAAATACACCACCACCACCGGATCCGACATCGCAAGACCGCCACCGGCTCTACACGATCTTATGCCGATCCAACTCACAGGCCCAGACTCTGGGCCTTGTTGGTAAGTCCCGTTCCCGACCGGTTCACTCCTCTCTGTGCCCCGGCCTCCGGGTTCTGCTACTGAGGTCTAACATCTATTGTGGGCACCCGTTGTGGTGCCCTCGCCAGTACGTACCGTCCTGAGACGTTAACCGGTTCAATCACTACTACTCCTAGCCTGCTTCACCTTATCCTGTCACGTTACACTTTTACTGGCCACAGTCTATTTTTCTTCCCCCAGCAACCACCACCACCATGGCACTCACCTTGACACCTGGCTGCGACGGTTGTCTCCACCTGAAGCAGAGAGTGTCCATGCTGGAGGGAAGAATCTCCACACTACACCAAATCCAGGATGATGAGCTGCTCCTGGACTCCTTATATTCCTTCTGCCATGATCCTGCTCCCCAAGCTACTGACTCCAGCGCCTCCATTGAACTGGACTCCACTGTCCCCGACACCGGTACCGACCGTCCACGTCCCCGGCCCTCCTGCCCGCGGGAGCTGGACGAAACCGTTACGGTAACGGTTCGCGCCGCTGATCCCGTTCTACCCCGCTGCTTTACCTCCAAGGCACGGGAGCTGGATACAACAGTCCCCGCCGCTGATCCTGCTCCTCGCCGCTGCCTCCTCTCCAATGCACGGGAGCTGGATACAACAGTCCCCGCCGCTGATCCTGCTCCTCGCCGCTGCCTCCTCTCCAATGCACGGGAGCTGGAGACAACAGTCCCCGCCGCGGGTCCAGTGGCCTCGGCGGCTGGGCTAAATCCAGCGGTCTCCGTCGTGGATGTCACTCATATACCGGCCACCAAAGTACCACAAGGACTTCATAAATCAATTTGCATCATTTCTCACTAACACCATAACTAACTTTGATCAAGCTCTGATCCTGGGGGACCTGAACATTCATGTTTGTTGCCCCTCTAAACCCCTTGTCACTGATTTCATGCATTTAATCGATTCCTTTAACCTTTCAATCCTCAACACCGGTCCCACTCACAGGCTGGGCCATACCCTAGACCTTGTTTTATCATTTGGCCTCAATGTCAACATAATTGAAGTCTTAGCTCCCTGTTTATCAGACCATAGCAATATTCTATTTAATACAGTTCTACCACAACCCCCTCCAAAACCACAACTTCCCACCCGCTACTCTCGTTTCATTAACCCACTGACTGCCAATAATTTCTCAGAGGCCCTCATAGCTGCTCCAAGCATCCGCTTTATAGAGGCCCCTCCCCCATCTATCAGCACTGAGGAACTCACCTCCCTTTTCAATTCCACCTGCACAACTATCCTGGACACCATTGCACCACTTAAATTCAGTAAACCTAAGCCTAAAGGCTGTCCCTGGCTGAATGACAACACCAGAGCCCTGAGGAGGGAATGCAGAAAATCCGAAAGAAGATGGAAAAAAGACAAGCTCCAGATTTCATTTGAAATGCTAAGAAACAACCGCCTCAAATATCAGGACTCACTTAACAAAGCAAGATCAAAATACTTTTCTAATCTAATCTCCAATAACTCCCATAACCCACAGATCCTCTTCAAAACTATAAACTCTGTCATTCACCCTCTCACCAGTACAATCCCGGACCTGTCATTATCAAAGTGCATTGATTTTCAAAATTTTTTCATTAGTAAAGTCACCACCATCAGAAATAACATGCCCCTCCTCGCACCGAACACAAACAATCCAATGCTCTGCACATCCAAATTAGACAGCTTCCTCCCAATTACACTCCCAACCCTAATCAAAATCATCTCCACTATGAAAACTACTTCTTGTCCACTTGACATCATTCCCTCGACACTCCTGAAGGAGGTTGTTAACACAACCGGGCCCAGTATTCTAAGCATTATCAACAGCTCCCTGGCCACTGGTACCGTTCCATCTTGTTTTAAACAAGCCGTAGTCCAGCCCCTTCTCAAGAAAACAAATACAGACCCCTCCCTTCCCAGTAATTATAGGCCTATTTCCAAATTACCCTTCATATCCAAAGTACTCGAAAAGGTCATCCTCAGTCAACTCATCCCCTACCTACTCCACAACAATATCACAGAAACATTTCAGTCCGGATTCAAAGCCAACCACAGTACAGAGTCCGCACTATTAATGGTCCATAATGACCTTCTCCGCACCACTGATCTTGGCAACTGTGCCATCCTGTTACTTTTAGATCTTAGTGCAGCATTCGACACAGTCGATCATGACATTTTACTCCAGCGTCTCCAGCACAATGCTGGTATTGACAGCACAGCGCTGAGCTGGTTCACCTCCTACCTCAGTGACAGAACCTTTACTGTTAACATTGGCAACTTCTCCTCCCCCCCCGCCTGTCTCTCCTGCGGGGTCCCTCAGGGATCAATCCTGGGCCCCATTTTATTTTCCATTTATATGCTCCCCCTAGGCCAAATATTCCGCAAATACAATATATCATTTCACTGCTACGCCGATGACACACAGATCTACCTCCCCCTGACACCAAATAATCATTCACAACTCGACAACCTGAGAAGCTGCCTTACAGACATCAAATGCTGGATGGCAAACAACTTCCTTCAACTCAATGATTCAAAATCTGAAATAATCCTATTTGGCCCCCCAGACTCCATCACACAGATTCAGAACGACCTAGGCAACCTATCCGGCCTCGTTAAGCCCCATGCCAAGAATCTGGGCGTCCTCTTTGATTCCGATTTCAAGTTCGATAAACAGATAAACGCAGTAGTTAAATCCAGCTTCTTTCACCTCCGCTCCATATCAAAAATTAAGTCATTTCTCTCCACCCATAACCTCGAAATTGTCATACACGCCCTCATAACATCCCGGTTAGACTACTGTAACTCACTCTACACAGGAATCAGTCAGTCAGCCCTATCTCGTCTCCAACTCATTCAAAATTCAGCAGCCAGGCTCTTGACCGGCACCAAGAAAAGAGACCACATCACCCCCGTCCTAGCCTCCCTGCACTGGCTACCAGTCCAATTTAGAATTAAATTTAAAACTCTCCTGTTTGTATACAAAGCCCTACATGGACTTGCCCCCGCTTATATTACTGGCCTTATAAACCACCCCCCCACCACCAGATGGCACCTAAGGTCAACTGACCTAGGTCTATTAGATGTCCCACCATCCAACCTGACTCGTAGAGGTGACCGCGCCTTTTCCGTCGCTGCTCCGAAGCTTTGGAACAGCATTCCATTCCATATTAGATCTGCCCCCTCCATTGACTCTTTTAAATCCAGGCTCAAAACCCTGTTTTACTCACAAGCTTTTGAGTCCCCCTGACACATTTTATCTGTTTTTATCGCATTGTTTTAGTTTACTACATTGTAATTGTGTTTATTGCTTTTATTGTTATACCTTGAGATGTTTTCTTTACTGTATTACCTGAATGATGAAATGTCTGTATAGCACTTTGGTACGATGAAAGTTGTTTTTAAATGTGCTCTATAAATAAACGTGATTTGATTTGATTTGATTATCAAGTGGTCCATGGTCGGTTCTCAAAGTGAGGTCGGGGGACCCTCAGAGGTCACTGTGGGCTTATCAAGTGGTCCATGGCCGGTTCTCAAAGTGAGGTCGGGGGGGCCCACAGTGTCCCTCTGAGGGGACACGGCACAGACCGTGTACACGAAAGGCAGGAGCAAGTGTTCAAGTCCCATAGAATCTATGGGAAATGTACACAGGCGTGTACAAAGTCACCAGTAGTTTTACATGAACCCTCAGAGGGACACTGTGGGCTTATCAAGTGGTCCATGGTCGGTTCTCAAAGTGAGGTCGGGGACCCTCAGAGGGACACTGTGGGCTTATCAAGTGGTCCATGGTCGGTTCTCAAAGTGAGGTCGGGGGACCCTCAGAGGGACACTGTGGGCTTATCAAGTGGTCCATGGTCGGTTCTCAAAGTGAGGTCGGGGGACCCTCAGAGGGACACTGTGGGCTTATCAAGTGGTCCATGGTCGGTTCTCAAAGTGAGGTCGGGGGACCCTCAGAGGGACACTGTGGGCTTATCAAGTGGTCCATGGTCGGTTCTCAAAGTGAGGTCGGGGACCCTCAGAGGGACACTTTGGGCTTATCAAGTGGTCCATGGCCGGTTCTCAAAGTGAGGTCGGGGGGCCCACAGTGTCCCTCTGAGGGGACACGGCACAGACCGTGTACACGAAGGGCAGGAGCAAGTGTTCAAGTCCCATAGAATCTATGGGAAATGTACACAGGCGTGTACAAAGTCACCAGTAGTTTTACATGAACCCTCAGAGGGACACTGTGGGCTTATCAAGTGGTCCATGGTCGGTTCTCAAAGTGAGGTCGGGGGACCCTCAGAGGGACACTGTGGGCTTATCAAGTGGTCCATGGTCAGTTCTCAAAGTGAGGTCGGGGGACCCTCAGAGGGACACTGTGGGCTTATCAAGTGGTCCATGGTCGGTTCTCAAAGTGAGGTCGAGGGACCCTCAGAGGGACACCGTGGGCTTATCAAGTGGTCCATGGTCGGTTCTCAAAGTGAGGTCGGGGGACCCTCAGAGGGACACTGGGCTTATCAAGTGGGAGCACAAAGTTGGTGAGGGGGGTACTAGCTATAGTAGGATGATCAGGCTTGTCGAGGCCAAAGGGTGTACTAGAGTCTTAATAGGCACCATTAGGTTGTTCTAGGCCATTGTCTGCCCTTTAGCTGCTCACACAATTGAGACCAAACACTGTGTACAGGAGCCTTAGTTTGTGTGTACATGACCAATAGTTTTAAATGGATATTTCTAGTCCATCGCACACCGCTGCCTTGTGCACCCTTGGTTGGTTCGTCTTTGTTTGGGAAGGAGGGACTTTGAGGATGTACCTCACTTTGAGAACCGACCATAATATGGGAACAAAAACAATAGTTAAGCCGTACACGATAGGGAGTTCCAATAGAAAAATATAAGCCTCGTGTACAATATAGGCTCGAAGTACTTGCGAGCGTACACGCCCCCATAGTTATAATGGGGCGTGTACGCTTGCAACTGGGTGTCGTGTACGGCACCTGTGCCGACTACAATTTCCCAATGGAGGGCAGCAGAGAGCCATATGTACACAGGCCCTAGATGGTGTACACGACCAGTAGTTTTACATGGACCCTCAGAGGGACACTGTGGGCTTATCAAGTGGTCCGTGGTGGTTCTCAAAGTGAGGTCGGGGGACCCTCAGAGGGACACTGTGGGCTTATCAAGTGGTCCGTGGTGGTTCTCAAAGTGAGGTCGGGGGACCCTCAGAGGGACACTGTGGGCTTATCAAGTGGTCCATGGTCGGTTCTCAAAGTGAGGTCGGGGGACCCTCAGAGGGACACTGTGGGCTTATCCCCTATGGGACTTGAACACTTGCTCCTGCCCTTCGTGTACACGGTCTGTGCCGTGTCCCCTCAGAGGGACACTGTGGGCCCCCCGACCTCACTTTGAGAACCGACCATGGACCACTTGATAAGCCCACAGTGTCCCTCTGAGGGTCCCCCGACCTCACTTTGAGAACCACCACGGACCACTTGATAAGCCCACAGTGTCCCTCTGAGGGTCCCCCGACCTCACTTGGAGAACCGACCACGGACCGCTTGATAAACCCACAGTGTCCCTCTGAGGGTCCCCCGACCTCACTTTGAGAACCACCACGGACCACTTGATAAGCCCACAGTGTCCCTCTGAGGGTCCCCCGACCTCACTTTGAGAACCGACCATGGACCACTTGATAAGCCCACAGTGTCCCTCTGAGGGTCCCCCGACCTCACTTTGAGAACCGACCACGGACCACTTGATAAGCCCACAGTGTCCCTCTGAGGGTCCCCCGACCTCACTTTGAGAACCGACCACGGACCACTTGATAAGCCCACAGTGTCCCTCTGAGGGTCCCCCGACCTCACTTTGAGAACCACCACGGAACACTTGATAAGCCCACAGTGTCCCTCTGAGGGTCCCCCGACCTCACTTTGAGAACCGACCACGGACCACTTGATAAATCCACAGTGTCCCTCTGAGGGTCCCCCGACCTCACTTTGAGAACCGACCACGGACCACTTGATAAATCCACAGTGTCCCTCTGAGGGTCCCCTGACCTCACTTTGAGAACCGACCACGGACCACTTGATAAGCCCACAGTGTCCCTCTGAGGGTCCCCCGACCTCACTTTGAGAACCGACCACGGACCACTTGATAAGCCCACAGTGTCCCTCTGAGGGTCCCCCGACCTCACTTTGAGAACCGACCACGGACCACTTGATAAGCCCACAGTGTCCCTCTGAGGGTCCCCCGACCTCACTTTGAGAACCGACCAAGGACCACTTGATAAGCCCACAGTGTCCCTCTGAGGGTCCCCCGACCTCACTTTGAGAACCACCACGGAACACTTGATAAGCCCACAGTGTCCCTCTGAGGGTCCCCCGACCTCACTTTGAGAACCGACCATGGACCACTTGATAAATCCACAGTGTCCCTCTGAGGGTCCCCCGACCTCACTTTGAGAACCACCACGGACCACTTGATAAGCCCACAGTGTCCCTCTGAGGGTCCCCCGACCTCACTTTGAGAACCGACCATGGACCACTTGATAAGCCCACAGTGTCCCTCTGAGGGTCCCCCGACCTCACTTTGAGAACCACCACGGACCACTTGATAAGCCCACAGTGTCCCTCTGAGGGTCCCCCGACCTCACTTTGAGAACCACCACGGACCACTTGATAAGCCCACAGTGTCCCTCTGAGGGTCCATGTAAAACTACTGGTCGTGTACACCATCTAGGGCCTGTGTACATATGGCTCTCTGCTGCCCTCCATTGGGAAATTGTAGTCGGCACAGGTGCCGTACACGACACCCAGTTGCAAGCGTACACGCCCCATTATAACTATGGGGGCGTGTACGCTCGCAAGTACTTCGAGCCTATATTGTACACGAGGCTTATATTTTTCTATTGGAACTCCCTATCGTGTACGGCTTAACTATTATTATACATAAATCAATACCATTTAAAATAATAAAAACTACAAGATCCAGGTAGGAGATATGTAATCATACAGGGCCTTATTCTGACTCAAAATATTAATCTTGTAAATATTTACGGCCCCAATGATGACAACCCACTTTTTTTGAAAACCTAATTTTAACCATATCAGCCTTGGGAGGTCATTATGTGATTGGGGGAGATTTCAATATCGCCCCTGTACCAGTGATTGACAGATCAACCCAAGTCAATACAACCCATGTACAAACCAGGAAAATATTGTTTAATTATATGAAAGAACTGGGACTAATTGATGTTTGGAGATCCCAAAACCCATACAAAAAGAAGTACTCATGCTACTCAAGTACATATAAAACCCATTCACGAATTGATTTCCTTCTTATTTCTAGGGGGCTATGGACTAAGGTGAGAAAATGCTGGTATAATTGCGACCGAAGGTCGCATATACTCTGAAGAATCGTGTTGCTTGAGTGTCCTTCCTTCCTTCCTTCCTTCCTTCCGTATCCTCGTGACCGTCCTTCCGTATCCTCTGTGATGTCAGTGTGATGTCAGCGAGTTGTGACATCACTTCCTGTACAGGGCGGCTACACGAAATGTGGATAACACTATATATGGAGATAGTCCAGTCCATCATGTCATATGGGACTACCGTCATAGAAAGTAGCCATTGTTAGGCCGGAGTCATTGGCTGTCTAAACATGGAGATGTGGATAACACTATATATGGAGATAGTCTAGTCCAATATGTCATATGGGACTACCATCATAGACAGTAGCCATTGTTAATCCGGAGTCAATGGCTGACTGTCTGTACAGGAAGTGATGTCACATGACATACTTTTTATGCCCATATATGAGTCCTAACATGGAGATGTGGATAACACTATATATGGAGATAGTCTAGTCCAATATGTCATATGGAACTACCGTCATAGACACAGCCATTGACTCCGGCCTAACAATGGCTACTGTCTATGACGGTAGTCCCATTATGACATGATGGACTGGACTATCTCCATAGTGTTCTCCACATTTCCATGTTTAGGCCCCATCGCCCACACCCTCGATGGGGTTGGCGATAGGGCCTTTCTGTGTGGAGTTTGCATGTTTCCCCGTGTCTCCTAGGGTTGATACCCTCACAAAAACATGAACAAACTCCCCCCAGAATGATAACAACTAGAATCGTCAGAGAAACACTGTGGTTGGCCAGATAGTCAAGAATTGGCGCGACCTCGCCCTAAACGCATGTCACCCTGAGGTGTCTTACTAGTAGTATAGTATCATGCTGCTGTATCACTGTAGATCTATCTGGGCCAGCTTGAATATTGTCCAAGATGAAGACTGCAAGTTGACCTGTTACAAGACACAGCTTTTGTCAACTTTGTCGAAAGTCGCATTGATACATATTTTGAATTAAATACAGATGAAACCTCAGCTAGTATTAGATGGGAAGCATTTAAAGCTTACATAAGAGGAGACATTATCAGTTACTCAAGTTCTAAAAATAAACAGCAGAAACAAGATCTAGAAACATTGGATTGGATCTAAGAAGCTGAGAAAGAATGTATCAATTCTGAGAGCAAATTTTGATAAGCTAACAACGGATAAAGTAGCAAAAAGCTTAATGAAAACTAAACAGTTATATTATGATCAAGGGGAGAAAGCAGGGAAATTATTGGCCTGGAGGATAAGACAAGGAAGGAAGACAAAAGAGAATTGGATAGCCCATTGACGATAAATGACCTTAGTGAAATTATAGGGGGAATAAATAGTGGTAAAGCACCCGGACCTGACCGGATACCAATAGAGTTTTACAAAACCTTCAAAAGACAACTGGTAAAACCACTTTTGGATATGTACGAAGAATCATTTAATAAAGGAACACTTCCAGACTCCTTGAAGATTGGCTACAATAATAGTGATACAAAAACCAAATAAACCCTCAATTGAATGCTAGTCATACAGACAGATTAGTCTAATGGGATATGACATGAAAATTGTATGTAAAGCCCTCTCTACAAGACTAGACAAATACCTACCCTAATTAATTAATGAGGACCAACTAGGCTTTATACAAAAAAGACAAGGATATCATAATATTAGAAGAGTTTTGAATATCTTACATGAGAAACAACGAAAAAGACACAGCAATGTTATCAGTTGATGCAGGCCAGGCTTTTGATAGAATAGAATGGGAATACCTTTTCGATGTCCTACCTATGTATGGACTAGGCGAAACCTTCCTCAAATGGATCAAATTATTATATACAAACCCAGCTGCTGAGATACTAACAAACAGCAATCTATCAAAATCTTTCTGTTTGCAACAATCAACAAGACAAGGTTGTCCTGTGTCTCCATTGCTATTTACGTTAGCCATTGAACCATTAGCTATGACAGTAAGAGCACATACAGAAATATCAGGCATTACAATTGGGTCAGTAGATCATCGTATCTCTCTATATGCTGATGATATTGTATTTTTTGTGACAAAATTAGAAAGCAGTATTCCTAATCTAAGTAATCTAAGGGCATGTTCACACCAGGCTCCTTTGGTCCGCTTAAAAGGGACCATGGTCCTCTTTCTCCTTTCGTCCGCTGGTGTGGACCATGGTCCGGAACAAACAAAGGTACCATGGTCCTCCTGAAAATGCAGGACTCGGTCCCCTTCCAAACGGACCATGGTCCGGTTCTCTGCCGGTGTGAACGGAGCCGGACTTTATAGAGGACCAAACGTAGGTCTGATCAGCCTACAGTACATTCTGCATTGTGTGTTGTTCATTGAAGAACAATATGGAAAAAAGAATAAACAACTACTCGTGAAGTAATTGTAACTTCGGCTACAAGAGACTACACATATCAATCTTTGTTTTGCAGTTGTGAAGCTGGATTAATAATTAGTTATAAAAGCATGAATTTCTTACGGGAATCACTATTGATATGACCCGACCGCTGATATTTCTTCATGAGTTGCAGTAGGCTACACGTTAATAATTGTATCATTTCTTCTGCCTGTGAGCCGGCGCTGCGGTGTCTAGTAAGCTACATGGAAACTGGTGACCCATCGTGTGCAGTGACTCCAGGGGTCGCCCTCCGAACACGGTGATCATTGTTTGTTTTGACACAAATACTGTCAGTCTGTCACAAATAAAAGTAAGGTCACCATCTTGTGTATAACACGGGAGGAGAAGGAGGCGCGCTGCGCGCACAACTTCCAACCAAGCCCTCATTTTCAACGATGCCGAGATTACAAACAACTACAACAATAATAATAACAAGATAAGAACAGCAAGATAAGACATAGTATGATTTGTAAAAACAAGCACAATATAATGAGTAAATTAAAGAAGCAGTAAGAGCAGTAATAAACAATAGCACAACTTAATGAAAGCAATGACAATTTAAAACAACATGATTAGACAGCAAATTTTTAAATTTTCCCAATGAAACCATAGATTCAAGTTTTAAAGTGCATTGTAACTCATTCCAGCTATGGGGGGTGCTAAAACCAAAGGCAGTTTTGCCTAGGTCTGTGTGGGCTGTGGGGACCAATAGTGGAATGTAGTTTTGGGAACGTGTGTGGTGAATGGAAAGTTTTGGAATTAATAAGGAGGAGATGTAAGATGGTGATTTTTTTAATAAAGCTTTATATATGTAGATGTACCAGTGGTGGTCTCGCCTCATAGAGAGAGAGGGCCAACCAACTGTTGTATACAGGGTGCAATGATGAGTATCGTATGGGTCACATGTGATAAATCTGAGAGCAGAGTGGTAAATGGCATCTAGGGGCTTAAGGGTGGTGTTAGCAACATGTCTGTATATGATGTCCCCATAATCAAAAACAGAGAGTAGGACAGCCTCTACAATTCTCTTTCTACAGAATAAGGGAAAACAGGATTTATGTCTGTAGAGTAGACCTAGTTTTGCTCGTAGTGTTTTGATCAGGTTCTCAATATGGAATTTGAAGGAAAATGTTTCATCTATCCATATACCCAGGTATTTATATTGTTGGACTCTTTCGAGAGGAGTACCAGCTAAAGTGCAAATTTTCAGGTTTGTAATATCGATGGATTTTGCTCTGGTGAAGACCATGCATTTAGTTTTTTCTGCATTTAAAACAAGTTTAAGATTAAAAAGAGCCCTTTGTAAAACATTAAAAGCAAGTTGAAGGTTATTAAAAGCCAATTGCATGGAATCAGCCCAACAGTATAAGATTGTATCGTCAGCATATAAATGAATATTGCAATCCTTCACTTTCTCAGCTTTATCATTTATATAGATAGTGAAAAAGACAGGTCCTAGAATCGAGCCTTGTGGGACTCCTTTTGTTATAGGTAAAAGTGCAGAGTGCACTTTTCCAGCTTTTACGCATTGTTGTCTGTCAGATAGGTAATTGTGAAACCATTTAAGACTGTTTGAGTCACAGCCAATGTTCTGTAACCTAGATAAGAGCAGTGAATGGTCTACAGTATCAAATGCCTTGGATAAATCTATAAACAGGGCTGCACATTGCATTTTATCATCCACTGCGGACACAATATCATTTAGAACCAAGGATGCAGCAGAGATGGTACTGTGGTTTGCCCTGAACCCAGATTGGCAGGAACTCAACAAAGAGTGGCTTGATAAAAACTCCTTGAGTTGTCCGCATATTAATGATTCAAGTGTTTTTGATAAACACGACAACTTAGAAATGGGCCTATAATTATTGAGGTCTGTTTTATCTCCTCCTTTGTGTAAAGGAACAACGTGGGCTATCTTCCATACTTTTGGGATGATACCTGTTAAAATTGATTGATTAAAAATATGTGCAATGGGCTCAGAAATTAATGAGGCAGAGAGGATCTAAGCCATCTTCGCCAGTTGCTTTTTTGGGATCAATAGATGAGAGCGCCCTACCCACTTCCTCAGATGTAAGAGGTTTGAGGGAAAACTGAGGGACTTCATCAGCATTAACTAAGGTAGACCCATTTAATACCAGGTTCCTCGTGGAGATATCCGAGTGGGTATTATTGAAAATATGCCCAGCTGTGATGAAATGATTATTAAATGTTGTGCATATTTCCATTTCGCCAGAAATTACGCTTTGACCATGCTTTATATTGGTGGGCATGGTTATAATATTGTTATTTTTAGTTGTTGAATTTACTAATTTCCAAAATTTTGCTGGATTTGAATAACAGATTGAGAAATTATTTAAGTAATAAATTGATTTAGCTTTCCTCACCGCTGCAGTGAATTTATTTCTAATTTGTCTGAAGGCAGCCCAGTAGGAATAATCTCCATGCTTTCTAGCTAAGATCCATGCCTTATTCTTTGATCTAAGCAATACGGTTAAATCCTGGGTGAACCATGGACTTGACCGATTTTTTAATTCTCTGATTTTTTAGCGGAGCATGTTTATTAACAGTAAATTGAAGTTCTTAATAAAGTGATTTAATGCTCTTTCAGGTTCTAAAATGGTTGATGTGCTTAAAATATCCATGTGATGAAAATCATCAAAAAAGATCTGCTCATTGAAATGCTTAAAATTACGCTTTACAATAACTTGTGGCTGTGCTTTCTTTACCCTGGTGTCTCTGATGCAAGCAATGGGACAATGGTCACTTACATCAAGTTCAAAGACACCAGAGGCAGTAATTTTATCACTCTTATTACATAGAATAAGATCTAACAAGCTTGATCTTTCTATGTTGTTAAAATTGGGCCTGGTTGGTTCTGTGATCAATTGGGTGAGGTTAAGATTACTACAGATTTCTTTCCATTTATCTGATACATTAGTTGCCCAATTTAAGTTTACGTCACCCATAATAATAATTTCTGAATTTTTATAGAGAGAAATTAACCTAGCCAATTTCTCTAGGGCTTCGGGCTTAGCAGATGGAAGCCTGTATATACCAATCACAATAAGTGTATTTGTAGGCCCCAAGTTGACTCTTAGAGCCAAGAATTCAAAACATTTTCCCACAGCAACAGCCTTAAGAACAGTAACAGAAAAACAAGTTTTGGCATAAATGGCCACTCCACCACCTCCACTTGAAATTCTATCTATTCTAAATAAATTGTAATCATTTTAAAATACCTCAGAATCACTGTGCTTGTTCTTTAACCAAGATTCAGTCATAATCAAAATATCTGGATCTGTTTGAGCAATAAACATTTTAAGATGGTCTAATTTTCCTTCTTTAACCAAACTTCTAATATTCCAGTGAATTAAGCCCAGTCCTTTTCTATTTTTAAAATGTTGTACATTAAACTCTGGCGATCGGTCAGAATCAGACTGGTACATAGAAGAAATAGTGGTGTTTGGCAATAGGGGGACCGTAGATAGATGTGAAAGGCGTACATCACATTTTAAACAATGAGTATGATAAGTTCTAGCAGTTATCAAGACCTGTATTTGTTGTATAACGGGTGATGAAACATGCACATTTTGACAATCTGGCCACCAGGGGGCAGATGTATTGCAGGTATGGGAAACTGAGGTGGAACGGAACTGATAGTGACCGGCAGTCCTTGTTTTGGCCGGACAAATTTATAGCGGACGTAAACAGTCAGGCGTGGGAGTCCTGTGTGCGCTGCAAGTGGAATGATAATGATTCATTCCCTATTATGCTCGGATGTAGGCCATCTGGACTGTAAAAGGCTGGACGAGCCCAAAACAAATGGAAATTATGGATGTAGATTATGTTGCAAGATGAGCAAACGGATTGCAGCCAGTGGTGCAGGTCAAGCAACTTTCCAAATCGGCTTTCTCCACGGTGCAGCAGTGGGATAGGACCCGAGACGAAAACTTGTTTACGGCACCCAAGAAGGAGATCTAGGATGTCTTTGAAATTCCTTCTAGTGTCAACAGATTGTCGGTCGTTGACACCTATATGAAGGACGATTTTCTTGATGGAGGATGGGAGAGAGACTAGGATAGTGGGGAGTCGATCTAGGATAAAAGTAGTATTTGCGCCTGGATAACAATAGACCAAGGCATTTGAGATCCGAATGCCTCTGACCATACTATCCCCAATTATTAGTGACCGTGGGAGGTGAGGGCCGACT
The DNA here is from genome assembly GCF_963921795.1 of Nannobrachium achirus. Lineage (NCBI taxonomy): Eukaryota > Metazoa > Chordata > Actinopteri > Myctophiformes > Myctophidae > Nannobrachium > Nannobrachium achirus. Next base: position 7,419,012 of record NC_137828.1, read on the forward strand.
ACGCAGAGGACTGGGTCGCAAACCGCGACCGGAGGTCTTGTTGGTCGGCAGTGAGGCTTTGGAGGGGCGCTGCTTAGCCCTAGTGGAGCTCGCTGAAGCGGAATGAGACACCACAGCGGGCCATTGTAGTGGACGTGGAGGAGGACATAGCGATGGCCTCGGCATGGGGGTGAAGTGGTCAACATTTGCACGAGCAGTCGCCGGGCGCATGCAATGGACAGAGTCTACCACCTCGCTCCTCTGGGAAGGCGAGGGGTCAACAACCCGATCCATGGCAGTTCCCCAGAGAAACAGAGAGAGATTATTTGAAGTGGAAAACGGTGCCGATGTTGTTATTTGGCCTCACGTTTGTGGGCGGCTATTTATTGTTAAATGAATCAAGTAGGCTTTAAGCTTTATAGCCTGTTTTTTTAGAGAAAAAGAGAGGTATGCGCATGCATAAAGTGAATGACAAATCGAGTGGCAATTCGAGTGGCAAATCGAGTAGCAAAGTGAGTTTAACATCGTCTAATGTCGTTTAATGCAATAAGACAGGACTTTTCTGTTTGGATGTATGGACTGTCAAGGCCAGAAAGTAGTTTTTGCCACTCAGTAGGCGTTCCTGCATAACTTCCTGGTATGATGATGATGTCACACGCATACCCTCTATAGCGAAGAAAGACATAATCCCATAATAAGCACCCCCTTTATGACAACTACGGAAGGTTTTAAGTACTTGGGTATCAGGATTACCCCTCATTTTGGGGAAATAGTTCCAGCAAATGATAACCCCCTGGTGGACAAAACAAATTTCTATACTATTTTCAAACAATCCCATTGCCACTCCCAAATACATTCTTTGACAACCTATATAAGTAGTTAGCAGATTTATCTGGAATGGTAAGAAAGCCAGACTACGTCTTAATTTGTTATATTTGCCCTATGAAAGAGGCGGACTCCAACTGCCCAATCTTAGATGGTATTATATGGCAGCCCAACTAACCTCGTACTATTTTAATACTATTCTTTGACAACCTATTTAACGCAGTTAGCAGATTTATCTGGAATGGTAAGAAAGCCAGACTACGTCTTAATTTGTTATATTTGCCCTATGAAAGAGGGGGACTCCAACTAGGGATGGGTATCGTCTGCGATACTTTTAATGGTATCGATTGCATGACGTCAATACTATTGGGTATCGGTTCACGTAAAAACGAATGATACCTCGTTTCGATACTCTGGAACGCACGCCTGGCCAGTCGCATCTGTAACAGTTGGGCTACTGAGAGTTTAATGACTGCTTTAGTAGGCTACACTTGTTACTGTGATAAATAGCCGACAATAGCCTATAATGTTTATTATTATGATGATTATCCAACGTCTATACTCTCCGCTCCGCCACACTGTGTGATCATCATCCTCACCTCTGCGGTAGAGCAGTTAAACTTAAATAAAAAGTATCGAAAATGGTATCGAAAAGGGTATCGTATCGATTCCCAGGTATCGAAAAAGGTATCGTATCGATTCAAAGGTGAACGATACCCATCCCTAACTCCAACTGCCCAATCTTAGATGGTATTATATGGCAGCCCAACTAACCTCGTACTATTTTAATACTATTTCACCCCCAGGGTGGGTAAGCATCGAACAAGCATCTATTTCAAATCTACCAATACATCTATATATATATATATATATATATATATATTATATATATATATATATATATATATATATATATATATATATATATTCGTCAGATGAAGAAAAACGTACAAAAAAATCCTTTCCTAATAAATACAATCTTAATCTTCAATATAAATGGTTAATGAGAACATACATAACTCCTGTCAAACTCCACCATATGTCCGCCAACATTCCAGATATCTGTACCAAGTGCTTAATTGAGAAAGGTACCTTATGTCACTGTATGTGGGAGTGTCCTAAGATGCAAATATTTTGGAATGAAATCACAAAGTGTCTGTCAAGAATTTTTTTAAATTACCATCCCACTAAGCTCTGTATACTTGGAATTTACCCAAGGAACTTTATACATTCAGTAAAGCAAATGAAAATATTAGATTTTGGTCTTCTCCAAGCTAGAAGGGTGGTGGCATTATGCTGGAAAAAAACGTTGATACCTCCACGTTGAGGATGTGGCATCAAGAGCTTATGAACTCTATTGGGCTAGAGAGACTGACTTATATAATAGGGGTAGACAGAGCGCTTTGTGAGATATATATGAATGCCATGGAAATAACTACCTAATGTAATAACAATATATGGTTAAAGATAATATATGTAAACAATGTATGGGAATTATGTATTATTATGAATAGTATTACTCTAAATAGGCATATGCAGGTGGTATGTGTGTGAATGTGTGTGAATGTGAGTGTCTTTGTCTTTATGTACTGTATGTATTGTATGTAAAAAATAAAAAATAAAAATACAAATATTATAAAAACAAACAAAAACACTCTTACTTCATACTGGAGGGGGAGGGGACACCTCCATGTATGATGTAAGGACAAAATGGCTGCTGTGTGAATATGGTTAATTGAGTTTACAGTGATATTTATGTACAGTCATAAAACAATGTATCAAACCTCATGTCTTCTATACTCATCATGTGTAATGAATGTTTGTTGGTTGTTCTTCTGTAGAGATGAAACCGTCTGGTCAGATGGAGATGAAGTCCATGGATCAGACATCAACACCTCACCTTCCTCCTGGTGACAAGGTTGTTATAGTTTTATCATATTTTTATTTTATATTTTCTTCCAATCATTTGTTAGTATATTTCATTAAAAAAATATGTTTTTAAAGCCTTTTTTCATGGGGTGAGATGCCGTGGGCTCGGTTGGGCTTGGCGAGCCCATACTTATTTAGCTGCACGCGCGCGCGCCTCGCTGCCTCACGTGCAAGCACGAGCACGTCACAAATTTAGAGGGGCAGCACTTCTAAAATCCATATCACACCACTGCGTATGACGAAGTATAACACGGGCTTCATCAGACAATTGGACTCGAGTCATAGAGACTCAACTCGAGTCGGACTCGAGTCACAAATTTGACGAATTGCAACTCGACTCGGACTTGAGGGCAAAAAACTTGAGACTCGACTCGACTTGACTTGGAAGACTATCACTCCAGACTCGACTTGACTCGACTTGAGACACGCTGACTCGGACGACTTGTAGCATGTTGTTTTTACATTGTAGGTTGTTTTTTCATATATATTTTTCAATGCGGATATCATTCTAGCAGGGCGGTTGTTAACGCCAACGCTACGCTGACTCGACTTGACAACCTTGTGACTCGACACGACTCAACATAACCTTGTGACTCGACTTGACATAACCTTGTGACTCGACTCGACTTGACTTGCCCACAACAGAAAAACTTGAGACTTGCTTGAGACTTGGACCAAATAACTTGCTACTCGACTTGGACTCGGATCAGAGGGACTTGTACAATTGTCTGGGCTTCATACACAACAAGCTGTCGCGGAGGCGACTGCAGTTTAATAGTGTAATATTATTGATTCACTTGATTAAAACCGCGTTCACGTCGTGCAGAGGAGCGACAACAACATAACACCCATTTCATTCTCACCATCGTGGCTGCTATGACATGTGAATTTACCTCGACATGTGAATTCACCCCTTTCAGGCGAGCTCACAATAATTCAATTCCTGATAGTCTCTGCTATAATTTGTAAATGGCTAAAAAATATATATTATTGATGCAGGACAATAATAATTTTTATTGTATTTCATAATAAAAAAGAATAAAAGTAATGAACAATAATGGCATATTCAGAAGATATCAGAATAATAAAACTTTTACATTTTATTATTATTATTATTAAATAAGTTATTTTCTTAACAACATTAATTTCCATGTCTAAAGCCCAATTCGGACAGGATTAACATTACCTGAGGACGTGGGGTAAAGTAATCTTTACCCCACATCCTCTGTGATTATTATGGCAGATTCGGACGGGATAATCATGTCTGTGTTTTACTTGAAATCACAGACATTAATCCATTGTTTGTCCTCAAAACAGAAATGACCATTCATGTGTACACTGACTACACTCAGTTTTAGCATTTACATCAACAGTATTTTTTTAACTCATTGAGTGCCAATCCCGAACTAGTTCGGCTTTATTAGCGTATCGTAGAGTGCCGATCCCGAACAAGTTCGGCTTTTTAAAAAAAAAAAAAAAAAATTTTGAAAAAAAAATTTTTGAATTTTTTTTTTTTTTTTTTGGACCCCATCAAATCTGGTGAACATGATTTCAATCGCGATTTTGCATGTTCCACCCCCATACAACCCCATCTAACATACAGGGCAGCCATTTTTGTTTACATTACATGTAAAACATAATGGCGATTATCTCAAGAATGCCTGAACGGATTTCCAATCGGATTTTTTTGTTTGAAAGCTGTGAACAAACTGCACAAATCCACTCCAATGCAATCCAGGATTGCATTGGATTTTTTAGAGCTCATTCTTCTCTGTTTTTTCCCATGCATGAGGTGTGCAAGGTTTAATCATGGCTAAGTTGACGAAAATAAGGCTTCTAAAATGCTTGGTAGCCAATAGCTAACTTCAAGCTAACTTCATCCTCTTCCTGTACATGCACAAAGGAAAGTGTTCAGGCAAGTCATGGCTCCAGGGCTTGGGCATGCATTACCAGCATATCTCTATTATTCTCTGGTCACTGGGCGCCCTCTAGTGGTGATAGGCTGGCACTCAATGAGTTAATATTACAGTATTTATTCAGTCTGATTGAAATAAATAATTCAGAATTCCGATCGAGAGTCAATGTGCCGGTGAACGAGCCAATTAAACAAATGATCAATGAGGCGGTGGAGACTCCTATAGAAGCTAGAACAACAGGCACCACATCCTTCTCCCAGATCATAGGATGAAGACGAGTTGCATATTATTTATAACAGCAGATCTACAAGCTGTAATGTGTTGACTATTGTAATCTTTCTCAAACAATCAATGAAATCATGCCAGTGAAAAGACGTCAAACCAATCAACTCCAGCAGCAGCTGGTGTGACTCTGGGCTGATGGGCTCTGCTCTCCTCCGAGTTATATTTATATTATAGATATATTTTCCCGTGGCACATTTTAACTACCGTAAATACCATATTCTCAACTCTCGAGTCCAAAGGAAAATAGTTATATAGCGCTGCTGTGCTGTTTTGACGAAGAGAGGCTGTGGCAAAGCTGCCAAACTCTGTGAGTGAAACAAGCGACCAGGTCTATGAAAACAAGCCCAACAGTTTCACCACTTGAGCTCTATTACATTAGATATTTTCTTAAAGAATGTTGAAAGCAAGGCCAAATAAGCAACTACACTTCAGAAACAAGCCCAAACAAAAGCAACACGCAACTAGAGACTTTACAGGAAAATTAGACCAAAGTCACTTATAATGAGCAAACCTGGCAACACCAGTTTAGCGCTGAAGGTTTATGTGCGTCTCATCTGAATGCAATCTTCCAACGCCCGACTTTTAAATGCCAAGTTTGCCACTAAATGCCACCGACTGCCAGTCTGCCAGGAGTTGGAAAGAGTTTCTTGTCGGCTGTTTGGTGTGGAGACACCTTTTACATTAAACCATCATATGATTTATGGTAGGCCTATTATTGCATTCTCTGGATTAATTATTTAAATGACAGAGGCAGGGGCAGTAGTATAGCCTACTCGGAGGTAAGGAGTCAATCTGTCACATTCACAAGTCTTTATTGCATGCTATTTCTCTATCACAACACTTTGCCATCAAAGTACTCATGCAAACTTTTGCAGCTTTTAAGTATAATGATTGCTGCCGCTGTGTAGAGGCACAGCCTGGGTCACCCTGACCACAGTCAGTGCGCAACAGGCTCCGCCAATCAGCATGGTAATACTTAGTTTACTTGTTAAAAGCAACATATTATTAAGACATGACAGTAATATGGGTGCCCCACATAAACGTAAAATATAGTCTACTCTCCTCCATAGCTGTATGCACATAATGAACCTGTCTGTGTCCAATAGAAAGCTGAAGAGCATTGATTTTTAAAGTAGGCCTACAAGGTTGTTACATGCGCAAAAAGAACAGATTTACAAGCTCACACTGTCGATAGTAGTACAGGATGTTAGATTGCAGATCTGTTCTTTTAAGCATGTGCCACCGCGCGCACACACACAGAGATAGAGAGGAGAGAGAGAAAGCGATCAAGTTTTGATTGATTGATTGAGGGGAGACAGAGAGACAGACAGAAGATGGGACGGACATATTATATCACTGCGCTCCAGCTCAGTGCTGCTGTAGAAGACGCATGTCTGTAGAGTCGCTACAAGTGCTTTTTGGGGGGAGGGCTGATGGGGCATTCAATGCGCCTCGGAAACACAGGATAGAATGAAATACTATTATGCAAAAACCGATCCAACCGTGGATTGTACCGATCCAGACACTCACGATACGATACATCACGATTCCAGCCGTCAATTGTACCGATCCACCCTGAATGAACCGATTCACTCGTGTCGCGCACGTTTGTATCGCGATTACGATCCGTATCGGTATATCTCCGCATCCCTAGTGGTGAGTGGGGGTGGGGTCCGCTAACATTCTGGGTGGCACGAATTCTTTGGGACAGCAATTTTCTAAAAACACAGTTTAAACATCGAAATGAAACCAGTATGATGTTCCAAAACTCCCAAACAACTTGAATATCAGGGTTTTTGTCTCAGGGGTGACCTTGCCCTTTAATATCTCTGTTATGTACAATCGGAACGGCGATAGCTGGTGATAGCTATGAGATCAGTACATGCTGAATATGAAACCAAAACAAACTCCATGTTTCCATCCGGTTCAATTCTTCTTCTGCCGATAAAACGAGCATAACTTCTGTTCTAGTGCTCCCCAGCGCCATGCGCCCCATTCACACACACCATTCAAGTGGTGCCTGGGAGGAACTACACGGCAGGGATCAAAAATGTTTCGCCTCAATAGTGTGCTGCAGAATGTGTTATGTTATACCACGGCGCGCCCATCCGTACATGCGTAAAGACACCTAAAAATGTGTGCTTTGTACGCAAAATGCGTGCAGGTTGGCAGGTCTGTGATGGTTCTTTCACACATGAGAACCCTGGTACCCTTTCCCTGAAATTGGAATTAAGCATTTAGAATTTGGGTTCTATATTATTCTATGATACTTGTACAAATGAGGAAATATTGCAGAAAAACACATGGCTAAATAATTGGTTAAAGATTGACCATGCAAGAATTGTTTGAATATATCTAACACTGTTCACCTGTTCCACCCAACGTACTTCTTACTTCTCTTGTATTAAATCCTACACACCAAGTGTGCCTCAAGGCTGGTGTGATCCTATTTCAAAATGGCCTCTAGTGCAGGGATGTCAAACATACGGCCCGCGGGCCGGATCCGCGAGATGATTCAATCCGGCCCGAGGCTTGTAGAGCATACATTTCTGAGCATTTAGGAAAAAAAGTAAGTCTCTAGCCCATTCCTGTCAAGAGTTATGATTGTTTTAAGAATTAACCTAACTAATGCCTTCTCACTGCAGGCTAGGTTTCTCCCACCTGGCAGTGATTGAGTTGATTGATTGGAATGTTAAGTGACCAGCTCTCTCTCTCTCTCTGAAGATGACAGCATTGCTAGGAATTGGGTGGATGGTCTGACTATGAATTAACCTGACTTTCGCCAGATAGTTGCAGCAGTGCGTAACGCTCTGCCTTACATCTGGGCTCTCTCGGACAGGCTCGATGTAAGGGGCGGGCCATTTTTTGAATTTCTGTAGCAGGTGATTGGATGTGGCCGTTTCTATCACAGTCTGGGAGTGCCAACTCCAACCACTCATATTGGCCTGTCTGCATGACGTTGCACCCAGAATCCGCCTCCTGGGTTTCCACGTGGTCTGCAATCAGACTCTATTGGCTCAGAGCCGCTCAGAGCCCGCCCATAGCTGCCGCTGATTGGTCCGGCCCGGGACTTTACGAGTGTTATCAACTCTGCCGGACCGAGATCAGATGGTAAAGCAATGCAACGCAATGCTGCCACCATCTGGCGAAAGTCAGGTTAACTATGAATAATACCTGAACATACCTACAATATTCGAACTGTACTCAAAGATTACACATATTAGACATGGAAATTAATGTTGTTAAGAAAATAACTTATTTAAAAAATATAATAATAATAAAATGTAAAAGTTTTATTATTCAGACATTTTCTGAATATGCCATTATTGTTCATTACTTTTATTCTTTTTATTATAAAATACAATAAAAAATGTTATTGTCCTGCATCAATAATATTTTTTTAGCCATTTACAAATTATAGCAGAGACTATCAGGAATTGAATTATTCTATTATTAAATGGTTTATTCTTATTGGCAATTCTTAAAGGAGTTGTTCACCCCCAAAATGCTATGGAGCCAATGGAGACTCATTCCTAAAACAGAAATTTGATTACAATAAATGCATGCCTATTGATTCCGGATCGAGACCCAAATCCCCATCCGGAATCAATGGGGGGAAGTGTACTATTATCACATTTTTGTCTTAGTAATGCGACAAATAAAATAAAAATATATTATTGAACTCAAGTCTCCATGGCTTGAGTAATCAAAGAAAAAGAAAGTCATTTTGGGGATGAACTACTCGTACCTAACTGTAATACCAATAATGAAAGTAGCTATTTTACTTAATAATAAACACAATTTGTAAAATGATATACTGCTATACTGCTAGCTACAGCAGTGGCTGAGACGACAGGAAGAAAAACAGAGCGAACATGTGCGGGAGTGTGCATGCCATCCGATCCGCGACTGGTTCGGCCCTCATCAAGTCGCCTTTCATCCAATGCGGCCCTCACCCCAAAATGAGTTAGACACCCCTGCTCTAGTGTTTAAGTATGTAATGTTTATTTAATATTCATTACCTTTTCTTCTATTTTTAGGTGCTTTCCAGTGTTGTCTCAGGGACTCATTTGAAAGATCATAATTTGAGCACTGTGAAGCAAAAAGGAGGTCTTACATCCTCCTTCTCCACAGCTGGGGGGGTGAAGCTTACTGAAATGGACACTCCACCTGAGAAGAAAGACTTGGATGAAGAAAGAGACATCAACATGTCCCTTAGAGGTAGAGGCAAGCATACAAGAAAGATGAAGCATAGTGAGATGGAAGACAATCCAGAAGAGTCAAAACAGTTGGATGAAGAAAGAAACAGACGACGAGTGAAGCTGAAATCTGAGTGGACTCTGTTTGGCCCTCCCTTCACCCCTGGTGATAGCCCTCGCATTCAGTCCCATTCTCAACCCAAGCTCTACCCACTGGAACCCTCCAAGCATCACTCAATCACTGAAACTACGTCTCCATCTCCTATCACATCCTCACTCCACATGGTTTCTTCACAGAGAACACAAGACAGAAAACGAACAAAAGAAGAGTTGGACGAGTCTAATCATCCTTTATCAGCCCTCCCTCTGTTTCCCTCTTCGACTCTGTCAACCAGCCTCCATTTGTCTTCCTTATCTTCTACACAAGTGCCCCCTATCCCCAGAAAGAGAAGAAAAGCTGCAGAGATGGAGGAGTCTGATATTCCTTCTTCTCAAGATGTCCCACCGGAAGTAATGTTGGGTGTCTCCCCCATGTTGTCTTCTTCATCCACATCACAACAGTCTTTCCAACATTCCCAAGAAGAAATGATGTCATATGACACACATTTGTCAACAACAGACCAGTCTGTTACAGAGTCACTGTCCTCTGTGCATCATTCATTGGAGCTCCAAGATGAAACTGATCTATGTTCATGCTTCAGCCGTTGTACATGTACAATAGGTGAATCCATCTCTCTACCTCGTTCTCACAGCTTACCCTCACTGAGCCAAATTCCATCCTTAGAGAACAGGTCAAGTTTCAGAGCAAAGCGCTCCCATAGCTTAAATGATGTTACACTACTGGGCAAAACACAGAAAATGACACCTGATATCATTGTTGTGGAAAACAAGGAAAGCTACAAGTTCCACTCTACCAAAGTAGGACTGTTCCAATGCAGCGTAACCGACCTGGTGTTTAAGATGGAGGCAGAGGGAGATGTGACTTACAGGACAGTCCCATGGCACAGAAGGATTCTATCCCAGCTTGGGAAGAGGCCTGCAGGACCACTGTTTGACATAAACGCTTCTCAGGGGTCTGTGAGTCAACTACGCTTTCCACATTGTGAGATCCTCTCCATGGGTGGAGGTAGATCCTTGTCTGTTGTCCATGTGAAGGATGATGGGCACATTGAGCTGATCAAACCGCTTGTGATCACAGAAACCCATGTTATCATAGATGTAACTGGATTTTCTCCCTATGGTGTCGTCAACGATGATGACAACCCAATCCAATCCAATCCAATCCAGGCCTACGTGTCACTGTTTTATACACCACCAATTGATGATGATGATGATGATGACCCCCCCATATCAAACCTGAATGTATTGCTTCTGCCTGGAAACGTTGTGCTGGATGAAGTAATAAACAAAAGGAGGAAGATATATGTAGAAGAGATTTACATTCCAAAGCCTCCCTGTGAACTGATCCCAAAGAAAGAGTATACCCTCTCCACTTCACCTCAAAATGATTCTATTACAATTGAACCCGATACCCATAAGGCAAAGTTTGAAGTTGAAGAATCATCGTATCACAATTTCATCTCAACATTTGAAGTGACTTTAGAGGGAAAGTTTAAGCGTGTTGAACTGCTTCTAAGAGACAGTAACACCTCTGTCTCTGCGTGGAAAAGCCGTGTCAACTTTTCAGCTCCCGCTATAAGAAGACAACAAGTTAAGCACACACTGAGTCTTTCATCAGAAGAGAGACTGCTTAAAGTGCGGAGCAGCTTCATCGACAGTGTTTCACTTCCAAATCTCAACAGTGTTGTGGACAAACTGTTACAGACTAAGGTGTTAAATGACGCTGAGCTGGAGACAGCCACTGAGATGCAGAATAGAAATGACAAGGCACGTTTTGTCATCGACACAGTGAGGCGCAAAGGACCTGATGCGAGTACAAGCATGATAGTGATTCTTTGTTGCATTGACCCATTCCTCTGTAAACATCTTGAGTTGTAAAACTGTCAAGTTGCACTCTATTTAACTGTGACATGTTTTCCTATAACATGACCATCCATTAATATCATGGACACTCATTGGCTGTTTTAGGATGAAACACATGACGTTGGACTCTCATTGGCTGTTTCAGGATAAAACGCATGACGTTGGACTCTCATTGCCTGTTTCAGGATGAAACACATGGTGTTGGACTCTCATTGGCTGTTTCAGGATGAAATGCATGATGTTGGACTCTCATTGGCCGTTTCAGGATGAAACGCATGCCATGGAACTCTCATTGGCTGTTTCAGGATGAAACACATGGCGTTGGACTCACATTGGCTGTTTCAGGATGAAACACATGGCGTTGGACTCTCATTGGCTGTTTCAGGAGCAAACACATGATGTTGGACTCTCATTGGCTGTTTCAGGATGAAACTCATGACGTTGGACTCTCATTGGCTGTTTCAGGGATTAAACACATTCAGTCATATTACCGGTATGTCCATGCCTACCCCTTATCCCTAAACTTCTTTACCTTTTGTTACTATTAAAAACAAGATTGTCTACTTGAAAATGCTGGAGACAGCCACTGAGATGCAGAATAGAAATGACAAGGCACGTTTTGTCATCGACACAGTGAGGCGCAAAGGACCTGATGCGAGTACAAGCATGATAGTGATTCTTTGTTGCATTGACCCATTCCTCTGTAAACATCTTGAGTTGTAAAACTGTCAAGTTGCACTCTATTTAACTGTGAAATGTTTTCCTATAACATGACCATCCATTAATATCACATGGACACTCATTGGCTGTTTTAGGATGAAACACATGACGTTGGACTCTCATTGCTGTTTCAGGATAAAACGCATGACGTTGGACTCTCATTGCCTGTTTCAGGATGAAACACATGGTGTTGGACTCTCATTGGCTGTTTCAGGATGAAATGCATGATGTTGGACTCTCATTGGCCGTTTCAGGATGAAACGCATGCCATGGAACTCTCATTGGCTGTTTCAGGATGAAACACATGGCGTTGGACTCACATTGGCTGTTTCAGGATGAAACACATGGCGTTGGACTCTCATTGGCTGTTTCAGGAGCAAACACATGATGTTGGACTCTCATTGGCTGTTTCAGGATGAAACTCATGACGTTGGACTCTCATTGGCTGTTTCAGGGATTAAACACATTCAGTCATATTACCGGTATGTCCATGCCTACCCCTTATCCCTAAACTTCTTTACCTTTTGTTACTATTAAAAACAAGATTGTCTACTTGAAAATGTTTTCTTCTCCTCCCCCCCCCCCCCCCCCCCCCCAAAATAAAATAAAAACATGGTCAAAAAGTTTAGCTTTAAGGGGTAAGTGATGTAGGAAAATAGAGCCCATTATGTGTCTGACCTCAGGACATAGTCTTTTAGACAGAAATGCCTTTTAAAATGTTTAAACTTTAAAACATGAACTGGAATCATGTGTTTGTTTTGAATAAATCAGAGCAGGCTCTACTTTTAATTATATGTATGCATATTCTTTTGAACTGTAGTTTGGTCCACAGTTCAGCTAAACGTTGGTTAAGAGACTTTCTGAGTTAAACTAAACGTTGGTTAAGAGACTTTCTGAGTTCAACTAAACATTGGTTAAGAGACTTTCTCAGTTCAACTAAACATTGGTTAAGAGATTTTCTCAGGGACACTTTATGATACAAAGCCTGGAGGAGCTGAGCATCTAACCAGGGACCTTCCCTGTGTGCTGCATCGCAACCTTTTTATTTATTTTTACGACAAGGGTTCATATTTTAGATTGTAACGTAGAGACAATAATCTGACGATTTCTTTATTACTATATACAGTAACACTACTAGCCCCAAGTCACATCTGCCCATGAAAGGTTGTGGTGCAGACAACATAGAGTCTGTTTTATAACTTTGTCTCTGTTTATTGTATGACACGAGGCCCTTTTCACAAGAAAGAAAGTTGAGGAAAACATCCACAAACCACGAGACCTATGGAAGCTATTTAAAACCCAGCTAGGCTGTGGTGCTAAACTCAGATCCATAGCCAGCAACATATCCATCCAAACTCCCATAACCCTCCTCACTGACAGTCTTGATGTAGCCAAAAATCTCAACATCTACTTCACCTCCATGGCCAAAAATCTGGTCAATAAACTGCCCGCTCCATCTGGGCTGTTTGGTGTTAGGCACATCTTGAAATTCTACAGGAACCTTGGGGTATGCAAAGACAACTTTAAACTTGCCACGGTGTCAACTGATGAAGTGTTTAAAAAACTGCGCACCCTACCTCAATTCAAGGCCGCTGGCCATGATAAAATTGCCCCCAAATTTCTCATAGACTCAGCTGCCACCATTGCCCCAATCATTACCCATATTATTAATCTATCTATCAAGCAGGGTTATGTCCCCCAGGACTTCAAATTAGCCAAGGTAACCCCCCTGCACAAAAAAGGCAGTAAACTTGACCCTGGCAACTACAGGCCAATCTCAATCCTTAGTTCCATCTCTAAGGTAATGGAAAAAATTGTCTATGAACAGGTGGCTAAATATCTTGAAGAGAATAAACTGATCTACGAGTTCCAGTCTGGCTTCAGAGAGTCCCATTCCACAGATACATGCCTCATCTATTTGAATGATTACATCAAACGTGAAATTCACGATGGCAAATATTGCGGCATGGTCATGCTGGACCTCCAGAAGGCATTTGACACCGTCGATCATTCTATTCTGATTGAAAAACTCAAAGCTATTGGTCTTGATAGCACAGCAGTGAGATGGATGCACTCTTACTTGGTGGGAAGGGAACAGATGGTGGAAGTCAACGGAACCCTGTCCCCCTCCCTCCCAGTAAACTGTGGAGTACCTCAAGGGAGTATACTAGGACCACTGTTGTTCTTAATATACGTAAACGACATGTCATCTGCTTGTGACTGCAATCTGTTTCTGTTCGCGGATGACTCGGCTCTCCTAGTCTCAGGCAGAGACATTTTGCAGGTTGAAAAGGCCCCCTTAACTGTGAACTTAACAAGATCTGCACCTGGCTCAATGACAACAGACTCTCAATTCACCTAGGCAAAACTGAATGTATCCTCTTTGGATCTAGTCAGAAACTTAGCCTAGTTGAGAACTTCACAATTAAAGTAGGTGACACTGTGATAGAAAGAAAAAACCACATCTGCTACCTGGGTTGCATCCTGGAGGCTAACCTATCCAGTGAAAAAATGACCACCAAGGTAATCAATAAAGTCAATCAACGAATTCGCTTCTTGCAAAGAGTTGCCCCACTGATCAATATTAAATCCCGAAAGACACTAGGAGGTGCTCTTATTGGGCCCCTCATTGATTACGGAGTCCTTGTCTGGTATCGCGACGCCCCAGCTGCCTTAAAGCTAAAGCTCCAAACAGCCCAAAACAAACTAATTAGGGTTGTGCTTGGTCTCCCTCCTCTGACCCACCTTACCGAGCATCACCACGAAAGCGTGGGGTGGCTCAAAGTAGCTGACAGAGTACAGCATCTTGCAATGGGCCTGGTGTACAAGATACACTACACCTCCAAGATTCCCATGTACCTGACAAACTACTTCTTAAAGGTCAAGGATGTTCACGATCATAACACCAGAGGCAGCTCCACTAATCATCATCAGCGTAGATTTAACACTAAACAAGGCGCTAACTCGTTCTCCTGCTATACCATCAACATGTGGAAAGCCCTTCCACAAGCCCTAAAGGAGAGCAAATCCCTAGCCTCCTTCAAAATTGGTATGAAAAGTCACCTTCAGACAGCAGCTACCCGTGACTTGTAAACAGACTAAGCCCCCATGCTCCCCCCCCCCCTTTTTCTTTGTATTCTGCCTTTTGTATTTGATGTTATGCTTTTGAAACTGATATTATCCTAGATAAAGTACTATGTTCTATCCGTCTGTCTTTCAATGTTATATGAGATACTTAAAGTGTGGTTCCTGTGGAAATAAGCCTCGGCTTTCTAGGATCTCCTTTTAGTTGACCTTGTACCAGTGATTTGTACTGTCATGAAACTGTACTTTTTTCTATTGCAAACTTCTAATAAATTCTTCAATCAATCAATCAAAAACAAAGACAGAATTAAACCATCCTGGATGTAAGATACATCCAGGTGTGACAGTCTGCTCAGTGCAGTCTGGTTTATTTATTATCAGGGGGACCCCTAGGGGGTCCCAGAGTTACTAATGGGGGTCCTCCAGAATGTTCTTTTTTCTACACTAACCACTTGAACCCTAGTATCCCTATTATGTGCGGAACATTAGCCAAGAATAGCAGATCTACAAGCTCACAACGCCTCGCAAGAGGTTTGGTGTAGAGGAAAAAGAAGAGCAGTGGTTCAATGTCTAAAAAGAATTAAGTAATCAATAGAAAAAAGTCATTTTGGGGGGTGAACTACTCCTTTTAGTATTGTATTTTAGGACATTTCTGAGATATTTGTACTTTACTTGAGTATTACCAATTTCCAATAGTTTTACTTCTACTCCACTACATCTCGGATCCAATTATTGTACTTTTTACTCGACACTACAATTATTTGAAAACTTTTGTTACTTTGTAGATACATTACAATTATAAAACATACATAAACCATGTTAGCCCTATTGTATACCTTGGATATTTGAAAATAACGAAAACATTTCAAACATTTTCTAGGCTATTTTCACTTGGTAGGCCTACTTTGGTTCCATTTGTACACTATCAGAGTTGACTCCTATGTTAGTGAAGAGTGGCATCTAGTGGGGAAAAACTGAAAAGAATGTCTTTGGCTTCTGGGCTTTAAAAAAAAGACATAATGAGTATTCAATGAAAATACGTAATGACTAATGCGTATTTAATATACTCATCATATGAGAATTTATCTCTTATATGTGCTTTTTCAACCTTTTTCACAACAAGGTCCATTATTTACCGTGAGACCCCGAACCACCATTTGATGACCTTTAGACTATCAGGCCCAGAAAACAGCAGACAAACGTTGATCAAAATAACAATTATTCTACATTTTCTACAATTATTCCAGACTTCCTGTAAATTAAGAAATGCAGGTGTTTAACAATAATTAAACAAGATTCATGAGGGTCCATTTCGTTTCATTTTACACTCAGTTAAAGATCTATGAGGGTCCATTTGGTTTCATGTTCTGTTTTTAACATAGTACGATGGGTCATTTCCACATGTAGCCTAATAATCTGTTTTTAACATGGCACGATGGGTCATTTCCACACGTAGTAATCTTATGTTTTTAACATGGCACGATGGGTCATTTCCACATGTAGTAATCTTATGTCAAGCCCACTAGGTTAGAGGGGAGTGCTTGTGACTCGTAAACATTCATGTTATAAATAAAGCACTGACATGACTTTAAGTCAGTGAGGGCATACAAATGGTGTCTCCCTAATTAAAATCATGTGGGAGTGGAAGAATGCGAGCTATGGGAATTTTGCAGGTGAATGAAATCAAGATGTATTTATAGGCTATTCCTGTGTTTGCGTTTACAGGAAATCATT
The DNA here is from genome assembly GCF_963921795.1 of Nannobrachium achirus. NCBI lineage: Eukaryota > Metazoa > Chordata > Actinopteri > Myctophiformes > Myctophidae > Nannobrachium > Nannobrachium achirus. Next base: position 7,435,666 of record NC_137828.1, read on the forward strand.
AAAAAAAGTTTTAGGGATTTGAATTTGATTACAATAAATGTAGCCTACCCCTAGCACTGGTCCATCGCATCACCTCCCGGTGACGCTCTGACAGACTCTGAAATGGCTAGACCGCAATATCTCAGCCCCTCCGAGCGCTCAACTTCAGTAAAAATAAACAAAACTATTTCACTACTCACCAAACCAAAGGTAGTTTTGCACTGTTGAAAGTATATTCTCCGCGGTGGTGAGCCCCTCAGCACCCCACCTACTCTGTAAAATACATTATTTTTGTCATGAAATAAAACGCGCCCACCTCGAGCCACCTAGCGGCCACCGCAGATACAATGGTTCACAATCCGGAAATAAGCGGCGGTCGAGTTGGATGCACTTTATTCCATGCCAAAAATAGTGTATTTTGCATATTTGCATTGCATATTTTGCAAATCTAGCCCAAGGAATGTTTTTCATGCATAACAAATGCTTGAAGAACCCCTAGTTTGACCCCTCACATACAAATTAAAGCCGATTTTTTTCTCTTTTTTTTTTATATACCATAACTCTTTTTCGCGATGTGTCCAGCAGAGCAGGCCTCTCATTCTGTGGACCTTAAAGAACAAACTAATAGATAAAACAGAAATAAAAAGTACGGTAGAAAATCACAGGTCCCCTCCCATTTTGGTGACTGGGTCCCCGGCTATAGTAACTCTGAGAACACCATTCATTCAGTGTAGTACTGGCTCCACTCCACAGGGGGAGCTGAAGGCTAAAAAGCAGCAGGTAGTTCCAGGAAGGCGTGATTCAAAATAACGGCGCAGTTCGGCCAGTGGAGACGCCCCTCTCGTTCCGCTTGCCTCTCATTGGCCCGTGGCGGCACCCGGGTGGGGACGCTGTCATCTCTGTCAGGCACGTAGCGCGTTACTTTAACACTAACCCGACACGTTATACGTTATCTTGAGTATGACAGTAGTTCGGGTTTTAATGTTAAAGTAAAGGCGAATTCGAATAAGCTTTAAGGAAATGCTGAGTATGAACGTTAATTCACATTTTATGGTTTCCTTAATTGTTTCCTACAGCCCATGTTTTACAACTGTATTACATTTTTGGCTGTTGTAAATAAACATTTATGTCTTCTAAGTTATGTCTGCATTTTCTAGTAGTGAACAAAACAAGACAGTATATTTTTATCTTTTCAAAGTGTGTTGCGAGCCGTTTTCACTAATTCTAATTTCTCTTTACGTACCATGCCAACCCATTAAAAAACACCCAGCACAGAAGATAAATAAAATGAGAGGCCTTTCAAAGTACAAGTGTCAAGTTTATTTTGAGCACAGCACAAAAGTGTCAAGTGCAGGCTTTAACAGTTATATGCGTGTGTGTGTGTCAAGTTTATTTTGAGCACAGCACAAAAGTGTCAAGTGCAGGCTTTAACAGTTATATGCGTGTGTGTTGTTAAGAGGGGTGTCTCTATAGAGTATAGGGGCATCTCCACTGGCCGAACTGCGCCGTTATTTTGAATTAACAGGAAGTGAGGCGGGTTGGCTTGCGTTTGGTTGGTTTTGATCAAGAAACATTCTTTACAGTTTAACTTCATCCAACATCACAACAATAAACTAGAAAAATATTGTTCCTTCGAAACAATTGTGGGCTCGCTTCAAGCCAGAAAACAATGGCTATAAAAGCACAAAATGTCAAGATCGCAGGCAGTGCTCTCTTTGACGTTACTGATGTCAAAGATTGGTCCATTTTGTTCCAAAAATGTGTTATGCAAAAGTTGACCCGCTGGTGGCGCTATAACAGGCCAATGTGAGAAGGTTGGTATCTGTTCCTTGACATATTGGGAATGTGCTTGCAAGATTTCATGCACATCCCAGGCTGTGTTCATGATTTGAGGTGTTTTTGGCTTTGGCCACTTTATTGCTGCTTGCAGCTATATTTATTATTATTATTTTATTATTTTTTTTTTTGTGTGCACTTCATAGGCATGTAAGATAAAGGTCCTTAGATTGCGTGTAGAATGTTTCATGCAAATTGCAAAAAAAATCCTAGAATAAAAACGGGTTTAAGCGTTTTAAAAAACGCTCAAAATTATATAGCGCCCCCCTTTGGCCATTTGGGGTAAGATTGGTTTCAGTGATATTTGAACTAACCCTCTACACTATTTTGTCATGAAAATGTGACTTTGCATGTATGTTTTAGAGGAAGAAGAATAATTTGCATAAAAATGCAATATTGATTGAATTATTAAAAAAGCATGTTTCAATTTTAAAGAAATCCGATCTGACAGATCTTTAGATATCGGTCCAAAGTTCACGTAAAAAAAGTTTTGTGCACGTGACGCGACAATTCCAGAATAAAAGTGGGTTTACGCGTTTTACAAACTGCTCAAAATGGCGGAAAATCTTAGGGCGGAGCTTACTTAACAACAACACAGATGTCTTCTGCTTGAGTCAAAGCACGCATGTAACAAGTTGCATGTCTTCAAACGAAACGAGTCATGACTTATGCCCGTTTGAAGTTTGAATTTTCAAATGCTTCGTATTGCGCCCCCTTTTGGCCGATTGGAATAAAATTGGTTTCAGTGATACTTTGACTAACCCTCTACATCTTTGCCAAATGCCATGAACGTGTAACTTTGCATGTATGATTTAGAGGCAGAAGAATAATTTGCATAAAACCGCAATATTGATTGAATTATTAAAAAATAATGTTTCACTTTAAAAGAAATCCGACCAGACAGTTTGACCGTATTGGTCCAAAGTTCATGTGAAAAAAGTTTTCTGCGCGTAACACAAAAATCCCAGGAGGAGATAGATTTTTACTGTTTTTCATATAATTCCAAATTGTGGGAGACCTAAAGGTCAGAGGTCAAAAGTTAGAGGGTAAAAGTTGTTCGGCATGAGGAGACGCATAAGTGTATACAGGTTTCATGGCTGTACGTATAACACAGCATGAGCTATACCTGTTCAAAGATCGCACTTTCGAAGGCTTCCTACAGCGCCACCATTTGGCCGATTGCTATAATAAATAATAGCACACTTCGCCACTGTAAGCTGAACACATTGATGTTTTTATTTTCATTTTCTCACTAAGTATGTAGGAGTAGAAAGGAACCGAAGTTTTGAGGAGAACTGTCTGTCTGTCTGTCTGTCTGTCTGTCTGTCTGTCTGTCTGTCTGACTGACTGACTGACTAATAAATAATGACAATATCTAAAGTGTGCTCGCCTTACAGGCGAGCCCACAATGATGTAATATTGAGCTGGATGAAACTGTGTGTCCTAAATAAGAAAGACTTAATGGAAATAAGAGGATATGATGGTTGATATTGTTATAATATTATGATGGTGGATGTTTATAAAGAAACACAGATCAACAGATGAACAATGGATTCTCCATGAGCCTCCATTAAGAAGAGGTAAGAGCAGGAGTTCTTCCACGCTTTCATTTCACAACGTGACACCTTGTGAGCTTGTAGATCTGCTGTTTTTGGTGAATGTTCCCCCCCAGAATAGGGATGCATCATGCTGGGGTTTAAGTGGTTAAACGTCAAGTATAAAATAAACGTTTGAACTGTCCTATTGCAAACTTTTGGATAATCTCTCTACTTTTCCACACGACAAACTCTCTTAGGGAGGAGATTTACATATCTGACATAAATCTAAGGTTCCATAATAAAGTAACAATACACACACATACACATACATACATATGCAAATATTGCACTCTAAAATACATCATGTCACGAGGAAAACTTGAGAGAATATCAGTTTATAGGACAGATCGAATTAGCCCTAGAATGTCTCGATTGACACTCCGTGTAATCCCTCAAATCTGGAGCCATAGAACTGTCCCTATCCGCGGCGGTTAGCAGCTAATCTGCGCGGCACTAAAGTGCTGTGCGTTACTTGTGTACTCACCCAATAAGTTATTCCTCAGTCTGGGAGAAAGATATTGTCCTGTAGTTTCATATCCATTTGAAAGTTCTGGCTGAAAACGTGTACTTTGTAAAATATCTCCACTTATCACGAGCCAACACAGACGACTTACACGACCGGGCAAGGGGCCCGGAATGACTGCTGGACTGAATATATCAAAACTTCCTTTGGGAAGCACAAAACGTACGGGGCACACAATTTACAGGTGCTTGTGATTGACGTGGGGTGACTAATCACACCACCTGCATGATTGTGTGCCCCGTACGTTTTGTATGCTAACAAATGCCATTGCTAACAAATGCTAATGTTAAAAATTCCAATGCTAATGTTAATGCTGATGGTAATGTTATTGTTAAAATGCTACACAAACCGCTACACAAGGTTGCACAGACTTGGCGAGCTGCAAGCACACTTTTCATAGAAATGGTCTTTTCTAGTTCTAAATCTAACCATAGATTGGAAACCAATACGTTTTAAGCGCCCATCTTTTAGTATGTTGTATATGAGTTTAATTATTTTTTTCGATTGTCTTTGTAGCACCCCACAGTTAGTATCAGCCATGAACCAGCGACAACGGCCCTGCTAATCGGGCTCAGCCCTATTAGCACGACTGGTTGTGCGTTGGACTGGCGAGTGGAAAACCCGGGTCTTCCACTCGCCAGTCCAACGCACAACCAGTCGTGCTAATAGGGCTGAGCCCGATTAGCAGGGCTGTTGTCGCTGGTTCATGGCTGATACTAACTGTGGGGTGCTACATTCACCCCCCAGGTCTTTTGGAGCGCGCCCTCGCGCTTCACACATCACGCCGCGGACCGCAGCACACGACGTGGCACTGTTCCTCCTCACGAGGGCATCACGCTCCTCATCCTGCCGACAACGCCAGATTGTAGTGATACGCGGAAGCGGGGTTTGAACCCGGGTCTTCCACTCGCCAGTCCAACGCACAACCAGTCGTGCTAATAGGGCTGAGCCCGATTATCAGGGCCGTTGTCGCTGGTTCATGGCTGATACTAACTGTGGGGTGCTACACCTACACCCACATGGAAAATTCATTAACTCTTTTACTGCCACAGAATTTAACAAAAAGCTCCATCCACTGCCAGCTAAATTTGAGAATTGTCGCTCATCTTTGAAGGCCTACTGGAGAAAATTGGCTTTGACTATAAAGACAACAATTATATGGCAACGGAGAATAGAATGTCTACTTTGCAACAGAAAAAGATTTCGTGTTTTTATCATGTTCTATTCATTAGCTAGAAGCTGCTGAATATGGCCTAAAAAACAGCTCTTTGAGAACATAAAGCTGAGAAAAATGCATTTTTGTGAAGGAGACATTTTCAGGCAGAAATCTCTCTTTATCCTTTAGTGTTGGCAGTAACATCACACAGTAACATCACACCTATGCTCAGCGGTTGTTTACAAACAAATTCAAAAAAAATAAAAACAAGTGCTTTTTACACACTTTTAGTGTGTAAGAGAAGTAAGAGCAGTAGTAAGGAGCAGTGCAGAACATTGACACAGTGACATGAGATTGCCTGAATCCTGCTTCTGCTTTCAGGGTTCTTTTTAGGTTGAAGTACAGTACAAATGATTGATGAAAATGAAAATAAAATATAAAACAACATTTTAAACACTAGAACTCAATTGTAATACTGCAAATGGAAAAAGGTTGTGGCCTATACCTGCACTTACACAGGCCTCAACCACTACATGTCTACAGAGTGTATATGTGTGCGTGCGTGCGTGCGGGTGTGTGTGCGTGCGTGCGTGTGTGCATGTGTGTGTGTGTGTGTGTGTGTGTTTGTGTGTGTGTGTGTGATACAATTATCCATAAATAATCGATATCCATAACCTGCTAGCCCATCAATCTCTAGGTCGTCCTCAGACGAGCCCTCCATCGTTGTTTCCAGTCATCTCGGTTCTCCATACATCTGGCCAGCTCATTGGTGTTCTGTGTCCCTACGTCTTCCTTGAGTATGTCCACGTATGTTCTTGTGGGTCGTCCTCGCGACCGGTGCCCATGTGTTGGTTCCCACAGTACCAATTTGCTGGCTGGAAGCTCCTGGTGTCTTTGGCAGTGGCCTGCTAGTCTCATTCTTCTGGTGGCAATTTTCTCGCTTACCCTTGGTATTCCCTCATACAGGCTCCTGTTGGTAACATGTGCGCTCCTGTTGATGTTGAGTACTGCACGCAACATTCTAGTGTAGCACCCATTTAGAGACTTCTGCAGGGTTGGCTTCAGGGTCCAGCATTCACTGCCATAGAGGAGAACAGACTCCACTGTTGCAAAGAAGAAGCTAAGTTTGATTTGGCGGGGGAGGCTAGAGTTCCATACACTGTTCATGCCGTTCAGGGCCCTCCAAGCGAGTGCCTTCCTTACTTTGAGGTCTTTCTCAGTTGAGTCGACCCATGCACCCAGGTACTTGAAGTCCTTGACTTCCTTCAACACAGCTCCTTCTGTTGTTGTCAGAGGTGAGTGATCAGGTAGGTTATAGGTGATAACCTCAGTTTTCTTAGCATTTAGCCTGAGACCAACTTTTTGCACACTCTATCTCCACCCTGCTCAGGAGTTCTTGTGCTTGTTCCATGCTGTCGGAGAGCAGGCTGATGTCGTCCGCATAGTCCAGGTCTGTCAGAACTACTGCGGGATGCCGCCTTGACCTCCTTGGTGTTAGCGTGAAGCCAAGCTCTTGTTCTCGTCCACCTATGGCTTTCCTGAGCGCATAATCCAGAACTATGATGAAGAGGTAGGGGGCTAGGGTGTCTCCTTGCATTACACCAGCTCGGATGTCAAACACCTCACTGCTGCCGTCTGGGGTCACCACTTTGGCCCTTGATCTTGCGTACATGGTCTCGATAGCCCGGAGAATGTTGGGAGGGACATTGTAGGCCTCAAGGATCTTCACCATCTTGCTTCTGTGGATAGAATCAAAAGCCTTTTTGAAGTCAATGAAGCACAGTACAGCTGCTAGGTTGTCCTTTTTCACCTCCTCTATTAATCTCCTTAATGCCAGGATCTGTGCTACGGTTGTTCTCTCCTCTCGAAAACCATTTTGGTTCTCTCTCAGGTGAGGGTCGATGGCATGCCGTATCCTGTTCAGTATCATTCGGTTGAAGACCTTAGCAGTGATACATGTCAGGCTGATGCCTCTGTAGTTGTCTGGCTTTGAGAGGTCCCCAGCTTTAGGCACCGGGATGATGTTAGACAGAGACCATATTTCAGGTTGCTTGTTGTGCTGTAGAGCATTGTTGCAAAAGTCTAGGATGAGGTTGTCTAGGTCGCAGTTCTTCAAGACCTCTGGGGGTATGCCATCCGGCCCAGCGCTTTTTATCCCATATTTCACACCCGCTTCTAATGCTATCATGCTGGTGCCGCAGCTGCTCTCAAGTCCCAAGATCCAGTGGACTACCTGGAACTGTTAGATAACACAGGTCCAGATGCAAAGAGTGGTGACAGGATGTTCAAAATACGCCCAGTTCTAGATTATCTTGTCTCCAAATTCCGTGAACTGTACAAACCAAACCAAGATATTTCCATTGATAGGTACACTTTTATTCAAAGGGCGCCTACAAAGTGCAGCAGGTCCAGGGACTGCAGTGAATTCAATGTCTCTGGGGCTCCATTCTGTTTCACTCCAGCCAGGCTCCTCCGGAAGGGCTCCACCGGGTCTGCTGAACTCTGCACCCCTACCCCTACTACGTACACGAGCCCATGGTCGATCTGTAAATTATACAAATAAATAATTACTACGAGTAAGCAGTGTTGTTTTTGACAGCAAATTTTGATTTTGTTTCAGTCGTAGTCTTTTGAATAAAAGACTACGACTGAAACGACTGAAACGTCTGAAACCTAGCGGTCGCAATAAAATACATGAAAAATAGTACACCTCCAAGCTCACAACGCGTCACAGCAGAATGCGTGGAGGTTGGGGGCCTACTATTTTCATCAAAAGGCTGTTTTAGACATTTCAGCCCCTGCCTCTCTAACATTCTATACAGTATATAGTAATTATGTAAAAACAGAATTCATGGTCTGGAGAGGGCACTTTTTACAGATGGATAAAGGGCATGGGCTCAAGCCCCCTTTGATGTCTAAGTCTGATTTACAGAAAAAAGGTTTTTGTTCTTTACCTATCCTTGTCCTTGGACGACCACGATGTGGCAATGAAGAAGTAGGCTGTGCCGCACTCGACTCTTCTGAAATCACAGTAGTAAAATATAAACTAGTAAACATGATGTGCACAAAATGAAATCAATTATTTACACACCCAGCATGTCTCAGACAGGTCCATGACATTATGATGTAAATGATAAAAGCATTGAACAAACAGATAGCTGTATCTACTCTAAAATGCTATAGAATTATACAAAATGCATCAGTTTTTGTTTTCTCCTTACCTCTATTACCTCCAAACGGTATAGACCTAAGAACACAAGGAGTCCCCGGCACCTCTCCATCCGACTCATCATCTAAAATCATAGCCAGGAAAATATCAAATAGTTTATATGTAAACAAATCAATTTACAATTTTGACATTAGCAAATATGAGTGACTTACAATAAGTTCATACTGTAATACATAAAATGCAGATATAGTAAATAGTTACCATGCATTTACTGTCACAGTGAAATGCCCTTTATATCCTGTATGTATATATAAAATGTCACAATGCAACATAGCTCTGTTTACACAAAGCTGTACTTCCTCCAACTGTATAGGCTATCTTCCCCATTTTCAACTGTTTTTATTTATAACACTTGCTTTGGCAATGTAAACTATATTTTCTCATGCCAATAAAGCTCCTTTGAATTGAATTGAATTGAAAGGCTACGGGTGTGCGGGTGTGCACCGTACACGTGCACAGTACGATCACGCGCGTGCAACGCACACCGTACGTGCACGCGCGTGCACCGCACGTGCACCACACGTAAAAAGAAACCTCTCTCTCTCTCTCTCACACACGCATCGTACGCACGCACACACAAACTAAGCCACTAAATCCTAAAATCCCATCAAATAATCATAGTAGCTGGCTAAATGCTAACCTGTGCCGTGCACCGTACACTACATGCGGTACGTGCACGCGCGTAATAGGAAATCCACGTGTGTCCTGTGTAGCAAAAACAAATGCATGCACTTGGATCCTAACTCTATGCTTGGATCAAGTTGCTGATCCGGTCCGGATACGGAAACGTTTCTTGCATGTATGTGTGCGTGTAAATAACCGGATGCAGTAGGCGGGCTCTAGACCGGATCCCACTGGTGTATTCGCAATAGAGATCACTCTGACCAGACCAGGCTTTAGTTGTCAATCAAACCAGGCTTCCTCACGGATGCAGTGGAAAGCCTGAAGCGATGTTTTCACATACAGTATACATACATGCAGATGCACTGGATTTACGTCTTACCACTTTGGACAGTAGAATCATGGCCATCGTCCAGTGAGTCTCTGCCTCTGTACGTCTGGCTGTTGAATGGGTGGCGGCGGTCACGGCGGGCGGTGGTCTCTACTGCGCCGGAGATGTGTGTCCACTGTGCCGTGCCGGGATCCATCCAGCGCGGGGGTCTCACTCTCAGGAACGAACGGCGGGGGTGTCAGGTACGGCGGGGGTCTCCGAGTCCATATCGGGATATCTTGATGCACTTTTTGACCCGGTTCTTCGCGACCAACGGCACCAAGAAATGGAATATGTTTCTCTTCAAAGCCAACGGCTACACTACAGGAATCTTTTTCTCTTCTTCTTCATCATCATCATCATCACGACCACCACCACCATTCATGGTGGGCGCTGCCTGGTCCTGGGTCACCAACGCGGGTAGGTTTGTAATCCTAATTCTAACAAAGTTTGTTGTCGAAACATTCCTTCCGTGGATCTGCTGTGTGGTTCTGCGACCTCGGCCGTGGGGTGGTGGGGGATGGTCGCTTTGCTTCGGCGGAATGATACAAACAAGCTGAGCAGGGCCTACTACTTGCCCTAATACATCTCAATATTCTAGTACTGCTAAATACTAATTACTACCTACTACAATTACAATACCACTAATACTTTAAAACAACTGATTTCCGACAAAATGATCGCTTTTACCAACGTTTCTCTCTCTCTTTCTCTACTAACAGTCCGATGCATAAAACAATATAGTCCCTCAAGGCTAGCAGCTAGGCAGGCGCAGAGTCGCTCTGGGCAGGCGGAGCCAGGACAGTCTGTTTACTTTTTTTTTTATGACCGGTTTCCGGCTGTCCTCAAAACGACACCGACGACCAATTATGCATTCAAAAGTTGCGCAAGGACCGCTTTTATCATAATCCATAAAAAACATCAAACGAACGAACGGCCGTATTGGCGCCGCTCGTTCGCGAGAATTGGGGCGAACAGGAACGTTCAAAGCAGTATAAGAGTTAAGAAATTCAATAACCATAGTTTCATCGGATACATAGATGGAGACACTACTAAACTAATACACATTACATATCTAGACACATTACATATTTAACATCCAGGCTACATGTCTAAATTACTAACTACACTTAAGTACAATCAACCCCCCCGAATCAACATTCCTGTAAGTGCAATATGCAGGACACCACAGGGAATTGAACCCCGTCCTATTAAAAACAGGAGTGCCACACCAGCGTCTTTTGCTTCTTGACATGAACAGGTTGAAGACACACTTAACAAGACTTTTACTTTTATGACACTGAACTCTTCCACTTTTTTGTGTGCCTGCAGCGTTACATTACAAAGTCGCGTGAGCGTTTTAAAGTTGAAACCAGAGTAATGTGGTGCCAAAGTATCTGTTTTGTTCTGCTTTCCCCCAAAGTCAATGGTAACTTGGATCGGAAAGAAAAGTAATAGCACACCATTCCCGGTCGAGCTGCACATTTTGATGTATATATTGTGGGGGTGGCGTAAACATGCAGCAGTTATTACGTGCCGAAATTTGTGGCGACATAACAGTTGGTGTTAGCATTAGCATTTTTGCATTAGCATTTTTGCATTAACATTAACAGTGGTTAGCATTAGCGGTTAGCCGTTGGGACCACCCACCAAGTTTGAGACCAGTAACGTGTTTGGAAGTGGAGTTATGGCTGTTTAAAGCTCAGCCAATAGGAAGTCAATGGGGTTTTTGGGCGTTGTTCTTTGCGAATTATGACGCCATGGTAACGCGGATCGGAAAGAAAAGTAATAGCACACCATTCCCGGCCGGGCCGCACATTTTAAAGAGCCGTCCAAAAGACTCGATTCGTTCGCGAACGTCACAGCTCTAACTGCAACTCAAAATAAAGCAATAAAGCAAACACATGTACACTAAATCAAAAGGAATACAAGCCAGCGAAATAAATAAGCAGTCTGTCAGCATGACAACTTTACCCATTTGTTTTATGCGTAGGTGTTACCAGATGGTGCAGTTCAGGAATTGACCACACCTAATTGTCATTGTTACCTGGGTTACATAAGAGTTCAGATAGTTGTCATTTCTTTTTCCATAACAACCTGTTTTTATTGTGTGGAAACACTGGGGAGTTAAACGGTCTGGAGTTCAAGACAAGTCCCACAATTAACAGTGTATCAATTTGAACAATCTTGACATTTTAAACACAAATCCTTATATGGCCACCCCATATTGGCATCTTTTCAGAAGGTCTGCGGCTAGTATCAATTCTAGTAAAAGTTCACTTTCACCATTACAAAGTAGGTCTATATAATATCCCTACTGGTGTAACTTGGGACAACAATATGGTACAGTATACAGTGAATGGATTGAAACTGAGGGCTTTAATAACTAAGACAAAGAAGTAGTTGCCAGCACACAAGGAATCTCCTTTTCACATGATTTTATTTACCTCAGATGGACAGAAGCAACTGACGCGTTTCAACCCTTCGTCATTAGGGAGATGACATGGTAATTTCGTGCTAATTAGTCTAAAAGCGCCGAATTTTGCACAGATGTAGCCCAGGGCATGCTCTAATGATTTAGCTAGAAAAAAAAAAAAGAAAAAAAAAAAAACCTAAGGCCTCCGACTAACATGAATGCTCACCCATACATGCATCGTTTTCTGAGGCCATTTCTAGCCCAATAAATGTTCTTTTGTGCAAAACAAATGCTTGCAATGGATTCAGCATCATGACAAACCCCTAGTTAGACCCCTCAGATCCTACTTAAATACCCCCCAAAAAAAAAAAAAAATAATAATCTGGGTATGTTCCTCCTGTATAGAAAGTCGATGGGAGCCCAACTTGATTTGGCCGCTGTGGCGACCCTGAAGGTCGCCGACTCGGGCGCCCTAGCTAAATCATTAGAGCATGCCCTGAGCTACATCTGTGCAAAATGTTGCACTTTTAGACTGATTAGCGCGAAATATCCCTAACGCCCCCGACTAAACGGGAAGTGACGTATAAATAAGATGCATTACAATCAGTGTAATTCATGACAGCTGACAAAGCTGTAATCACATAGAAACGCTCACAATGCAATTCAATTATCTACTTGGGTACCCAAGACAAATATCATGTGAATATTCAATATAAAATACAATAAAAATAAAATGTCATACAAAATACAAAGCCATATTTCATAATCACAGCGTCAACTCTCAATGACGAGGCGCCCCCTAGGGGTCTTATATACCTGAAAGGTTAATAGACCAAACCATCATATGGCTTACAAAGGACAAAATAGTACCAGATCAAATAGTAATATAAAGAGGAAATATAAAATGTAAAAAAGAAAGAAAGAGGTCAATTGGAAACACTGCATTCTTTTAATGCCTATGGGCAGAAAGGTTTTTAAATGCCAATTGATGGACTTCACATTTTTATAAAATGGAAAAGCTATGATATGACTTGTAAATTCACAAGAAGCAACTTAATAAGAGCTCTTCATTCAAACCCTTAGGATGTTCAGTCTGGAGTGTGTGAATCCAATAAGCCTCCCTCTGGAGTAAAACTTTGTCTCTATCACCACCTCTCTTTAATGGATTAACCACCTCATTCCCCATGAACCTCAGAGTGCAGACATCATGACCAATCCTCAAGCATATCGGACAGACACCAGATACCTCTCGATTAATAAATAGTTATAAGATAAGAACAATGCATCCAAGAGAAATAATGACTTCAAGCAGCCGATAGCTAAGTTAAAGACTGAGAAGATTGAGAGAGACTACATGAGGGACACTCTTCCTGCCTCATGAGAGCCTCATTTAGAGTCCAAGACAAATAGTGTAGTCTGGAACAATATACTGTACCGAGACTGTTACAAAGGCTTTAGAATTATCTAGTTTATCTGACAGGTCACCATCACACCTGGATCTCCATAATGGAGCTGACGGGATCATAACCCAGATCACACAAAAAAAAAAAAAAAAAACATATGTGTCAGTTGCCCAGAGGCAGCACAGCAGTATAAGGTTATTTACAAAGTTACAGAGAAGTATGAAAAAGATAAAAGAAAAAAACAAGAACAGAGTACAGTAAAGAGCAAGGTACATCAAGAAAAGGAACTAAAATGGACAAGGACTGACATAAAATAGAAACTGGCATAAAATGGACAAGGATTGACAGATACAGAGATCTCCATATATGGGCACATATGCAAATTAAGTCACTCCGACACGAGTCAGATTCCAACTATAGCACACGGATAGCTTAGATGTGTGCCTATGGTTTTAGCTGCTCCCCCTGCCATTACTGTACTTACAGTTGAACGAAACGTCATGGATCACCATATATACACCATTTACAGAGATATCCTTATATGGGCAGTTGGCACATATGTGATTTACATCACACTGACACACAAACACATAGTCCTACTGATACCATCAGAGATCTCCATATATGGGCATAAACAGAACAAGCGCTGCAATCGGAGATCTCCATATATGGGCATATATACCTATGTGATTTACGTCACACTGTCAAACACACAAATTTCACATAAATGTTTATGGTAAAATCTACTATCATATGGTGGACATCACACACAGAAAGTCAGGTTTTACTGCTGTCTGTCCATGGGACCAGGCAAAGAAACATCAGGTCTGAGTAAAAAGATCAAACCTCGGTTCGAAAATGAAGCGGTGAACTTTTATACATTCTTTATATTCTGAATGAATGAATGATTTTATCTGGAGGGCCGAATTGTCATGTGAAGCTTGACCAATCCTCAAAGTATCCAATCATCAGACCGGGACGGACACTACACAAATATTCTGGACGTACGGGACAGATAAAACCTGTTCATTCTGACTGAAATGACCATATATGGACATGAGGTGACAGACATTTTGTTTTTTGATAAAACCTGTTCATTCTGGACTGAAATGACCATATATAGACATGAGACACACCTTTTGTTTTTGATAAAACCTGTTCATTCTGGACTGAAATGATCATATATGGACATGGGACACACAAAGCCACTCCTTGGAAGCAGTTTTTACCGCTTCAAAAATACAGGGATAAAGGGAGATGGATAGCTAACTTAAAGACTGAGGAGATTAAGAGAGACTGAGGGTTCCTGCCTCATGAGAGCCAATAGACTTCAATTTTGTCTGAGTCCAAGACAAATAGTGTTGTCAGGAACAATATACTGGAGACTGTTACAAAGGCTTTCACATTATCTAGTTTATCTGACAGGTCACCATCACACCTGGATCTCCATATATGGAGCGAACGGGATCATAACTCAGATCACCATATATGGAGCTGACGGATACACCTCTCTGACATCACGCACTCCACATATGGTTATAGCTGACTCATTCTGACATCATCATGCTGAGGATCTCCATATATGGAGCTGATGGACCCCAGGAAGACTAGCTGTCGCCCAGGCGTCAGCTAATGGGGATCCATTCAATAAACAAATAAACAAATGGATACACCTACATCTGACATCATACTCCATATATGGTTATAGATGACTCATTCTGACATCACCAAGGGTATATAAAGAGACCGCTCTCGAGAATCTCCAACAGAACTCTTCTCAGCTCAGAACATCAGGCAACAACAAGAGAGTGAAGAGAAAATGATGACAAATCTCCAAGCCGAAAGAGAGCAAATCATGTCATCCACATCGCAGTCCAACGATAGCAGCAGCAGCTTTGATGAAGAACCAGTGGCCGTTCAAATGGCCAGCTTCAAAGCCAGCCAGAGAACAGGAGATGGAGATGATGAATCAAGTTTTTACCAAGACCATAACTATGCCAGAAGTAAAGATAGATGTGATGACGTATACAAGAAAGAAAACCACCTATGTAAACATTGTGACAAGCGTTTCAGTCACATAAGTCAGCTGAAGAGACATGGGCATGTCCACACTGGAGAAAGACCTTTCCTCTGTGAAGATTGTGGAAAGAGTTTCAGAACGTTAGGTAACCTGAAGGAGCACCAGCGTGTCCACGCTGGAGAAAGACCTTTCCTCTGTGAAGATTGTGGAAAGAGTTTCAGTACCTTAGGTAACCTGAAGCAGCACCAGCGTGTCCACGCTGGAGAAAAACCTTTCCACTGTAAAGAATGTGGCAAGCGCTTCAGTCGCTCATATGGTCTGAAGGAGCACCGACGTATCCACACTGGAGAAAAAACGTATTCCTGTAATGTCACAAGAGTTTCAGGGACATGGGTAACCTGAAGAGACACCTGCTTATCCACACTGGAGAAAAACCTTTCCTCTGTAAACATTGTGGCAAGAGATTCAATAGGTCAAGTCATCTGAGGACACACCAGCATATCCACACTGGAGAAAAACCATTCCAATGTCAACAGTGTGACAAGAGTTTCCGTAGCTCAAAATCCCGGAAGAAGCACCAGTGTATCCACACGAAAGAAAAACCCAGTCCACCATAAACTGTTTTGGAAAGAGTTTCAATCTGTTGGGTTATCTGAAGATACACCGGCGTATACACACTGGAGAAAAATACTACTCCCTACTATACTTACTAATTGACGCCGAGAACCATGGGGTCCGGAGTCAGTCTCCACCTTTTGCACATGGACAGAGAGTTCTGGCACTGCGGGGTCAGAAACAGTGCTGGTCACGTGGTTCATTGTCACTTTACACCTCATAGGCTTCAATGCATTCCGGAAACTTCCGGTTCGCGGTTTGTCACCATACGCCAATAGATGTGTGCGTGGAAGACCTGGCCCCAACACTCTGGCTCAGATGTGTGCCTTTGTTCTTAGCTGCTTCCCCTGCCGTTAATGTACTTGGATCTCCATATATGGGCATAAAAGGGAGGAGGACTGACAGATACAGAGATCTCCATATATGGACACATGCGATACGTCACACTGACACGCCAAGATACAATCAATATGCCCATATTGGGAATATAGTCACTAGTAAGACGCCTCAGGGCGACATGCGACCTCGCCCTTCTATATCGGACCAGTTGTTTTAGTTTTAAATACATATATTTCTTATGGGGGACTGGCCAAATGCACATATACATTTGAAAGTCCTACATGCGAAAGATGAGAACCAATGGTGAATTGGTGACTGGATAGAATCACTGCCTGGTAAGCAGAAGGTCACAGGTTCAAGACCTGATCTCAGCAGCCTGTTGGGAAAATGGACATTAGGTGCAATTGCACTGTTACACCAGCAGGTGGCCCAGACGTTTAGAATTTAGGCAAAGCAGATGCTCTTGATCCTGAACGATTTACAATAAGCAAGGTCAATCAATACATCATACAGTACAGATAGGCATGTTGACGCAGAAAGGAAATGGTTAATCCCTTATTGCAGGGGTGGGCAACTTAGATGATGGAGAAGGCCACAATGCATGTACAGTCAAAATAGGAAAAATAGCCGCAAATCGTATTTTGAGCTTGTAGATCTGCTATTTTTGAATTGGTATCCTGAATTATTTTTTTATCTCATTTTGAATTGGAATCCTGAAAAGTAACATTTTAATGTAATGTATATGTTCTGATGTCAACTTTATGAACTTAAATACAAATACATTAGGCATAAACATGACTAGTTCTAGTCATTAAGCTACTAATATAGACTGAAGTAATTGAAGCGTGTTATGCATGTTTACTTCTAACAGCTGAAATGTATCAGTATTCCAATATTAACCTGTGGGCCACATTAACTGAAAGCGGCCCCCACCCCCAATAAATGACATGCATTTGAAAAGTAGACAACAGCACATGGATAAGTTGTGCTAAAATAACATTGAGCCCAAGGCCCGACCAGATTAACATATGTCTTGGGCGCTATACCCTAAAAGTCAGGTCGGGTTCGGGTATGTTCGGGTTCGGACAGAATTTGTCCCACTGGAAACGTTGTCTTCTTTCAATATTTTTGGGGCCGTTATTTTGTCTTTCTCTGTTGTTGTTGGTGTTACTTCCATGATGCTTTCAAATGTTTTCTTACACTATACACGGATTACATACATAAGAATTTGAATGACTATCTGTGCTAGTGTGCTTTTGTTATGTTTCCAATGGGACTACATTTCATTTTTTCTTAATCTAAAAGCAACAATATTACACTCATGATCAGGCAGGTCAACAACAGAATCAGAATCAGAAATACTTTATTGTCACACCTTAAAAATATAAAAGGGTGAAATTCATTTGACAGTGCTCCTCAGACTTGCAGTTCATCGTTAGTAAAAAAATTATATAAATTGCATATATATATATAAAAACATCATCACATTATGAAAATATTAAAAGTTAGATAAAAGGGTGCTTTTAAGTTTAAAAAGTAACAAAGACTATCTTAAATGGTAACTCCTAAATTAAAGACATCACATTTGTATATCAGAGCACTATTTGTTCAAGAGTCTTATCGCTTGATAAAATAACGTTTTTTTGTGTTCTTTCAGTCTTGCCCACAAGGCTTTGGTATTTTCTCCCGTTCCGATGGGACCGCGACTCCACAAACTTTCCATGGTTCGGATGGAAGGGGTCCTTGATGATCCTCCTGGCTTTGGCAACACACCGGCTGTTGTAGAGGCTCTGAATGGAGGGGAGCTCACACCCACAGATCTTCTGTGCTGTCCGCACCACCCGCTCCATTGCAGAGCGATTGAGAGCAGAACAGCTCCCAAACCAGGCAGTGAAACTACCGGTCAGAATACTCTCCACAGTGCTTCTGTAGAAAGTCCTCAGAATCCTTGTTCCCATGCCAAATTTCTTTAGCTGCCTGAGGTGATAGAGGCGTTGTTGGGCCGTCTTTACAACATGCTCAGTGTGCACGTTCCACCTGAGATCATCAGAGATGTGGACTCCTAAGAACTTGAAGCTGTCAACTCTCTCCACCACCGATCCGTTGATTGCGACCGTAGGTCGCACTTACTATCAAACCCTGCACAAACTGTGAGTCCGTCAGTCCGTCAGTCTGTCTGTCACACCTCACACGTCACACTCTTGCCCTGCTCATATCTCCGCAACCGTTGCCCCGATCCATGCCACATTTTGCACACACGTTCCTCGCCTGCCAAACTACACCCTCCAAGGACCCCCGGGCTCCAGGGACCCCCAGGTCCCTGGGGGACCCCCAGGTGTAAAAAATGACCAAATGTGCTAAACTGACCAAATGACCACCCCAACGGGGCTGCTCACGGGGAATTCCCGGGGACCACCGACTCCTGGTGCTCCAGAATGGATGCAAAAGTGGTGGCGCCCCCAGTGGAGGACCCCCTACACTGCAGCTCACATAAAATGCCGTAACTCCGGCTTTTAATCACTCATTAAAACAAACACAGTGGAGTAAAATAACTAAGAACCTTCACTCAAACACTGTACCTAAGTACAATTCTGATGTACTTTTCACTTTAGTGGAGTATTTAACATTTTAAATAGGCCTACTTAATAATCAACTACACCTCAAAGGTCAAACATTAATCATGTTACTCCACTACAGTTACTTAAAAATACTAACCATACATAACTGAGCCCTATCTTATAGTTATAGTAAATGATATAAATGCTGTGTAGACGGATGGCCCCTAATAGAACTAGTAAGACACCTCAGGGTGACTTGCGACCCCAGGGTGACATGTGACCTCGAGGTCGCACCAATTCTTGGCCATCAGGCCAATGATGTATATGGAACCAGTTACTCATATATGGAGACCCCTTCATGATAGTTATGTTATGTCAAAACATGCCCATATATGGACATTACCAAATATGGGCATTCCCTTATATGTCCTTAATATTGATAACATAATATCCTTAATAATGTCCTTAATATTGACAATATAGGAATCTCCATATATGGGCATAAAACGTACGTTAATTAGTAATGCCAAGCAGGGCCTTGGTTTGATGCATGTGGATCTCCATATATGGGCATAATGGGGTACCCAAACATTCTCATTTTCCTGCCTGCGCCCCCAGTGGAGGACCCCCTACACTGCAGCTCACATAAAATGCCGTAACTCCGGCTAGGAGCGACCGGGACAGCCGGGGCCAGTACCTATTCGTCCGCCTTGCCGGTGCGGAGACCCCACCCCTCATTTCTCACATGGCCCTCTTCTAGCGCCACCATGAGGCCGATTCTTGCAAAACACATTTTTGGACACTGCTCCTACAATTTTTGCCCTAAAATCACGCAAATCGGTACACAGTATGTCTACACTCATCCCATCAACATTAATCTCTCCCATATAGCGCCACCTCCAGGCCGATTTTTAAAAACACATTTTTGGACACTGCTCCTACAGATTTTGCCCTAAAATCACGAAAATCACTACACAGTATGTCTACACTCATGTCATCAACATGGATCAGGAAGATTTTGGCAAAACACATTTTTGCCCTATTTGTGGAGATAAGTGACCTACGGTCGCTTATCTCCCGATTAGGGAGCCTTACTGGTAATTATGGGGTCCAGCTTCTCCTTTTGACCCTTCATCCTGAAGTCAATGACCAACTCTTTGGTCTTGTCAACATTCAGGGATAGGTTATTCTTCTCGCACCACTGAGCCAGATTGTCTAACAGACACTAGATGCCGGCCAAACAGCATTTTCACTCAATCACAAGCAAGCCACAAGGAGGCTTTTAATCACTCATTAAAACAAACACAGTGGAGTAAAATAACTAAGAACCTTCACTCAAACACTGTACCTAAGTACAATTCTGATGTACTTTTCACTTTAGTGGAGTATTTAACATTTTAAACAGGCCTACTTAATAATCAACTACACCTCAAAGGTCAAACATTAATCATGTTACTCCACTACAGTTACTTAAAAATACTAACCATACATAACTGAGCCCTATCTTATAGTTATAGTAAATGATATAAATGCTGTGTAGACGGATGGCCCCTAATAGAACTAGTAAGACACCTCAGGGTGACTTGCGACCCCAGGGTGACATGTGACCTCGAGGTCGCACCAATTCTTGGCCATCAGGCCAATGATGTATATGGAACCAGTTACTCATATATGGAGACCCCTTCATGATAGTTATGTTATGTCAAAACATGCCCATATATGGACATTACCAAATATGGGCATTCCCTTATATGTCCTTAATATTGATAACATAATATCCTTAATAATGTCCTTAATATTGACAATATAGGAATCTCCATATATGGGCATAAAACGTACGTTAATTAGTAATGCCAAGCAGGGCCTTGGTTTGATGCATGTGGATCTCCATATATGGGCATAATGGGGTACCCAAACATTCTCATTTTCCTGCCTGGGATTTATGACATCAGACATCTCCATGTATGGGCATAAAAGGTTTTTTTCTTTTTCTGGGAATGACCATATATAGACTTTTATACCCTGAGAAAAATCTCGTAGCTTGACTGACTGTCAGTACAGGAAGTGATGTCATGCATAAAAGTTTTTTTTTTCTTTTTCTGGGAATGACCATAATGGATTTTATACCCTGAGAAATCTCGTAGCTTGTCTGACTGTCAGTACAGGAAGTGATGTCACATGACATCCTTTCTATGCCCATATATGAGTCATTCTGTACCACATCACTGTGACTCACTGACATCACACTGATATCACTTCCTGTACAGCCAGACAGACAGTCAGACAGACAGACAGACAGACAGACAAGCTACAAGGTTTTTCAGGGTATAATGCGACCTGTGGTCGCAAATAAAAACATTTCAAATGGAATGACAAATATAATAGAACATTTTGATTCCCGTGTATGAAATATTATCCAAACTATTCTATGATGATGATGATTAAAAAAAATCATTTCTCAATAGCATATCTACTGGTTAAACTGATCTTGATGCTATAGACCAGGGATATTCAACTGGCGGCTCGCGGGCCAAATGCCCCTGGAGCAATTAATCAAATAAGTATTGTTAATGCATCAAAGAAGGCAATTAGCTATGTGTCTGCACTGTCAAATAGGTTGACATCTATATGATTAGTCCGGCCCTGATCACTTGGGTTTCTGACAATATGGCCCTGTGTACAATTTAGCTGCATGCTATAGACCAGTGGTTCTCAACCTGTGGCACATTTACCACTGGTTGAGAGCCCCCCCTATGGTGGTACACAGAGTCTCCCGAAAAAGAACAAAAAGACAAAAGTGGAGTGAATTATTCATATTGTTCATGGAGATTCTCTTAGTTTTTGTAGCATTCCTCTGCCAATAATTTGATGACCGGTGGAGTCGGTCCTATTGACCCATGACCTGATCATAAAATGATTGGCTTAGTGTGTTCACTGGGCATTGCTGAATAAGATGGGTAGGTCTAAACACCTGTTATTTTAACATCAGTCATTATGGTGGTTCTTGTAGAGACATATTTTCTGAGGTGGTTCTTGGTGTAAAAAGGTTGAGAAGCACTGCTATAGACCATATTCACACCACAGCCATCTTGGATTGCATCACCCTGTTGGGTGGCAACACGTCCGAGCCCGCGTTACAAACCATTGTAAACAATGCAGCGATGGTCGCAAAATTATGAGTTCTGTTCCACCAATTTCTTTAGACCAAATTGACAAATGGGCAGATGACAACATCAACATCCCCAAAAGGATTAATAAGAAGTGCTACAGTTACTGGATTGTAAGGTACATCCACGATATGCAAGGAGGTAAGTTAGGTTGCAACGTTACTGTGTACAAAGACTTGCTACAGTATCTGTGCAGTGCTTGCTCCACCGTCATATTAACTTACTGTATCATGAATGTTGCATGTTAATCATGAATCAATCAAACACGATTAACTTGCAATTTAAACACTTTAGCAACGCTAACATTACCGTAGTGTCATGCTAGCATATTTGTTGTTAACAACAAATGGTTAATATGACAGAAGCGCCAGCACTGCACAGATAGTAAGTCTTTTCATAATAATAATAAAGAATACGAATTTAAGTTAAATGTACAACTTAGCCGTACTCGTTTACATTTACAAACATCAAGGTCTGAAGAAGGCAAGTAGATGCTCGATAAATAACAAAAAAATGTTTTATTAGAAAATACAGAATAATTGATTTACAGGAACTTTTGAAATATTGGTAGCATCTCCCTTCCTAAATTCTAAAATACTATTTGTAGTACACTCTATAATAATCTTTATAGAATCCAGGATTACAGGGGTCCAGGATTAAATATCAAATCCAGGAGAAGCTTTTGTCTTAGAATTCTGGTTGATATTTAGTTGTAATAGAAACCCAACAGTTTGTATTCCATGAACATTGAAAAGCTGCTCATCTCTGTGAAGTCCACAATGAAGTCCATGATCATCTTAAACGTCCTGTGGAGACTTTGGTAAGAACAGTTCTTGGTTGATAAACTCACCACATCCCCATGGATCTTTTGTGATACAGATTCGTATCATGATTTATTTGCTAGTGGTGAGGAAGCCAGAGGGACATGGACCTCTCAGAACAACTCATGGTATTTGTACCATAACTCCCTCTTTTCCAGTAGACTGTGTTGAAGATATGGTCTGGGTTTATGAAGAGAACAGGTCTAAACAATAGTGGTTCTGTGAACCTCCCTGTGTCAAGGGAAGAGGGGAGTAAAATGGCTTTTTGCAGGCATCCTCCTCTTGCTTCTCATTAGAGCACATCTGCATGTGTTGTCCAAACATACAGCGCTCAAAGCCCCACTGTGTGTGGGTCTTATCTCTTGTTAAAGCCCATGTAGGCTCATGTATTTACATTTTGCTGTAACAATTTCAACAGCAGGTAATGCAGGAAAACCCCTTGGCATGGGGCTAATAACATCCAATATGTGTCCATGTGACACCCAAGAACCAATCACTCTGTTGAAGTGTCCTTGAGCAAGCCATTGTACCCTCAACCAGGTGCACACATAGACATCAAATGGGGTTTGAACCCCTGCTCGTCTGTAAAAGTGTCCTCTCCTGACGATTAATGCTACATTATTAGTTTGGCCCCTCTTTTCCTTTCCATGCTGTACCTGAACGCAGCATTCAAGAGAAATTCCTTTCCAAACTCCCCTGAACTTGAACGCAGCATCTTCTGCTTCTGCTTTCCCTGAATCGCAGCACTGAGACACGTTGTGAGCTTGGAGATCGGTCATTTTCTATATTTTCTCAAAAAGTGCCCTTCTAGTAATTTCAGCCCCTTCCCACCCTTCCCCTTTAACATTATCTGCACGTCCATCATGTCAGTCATTGTTCGTTTACTTTGAAGTTGCTCTGGATGATAAAAACAGAATAAAAGCAGTTGAATATAATGATCCAACTTCAATGTGTCCAACTAGTCTTTTCATCCTCAGATAATGAAGAAAATTCTAAAGAAGAAGCAGCAGGACATTCTCTACATGCTGGTATAAGTATCATTCCAGTTCTACATCAACCCAAGATGTTCAGAGAGGAGTGTGTCCAGATCACAGAGGATCACTATCATTGCTGAACTTGCTTCAGGTCCTTTGTTTCTCACTGTGTCGATGACAAACCGTGCCTTGTCATTTCTCATCTGCTTCTCATCAGCCATCTCCCGCTCAGCGTCATTTAACACTTTCTTTGACAAAAGCTTGTCCACGAGACAGTTGATATTGGGAAGGGAAACCCTGTCGATGAAGCTGCTTCGCACAGAAGACAGTCTTTCTTCTTCTGAAAGAGTCAGTGTGCGCTGAACTTGTTGTTTTCTTAAAGCAGCAGTTGTGAGTTTCACATAACCTTCCCATGCACAGATGGAGGTGTTACTGTCTCGTAGAAGCAGCCTAACATTCTTAAACCTTTCCTCTAAATTAATGACAAATGTTGCATTGTAATTTTTGTAGGATGATTCGTTAACCTTAAATCTTGCCTTATTTGGTAGAATTATGATGGCATCATTTTGAGTGGAAGTGGAGAGGGTGTATTCATGGTTTAACATTAATTCACATTGAGGCATTTCAATGTAAATCTCCTCTCCGTTTATTTTCCTCCGTGTACGCAGTACTTCACTCAGCACAACATTCTCAGGTAGGAGCAGTACTGTCAGGATTGAACTGGGTTCATCGTCATCATCAATTGGTGGTTTATAAAATAGTGACACGAATGCCTGGACAGGATTTGGGCTGTCAACATCATTACTGATACCATAGACAGAAAATCCATTTACATTTATGATGACATGGGTTTCTGTGATCACATCAGGGTAGATCAGCTCAAAGCTATCATCATCCATCACATGGACAACAGACAAGGATTTACCTCCACCCATGGAGAGGATCTCACAATGTGGAAAGCGTAGCTGAGACACAGCCTTCTGAGAAGCGTTTATGTCAAACAGTGGTCCTGCAGGCCTCTTGCCAAGCTGGGATAGAAGCCCTCGTTGCCATGGGACTGTCCTGTAAGTCACATCTCCCTCTGCCTTCATCTTAAACACCAGGTTGGTCACACTGCATTGGAACAGTCCTGCTTGGGTAGAGTTGAACCTGTAGCTTTCCTGGTTTTCCACGACAATGATATCAGGTGTAAATTTCTGTGTTTTTTCCAGTAGTGTAAGATCATTTAAGCTGTGGGAGCGCTTCTCTCTGAAACCTGTCTTGTTCTCTAGACCTGGAATCAGTGAGGGTAAGCTGTGAGAACGAGGCAGAGAGATGGATTCACCCATCTTACAACCACTGAAGCATGAACTTACATCAGTTTCATCTTGGAGCTCCAATGAGTGATGCACAGAGGACAGTGGCTCTGTAACAGCATGGTCTGCGGTCGACCAATCACAGTCTGTGTCACTTAACAACATTTCATCTGGGGAATCATGGGAGGATTGTTGTGATGTAGACGAGGAAGACAACATGGAGGAGACTGTAGCAACAGGATACATGCTGGGTGTCATTACTTCCTGTGGGACATCTTGAAAAGGGATATCAGACTGCTCTGTCTCTGCTTTTTTTCTTCTCTTTCTGGGAAGAATGGAAACTTCTGAAGAAGATATGGAAGGAAATTGAAATTGGCTGGTTGAGGGGAAAGGAACAGACTTGGAGTGGGTAGCCAAAGTAGACTGACGTAGTCCGAGTGTTCCAACACTTCTAGGGCCCTTGCCTGTCATCAACTCGAGACTTTTACAGAGGAATGGGTCAATGCAACAGAGAATCCCTATCATGCTTGAACTGGCATCAGGTCCTTTGCACGTCACTGTGTCGATGACAAAACGTGCCTTGTCATTTCTATTCTGCATCTCAGTGGCTGTCTCCATCTCAGTGTCATTTAACACCCTAGTCTGTAACAGTTTCTCCACAACACTGTTGAGATTTGGACCTGAAATGCTGTCGATGAATTCGCTCCGCACTTTAAACAGTCTGTCTTCTGCTGAAAGACTCAGTGTGTGCTTAACTTGTTGTCTTCTTATAGCAGGATCGGAAAAGTTGACACTGCTTTCCCACTCAGAGACCGAGGTGTTACTGTCTTTTAGAAACAGCGCAACACGCTTAAACTTTCTCCCTAAAGTCACTTCAAATGTTGACTCGTAATTGTGATAGGATGATTCTTCAACTTCAAACTTTGCCTTATTTGGTTCAATTTTGATATCATCTTGAGGCGAAGTGGAGAGAGTGTACTCTTTCTTTGGGATTAGTTTACAGGGAGGCTTTACAATGTAAATCTCTTCTCCATGTATCTTGTTTCTTTTGGTCATCACTTCCTCCAGCACAACGTTTCCAGGTAGTAGCAATACATTCAGGGTTGATATGGGGTCATCATCATCGATTGGTGGTGTATAAAACAGTAACACGTAGGCCTGGATAGGATTAGGGCTATCAACATCGGTGATGACACCATAGGGAGAAAATCCATGTACATCTATGATAACATGAGTTTCTGTGATCACAAGCGGTTTGATCAGCTCAATGCTGTTGTCATCCTTCACATGGACAACAGAAAGGTATTTGCCTCCACCCGTGGAGAGGATCTCACAATGTGGAAAGTGTAGCCGACACACAGACCTCTGAGAAGCGTTTATGTCAAACAGTGGTCCTGCAGGCCTCTTGCCAAGCTGGGATAGAAGCCTTCTGTGCCATGGGACTGTCCTGTAAGTCACATCTCCTTCTGCCTTCATCTTAAACACCAGGTTGGTCACGTTGCATTGGAACAGCCCTCCTTGGGTAGAGTGGAACCTGTAGCTTTCCTCGTTTTCCACAACAATGATATCAGGTGTAATGTTCTGCGTTTTGCCCAGTAGTGTAACATCATTTAAGCTGTGGGAGCGCTTTGCTCTGAAACTTCCCTTGTTCTCTACAGATGGAATTTGGTTCAGTGAGGGTAAGCTGTGAGAACTAGGCAGAGTGATGGATTCTTCCATCTTACAACCACTGAAGCATGAACTTAGATCAGTTTCATCTTGTAGCTCCAATGAGTGATGCACAGAGGACAGTGACTCTGTAACAGACCGGTCTGTTGTTGACAAATGTGTGTCACATGACATAATTTCTTCTTGGGAATGTTGGAAAGACTGTTGTGATGTGAATGAGAAAGACAACATGGGGGAGATTGTAGCAACAGGATACATATTGGGTACACCCAACATTACTTCCGGTGGGACATCTTGAGAAGAGGGAATATCAGACTCCTCCATCTCTGATGCTTCCCTTCTCTTTCTGGGGAGAGGGGGCACTTGTGCAGAAGATAAGGAAGACATATGGAGGCTGGTTGACAGAGTCGAAGAGGGAAGCAGAGGGAGGGTTGATGAAGGATGATTAGACTCCTCCAACTCTTCTGTTCCTCTCTTTCTGTCTTGTGTTCTCTGTGAAGAAACCATGTGGGGTCTGCTGAGTGTGGAGTCAGAGGATGTACTAGGAGATAGAGAAGGAGTTTCAGTCATTGAGTGATGCTTGCAGGGTTCCAGAGGGGATATCTGGGGTTGAGATTGGGACTGAATGCGAGGGCTATCTCTAGATGTAAAGGGAGGGCCAAACATAGTCCACTCAGATCCATCCTCACTCTTCACTCTTTCTTCATCCAACTGTTTTGTCTCCTCTGGAGTGTCTTCCATCTCACAATTCTTCACCTTTATTGTATGCTTACCTCTACCTCTAAGGGACACATTAATGTATCTTTCTTCATCCAAGCCTTTCTTCTCAGGTGGAGTGTCTTCCATATCAGTAAGCTTCACCCCCTCAGCTGTGGAGAAGGAGGATGTGAGACCTCCTTTTTGCTTCACATTGCTCACCTGCTCATCCTTTAACTGAGTCCCTGAGCCAACATGGGAAATCACCTAAAAAATAGAAAAGAAACTCATGATTATTAAATAAACATAACATGCATGAACACTAGAGACTAGGGATGCGAATCTCGACCACTGAGGCGATATGATACGCTTCACGATACACTACCAGCGATACGATATAATTGCGATACATTGAAATCCTGCCGATACGATACATCACGATTCACCCGTTCCCGATACGATTCCCGATTCGATGCGATTTGTCTGCGATTCAATTCTGCACAATGCGATACGATGCGATACGATGCGATACGATGCGATTCGGTGCGATTCAACACAATGCAAAGGGTTTAAATTAAAGCCCATGTTAATTTCCCAAAACAGGTGCATTACATTTAATTTCCAAGCAATTTATTGTTTTACTGTAGAACTAGGCTCTGTCTAACAACCCAACTTATTGAATTCTGGGAAAACACAAAGGGTCTGCTCCTTTGCTGGCTGCAATTGTTTGATTAATAATCATGATACTCATAGTATATCATTATTATATATGTGACTGAGGCTGGAGGAACCGTCCAAATGTCGGCGATTTTAAAACAGTAGAAAAGTGAGAAAATGAAGTCAATGTCGTTTTTTGTATTTTTCGTTTTTTTCAATTTAGAACAAGGGTTTCGTGTCAAAAGATAGTTGTTTTAAGGTACTACAATGGCTACTTTTATTTGTTAAACTAGGCTGCTTTTGGAAGGAATTGTACGTGGTTTTTGGGGGAGGAGAGATTGCGCTCTGAGAACTCATTGTCTCGAATTTCACGCTTTGAGCACCGCCCCAGGTGCATCTGGTTCTAGTGTGTAAACACTCTCAGTGACTAACTTCATCTCGCTAATGTTATTGGTTTGCAGAAGACAGTATTCTGGAATGATTTATTTTTTGATTTATACGTCGTGATCTGACTCTCTGAGTCGCTCTCGGGCACACAAAGAAAGACGCAGCGATGATGTCTTCTCGTAATGGAACAGCCGGCGCTAGTGGGAAGCTAACGCTATACAGCGTATCTCACATCTCAGCCTCTCGTCTGTGGTAAAAAATAAAGCCCCGCCGCTCACAAACGCTTCTTACCTTTTGTGAACATTCTGTCCAAAAAGTAAAGGTCCTATACACTTCTCTCAACTGTTTACTTTTCAAGCGTGGAAGAAAATCCAATCAGCGTGTTGAAATAAAGAGTTTATATCGCTCATTTTGTCAGCCGGTGCATTATTTTCCCCTCTATTATTCGTTGTGTCTATACCACGTGACCAGGGGAGGTAGCGTGTCTAAAAACAAAGGACCGGCTGACAAAATGAGCGATATAAACTTTATTTCAACAAGCTGCTTCGATTTTCTTCCACGCTTATGAAGTAAACAGATGAGAGACCGGCATAGGACCTTTACTTTTAGGATATAATGTTCACAAAAGGCAAGAAGCGTTCGAGAACGGCGGGGCTTTATGTTTTACTACAGACGAGTGGCCGAGCTGCGAGATACGCTATAGCGTTAGCTTCGCGCTAGCACTGGCTGTTTATTATGAGAAGCAGTCGCCGTTAACACAGAGAGCGTTACATTTGCGCTAGTTTTGATAATGAGGCGTCAGCTTTATAGTTCAGTTGTTACTCAAGCTCACTGCAGCCCATGAACGGACACGTTTCTCCGTTCTGTGTCCGAGCTAGAGTGCCCTAAAAAGTGTGTTTTGCAAGCTAATGCTCCCAAGAAAGAAAACGTGTAAATCCATTGATCCAAACTGTAGAAGACCGTGCTTCTGCTTTAGCTGTCTGCTTGAGCTGTGTACAGCAGATGCTCTGCAAGCTTTGTAGCCGACGTTAAAGAGTACACTGTAAACACTTTCTTATGTAATAGACTTTTTTTTACACTGTAAAAACTTTTTCTTTTGTAATTCACTATTTTAGTGAAAAATAAAAACTACAAAAAGAAGAAAATGACAGGATGAGCATATAAGGAGGGGAGGAAGTAGAAAAGACCACTGGCCACTATTTCTGACATGGCTGCAAGCACTATAGCACAATATATCAGTGGTTCTCAACCTGTGGGTCGGGACCCCCAGGGGGGTCTCCAAATTATTTTGGGGGGTCCCCAGATGATTAACTTAATGTGCAACATTGTTTTCTCTCTCAACAGTAAACAAACCAACATAAAGTGTAAGTGTATAGAGGGTATCTGCACATTTCTTTTAAGGACTTTTAAATACCTCTAAAATGACAAATTAAACATTGGCCAAATTGTCAAATATTAGAGGCAGAAATTGTGAAAATAGCAGAACGCGAGGCATTGTGAGCATGTAGATCGGCTATTTTCACAATAGAGCCGTGTTATACAAAATGTAATGCTTCAACTCTTAGTGCTTGTCAGGGTGGGGGGGGGGTCCCCAGTTAAAATATGATTATTTTGGGGGTTGTGGCCTGGAAAGGTTGAGAACCACTGCAATATATTACCACAGGTCTACTACTAAATAGTAGTTTTAAATAATTATAGTGGAATAAAAGTAAATTTGAAGTTGACAGCTATACCACTGTGGGTGTGGTTTGACTTGGGGGGAGTGATTTAGGGGTGTAGGTAAGTACTTATTGTCCCTCCCATTGTCACACCCACTTCTGGCTACCTAGAGGTGTCAAAATGTTCCTTGCATTCAAATGGCTTTTTAAGCACTTTGGGTTTTATGGTGCAACAAGTTTAAAATGTCCATAACTTCTTCAAATATGCTCCAATTTCAACAAATGATACATCATATGAAAGCTTAGATTCTGTACTTGGATAATCTGTACAAAAAAGAAAAATGACCAATGCAGACATAAGGAACAAAGTACCAGACCTAGTCATTACATGGTGGTCCCCCCCTAGGGTCCTCAGAGTTATGGGAGCCTGATATTTTTGTGATAGGAACCTTGTTTTTAAAGTAACCAATTGAACAAGAAGCAAACCTATAGGGGAACATAAGCCAAAACATTAACAAGTATTGAGGGTTTAAGAGATTAAATAATTCATGGATTATAATTACTAACAAATCCATCATATTAACAGAAAAATTATGTGACTGTGAACAAATAAACACAAATTATTAATTCATTAATGTCACACTCTGTTGATAGTGCCGTCAAAAAAGTCATGAAAAGGTTAATCTGCAACAGTTTTATATAATAGTCTAGTAAAGCCTATAGGCAAAAAAAAACTACTTTGCACACACCTAAATAGCAGACCTACAAGCTCGCGTTGTGAGCTTAAATAGCAGACCTACAAGAATAAATAGGCATATATGAATAGCAGATCTACAAGCTCATAACATGTCGTGTTGGGATTGCATTCAGAGAACAGCAGCACTGCAGCAGCAGTGTGTTTCAGCAACAGTACAAAGTTGTGAAACAGTGCTAAATACTTTGTTTTAAACGCTAGCTGCACACCCAGCAACGTTGTTGTACTTCATACGTCAATAAAGCGCAGCAGAAGCTTTCTTTAACAAAATGATCTCGGAGACTCGACAAGAACAAACGGGTGTGGAATGTGGATCATAATCTCACGCAGTGTGCTCCAGTCCAGTGACAACAACGGATAACATCAGCGAACATTGGACAGGGAAGTTATGAAGCTAAATGTGGTATAATCTTGCATTTTTAACCCGTGGTGCTGTCTGTATCTGCAGTCGTTAAGTTGGGTGGGGGTGTTCACTGTGCTGCGCGCAGCGTTCAGCTGCTCTGCACTGTGGAAGAGACGCATGTGTCGAGTCGCTACTATGGGCTTTTTGGGGGGCGGGGAGGGCTGTGATGGTGCATTTATTGGAACCAAGTACTGTATTAAATGAACAGTGCAGTCTTGGCTGTGCCTGTTGTAGAATTACATGATTATGGCCAAACTTATAATCACTATGGGTACATAATATTAAGACTAGTTATTTAAAACATTTATTTAGTGTGCAGAATTATTTATTTACTAATTGTGTAGTAATAAAAGATAATGTATATGAATGGCCTGCCATTCATTTTTGGAGAAGTCACTTTCATTTTAGCAAAACACGCGCTATACACTCCTCTACAGGCTACAGGCTACAGCGCTAATGTTAAACTCTCTGACATGTGGAACTGTGGATTCTACTAGTTTGGTTAATTCCAGCAGCAATTTAGCAAAGTTTGGTTAGAGGTAGGCCATATCTTCCTTTCTACTTGTCTTGAGACAGGGATGGGGGCAGGGGGGCTGGGAGGAATGCTGCTTGGAGAGAGTGAGAGACACGCTCTGCATCTGCTCTCCTCCGTTCAGCACAGAGGCTGTGCTGTGTGTGCCTGACTGTGCTGCTTTATATATCTCCTAACCGTGTTCCGCTGATTCTTGGACTATGCTATGCTTCACCGTATCGCAGTGAATTTATGATTCTTGGTTTCACAGCGCTGGAGACATTACAAAAAGAAAAAGAAAAAAGTGATATGGAACGTCAGCTTTTAATTGCTTGTTTCAATTGTGCACCCGGAAATTAAAGAAGGTCCGTTTTTTTTATTGAATACAGGATATTATTAGAGAATTTACGGTAATTCCAATTCCCGGGAAAGGGGAACAGGATTCTCATGTGTGAACCATCATGAGAGGGGAGATACTTTAGGTCTGACAAAAGAGATGCTACCTCCTTGAGCTCTGCATGGGTGAATAGGAAAATCCCTATATGACAGTGCTCTGAATAGCTTGCTTCAAATAACATTTCTTATAAATGGCTGTGATTTTGGACCAATAGTTATTAAACAGTATCCGAAACCATGTTATGTAAGTATGTACATTATATTGTAAGGTAGCTCTGGTCCATCGCGTCTCCTCCCGGAGACGCTCTGACAGACCCGTCGGGAAATGGCTAGACTCGAGATTGTCGGCCCCTCCGAGCACTCAACATCAGTCAAAATAAACAAAACTGTTTCACTACTCACCAAACCAAAGGTAGTTTTGCGTTGTTGAAAGTCTATTCTCCGCGGTGGTGAACCCCTCAGCACCCCACCTACTCTGTAAAATACATTATTTTTGGCATGAAATAAAGTGCATCCAACTCGACCGCCGCTTATTTCCGGGTTGTGAACCATTGTATCTGCGGTGGCCGCTAGGTGGCCTGAGGTGTGTGCGTTTTATTTCATGACAAAAATAATGTATTTTACAGAGTAGGTGGGGTGCTGAGAGGTTTACCACCGCGGAGAATAGACTTTCAACAACGCAAAACTACCTTTGGTTTGGTGAGTAGTGAAGTAGTTTAGTTTATTTTGACTGATGTTGAGCGCTCGGAGGGGCCGACCATCTCGAGTCTAGCCATTTCCCGACGAGTCTGTCAGAGCGTCTCCGGGAGGAGACGCGATGGACCAGAGCTAATTGTAAGGATACATGGACTGATATGTTTATTAACCATTAAGTCCTGGGATACATTATTATGCATTATTACTTTAACCATAAAACTAACATTAACATGGCTTAAAAAAAAGTCAAACTAATAACAAGATAAACTAAAACTGAGGCTTTAAAAACTTAATCTTTAATGAAATATACTAACAAATGATTGGAAGAAAACTTCTGAAAATAAAAATATGATAAAACTATAATAACCTTGTCATCAGGAGGAAGGGGAGGTGTTGATGTCTGATCCATGGACTTCATCTGACCAGACTGTTTCATCTCTACAGAAGAACAACCAACACACATTCATTATATATGATGAGTATAGAAGACATGAGGTCTGATACATTGTTATATATATATAGGCTATTCACACTCCAGTATGAAGTAAGAGTTAAATGGATACAGTGTGAACATGTTAGTTTTACCACATCAACCCTACCCAGCAAGCACGGTCAGGACCTGGACCAATCAGTGACGTCTCGATTGGGGCCAAATCAAGTCAAACTATGACTAGTCAGATCTGGACTAGAATATCACCTGATTTCAAACAACATAAATCTTGCCCACGAAAATGGATGTCCTGGATTAATCAGAGAGGGTCCGATCGAGGCCAGATAAATATCATAACTAGTTAGATATGTCCCAGAATATAACCTTACATGCTCATATTTCAACTAACATTACAAACAATAACAATAATATGACCTATGACATCCTGGTAATGACGTCAAGATCATCCCCATATGGGCTGTGATCTGTCCGAGTTCTGAACGTCACCGGAGGACGTTATCATAACGTCATCATGACGTCATTTGGCTTGCAGGGTAGACTCACTATTCTAGACAGGACATAATGAGTTATATTTGTGTCCATGCCTTACCCCTTATCTCTAAACTTCTTTGCCTTTATTTTATTTTGAGAAACATTTTTTGGGGGGTGTAAAATCATCTTAGCAGACCTTGTATTGAACAAACTGACAGAGAGACAGGGCGAGAGTAGGTGGGTAGGTGAGTCAATATAAGGTTTAACCCCCCCAAAAAGTTGATACAAAAGGTTTTTCAATGGATTTTGGTAGTATTGGGTGTGCTAAATAACATACTAAAAATCTACCCAAATCTACCTCCCAGAAAGCTGCCATTTTCAAGATGGTGTCCGAGTTGACTGCGGGGAGCTTAAAATGGCTATATCTCGAATGGAAAAGATTTTGCTAATATTTTGTTAACTGATTCTGGTACCTCTGGACATGCTTTAGAGCTTACTATAAATAGAGTGAAATATTCCTTTCGGAAAGGCTTCATTTTCAAGATGGCGCGTGACTGGCGTCCACGAAGGCTGCCGGGAGCTTAACATGCCTATGAACTGAGATTTAATAATGTAGAAAATCATAACAATTATGCACTTGGTTTTAGTTTTAGTATATTATTTAGCATACCCAATAGTAAGAGAATCCATTGGAAAATTATCTTCCATCAATTATTTGGGGTTTCAACCATATAGGCCTACTGACCTATTTAATATTGGATTCATTGCAAACAGCCCACTAGGGGGTGAGCCCAAAAATAGAGAGAGGGAGACGTGTGTGTGTGTGTGTGTGTGTGTGTGTGTGTGTGTGTGTGTGTGTGTGTGTGCAAATAAAAAATAAAAATAATTTTTTTTTTTTTAAATGTTTTCCCCCCCATCAATTCAAATGTGTTGCTTGTTGTGTGTACGATATGCTATAAACACTGTCGGAGCCTGCAGCCTATATATATAGCCACCTATATTACTTTATTTACGGTACAGAACCTGACTGACACGCTTTGAACCAATGCATTTGAAGTGATTGTGCACCCACTCAAGTGGCGGGCCGTTTGATGCGCACACTGAACACAGAGAAGAAGAGAGGAGAGGTATTATCAGAGATGATTGTTGGAAAAAGGGAGAAAGGACACAGCATTAACACTAATATGGAGTTCCTGCCACTCTCCTTGAAGGATTCATTTGAAGATATAAACTCTATGGGACCCGTTTCTGCAGCAAAAAAACAATGTAAAAAATCCTTCCATTAAAAAACTAACAAAGCTCCAGTGTGCTATCAAAGCCTGTAGTTCCATTATCCGTTGAGACCAGTTCAAAAAGTTCCCTGTAAAGTGAGAAAATTAACTTTATAAAATGCTTCCGGTGTAAACAAACTGTGCACGAAAAGGGAGCGCGCTTGGCCAGGCGTGTGTGTTCTCAGCCATGATAGTTCGTTGTGCCTCGGTAATGCTGATGCCACAGCTGCGCAGTATCAAAACAAATGGTGACTAGAGATGGGATTTATGGCTCTATGAGGTGAGCCGGATCCATGGTTCTCAGCCATGCTCGTTGTAGAGATGGGACATTCGTGAATGAATTGAATCTTTTGAACGGCTCTTTGAAAGGAACGGATTCCATGGATTCGGCTCACCTCAGAGCCATAAATCCCATCTCTAGTAGCTTTCATTTCACCGTAAACAGCTGGTGCCTGGTTGCGCTGATGATGCAGCATCAAAACAATGAGGCACATCCAAGAACGAGCATGGCTGAGAACACACACGCCTGGCCAAGCGCGCTCCCTTTTCGTGCACAGTTTGTTTACACCGGAAGCATTTTCTCACTTTACAGGGAACTTTTTGAACTGGTCTCGACGGATAATGGAACTACAGGCTTTGATAGCACACTGGAGCTTTGTTAGTTTTTTAATGGAAGGATTTTTTATATTGTTTTTTGCAGCAGAAACAGGTCCCTGATTGATTCCATTATTTTTTTTCCCCTCGATTCTGGATTTACCATTAAAGAAGGCTTTACAAACAAAACATCTCCATGGGTCATACATCACAGGGTAAGTAAAACGATAGAATAAGTGTCATTTCTTGGGTGAACTACTCCTTTAAATCGGCACTGTGTGCGTGTGCGTGTGTGTGTGTTAGTCAGAGGTTAGAATCTTACCCCTTCTCTTCCTCCTCTTCTGCCTCAGCGCAGGCATCTTCTTGTTCATCAGGTAAGAGTATTCCGCCTGTATTTCACACATCAACAGACATTAGCTGCATTTACATGAATCTAAATAAACCGATTGAAGGTATTGGATCAAGTGTTTACATGGGGTGAGATCAATCCGATCTGGTGTTTACATGTGCCCACTTTTAAATCGTGTTGTTTCCCTGTATCCATTAATAACAGTAATAATAATGGAGCCTAATGCAAATGCACAGCCCCACCAAAGTGAAAGAATAAGCTGCAATGCTCTTTTATTTAGATTATTGGGGATGTGCGTTGTTCTGTTTACATGTATTAGACCTATATTATCATTATTATAATCATAACGTCACAATCCATAGTTGTGCCCGACGGCCCATAGAACATAATAGGCTTCATGGACAAGAGTGCATTCACGAATAAACAAAGTCTGTATAATAGCCTACTTTTAAAATTGATCCCAAGGGGTCGAGCGAGATGGACTTATAAGCGTCCTTAATGTTACCATAACATAAATCCAGTATATTTTTATCCCTGGTGGGGCACGTGACATACTGGTAAAAGTCTCTCAGCGTATCTGACAGAGTGCAGTGATTCATGTCTCCCAGAACAATATTAGGAGCGTCGGGGGATATAGATTGGAGCCTCTGAGTGACTTGGTGAATACGTTCACATGCGTTACTCTTATTTGCCCTCGGATGGATGTATACGACAGTGACAAACAACTGGGGGAATTCACGTGGCAGATACTGAGGCCGTAGTGAGACGGAGAGCAGTTCCACATCAGCTGTGCAGATCCTCTCTCTGACGATGACATTTTTACACCAGCGCTCATTTATGTATAAGCACACACCCCCGCCTGTCAACCTGTCTATGATCGCAGCGTCTCTATCGAGCCGAATAGGCACGCCGAATCCGTCAATTCTAAGTTCCCCGTCCATGTCTCTGTCTTCCAGATGCGATTCCGTGATCGCCAAGATACACGCATTTCTGAATAATAGCTTCACTATTCTGGAGCAAACTTTCTGTGAAAATAGCAAATCTTGTATCTGGCGATACAAGGTTTCTGCCCGACAACAACGATAACCATGTTAACCCTTTATACACAGTTGAACGGGGTCCCCCAGGGCTCTGAACTAGGCCCAATGCTTTATTCTCTCACCACCAAATCCGTTTGCCTAACATAGCTGATCTAAAAGCTCACAGCGGGTTGCATTGTGATGCCTTGTAAACATATAGATTGGCTATATTAGTCAAATGTTCACCTCAGAATAAGGATGCTGGGGTTCATGTGGTTTAACTGGCATCCCTATTTGACATGTTATTGTTTATTATTTTAATGTTTACAGTTTGATGTTAGACATGTATTTGGAACCGCTACATTGTAGCTCATGTATTCATTAGAACATGTAAATAAATGTCATGGAGAGAATATTATGTTCTTACCCTGCTGTTAGCTGACTTAAATATGTCCCTCTCTGTGCTCTGAGCGTCAGTCACCAGTTTCTTAATGTCCTCAGCTGGGTCTCCTGTTGACATGGCCCGTGCACTGCTCACCAACACACAGAAAATGAAAGAGACAAAGTCAGACATCAGATTCAACTCATCATTCAATAAGTGATAATTGTTCAGTTGGTCTGGGGTCTAGAAGACGGTGAGAACACATTGTATTGGTTCTGCTCTCTGTGTGATGAACACTCACAGCAAGCGGACATAGTCATCACGTTCCCTCTGTGGGAAGTCTTCATGCCAAGACTTCCTCATGTCTGCTGCAGAGAGAGGGAGGGCTGTGATGGAGTCCCAGCTGAGAGAAAGACAATGATAGAAAAGACAAAGAGACATAGAAAGAGGAGGAAACAATGAGGAACACATTATCATTATGATATTATGTCATAATATTATTTACAGTATGTAACTCTTAAGATGGAAGATGACCGGACTCTCTCTCTCTCTCTCTCTCTCTCTCTCTCTCTCTCTAACGTCTCTCTAACGTCTCTCTCTAACGTCTCTCTCTCTCTCTCTCTCTCTCTCTCTCTCTCTCTCTCTCTCTCTCTCTCTCTCTCTCTCTCTCTCTCTCTCTCTCTCTCTCTCTCTCTCTCTCTCTCATGTCTCTCTCCCTCTCTCTAACGTCTCTCTCCCTCTCTCTCTCTCCACTTTTTTGGAGCCTTTTTTCCCCAGGGGTCTGTACTTAGTCCCCCCCCTGTCTCTCACTCTGTGTGTGTGTGTGTGTGTGTGTGTGTGTGTGTGTGTGTGTGTGTGTGTGTGTGTGTGTGTGTGTGTGTGTGTGTGTGTGTGTATGCATGTGCATGTGCATGAGAGTGTGTGTATGGGGGGGTGGCCCTTTATTGCGACCGTAGGTCGCATTTACTATCAAACCCTGCACAAAGCGTAAGTCAGTCTGTCAGTCTCTCTGTCACACCTCACACGTCACACTCTTGCCCTGCTCATATCTCCGCAACCGTTGCCCCGATCCATGCCAAATTTTGCACACACACTCCTTACCTGCCAAACTACAACCTCCAAGGACCCCCGGAGCTCCAGGGACCCCCAGGTCCCTGGGGGACCCCCAGATGTAAAAAATGACCAAATGTGCTAAACTGACCAAATGACCACCCCAACGGGGCTGCTCACGGGGAATTCCCAGGGACCACCGACTCCTGCTGCTCCAGAACGGATGCAAAAGTGGTGGCGCCCCCAGTGGAGGACCCCCTACACTGCAGCTCACATAAAATGCCGTAACTCCGGCTAGGAGCGACCGGGACAGCCGGGGCCGGTACCTATTCGTCCGGCGCGGAGACCCCACCCCTCATTTCTCACATGGCCCTCTTCTAGCGCCACCATGAGGCCGATTCTTGCAAAACACCTTTTTGGACACTGCTCCTACAATTTTTGCCCTAAAATCACGCAAATCGGTACACAGTATGTCTACACTCATCCCATCAACATGAATCTCTCCCATATAGCGCCACCTCCAGGCCGATTTTTAAAAACACATTTTTGGACACTGCTCCTACAGATTTTGCCCTAAAATCACGAAAATCACTACACAGTATGTCTACACTCATGTCATCAACATGGATCAGGAAGATTTTGGCAAAACACATTTTTGCCCTATTTGTGGAGATAAGTGACCTACGGTCGCTTATCTCCCGATTAGGGAGTCTTACTGGTAGTGTAAAGAACAATATTAGTGATATAATAATTAAATAAAATAATACACTATGTAACACCAGTAAGACTCCCTAATCGGGAGATAAGCGACCGTAGGTGGCTTATCTCCACAAATAGGGCAAAAATTTGGATTCCTGATCCATGTTGATGACATGAGTGTAGACATGCTGTGTAGTGATATTCGTGATTTTAGGGCAACAACTGTAGGAGCAGTGTCCAAAAATGTGTTTTAAAAATCGGCCTGAAGGTGGCGCTAGAATAGGGCCATGTGAGAAATGAGGGGTGGGGTCTCCGCGTTGCCTTGGCGGACGAATAGGTACCGGCCCCGGCTCTCCCGGACGCTCCTAGCCCGAGTTACGGCATTGTATGTGCGCTGCAGTGGCAGGGGGTCCTCCACTGGGGGCGCCACCACTTTTGCATCCGTTCTGGAGCACCAGGAGTCGGTGGTCCCCGGGAATTCCCCGCGAGCAGCCCCGTTAGGGTGGTCATTTGGTCATTTTTGCACATTTGGTCATTTTTTACATCTGGGGGTCCCCCAGGGACCTGGGGGTCCCTGGGGCTCCGGGGGTCCTTGGAGGTTGTAGTTTGGCAGGCAAGGAGCGTGTGTGTAAAATCTGGCATGGATCGGGTCAACGGGTGCGGAGATATAAGCAGGGAAAAAGTGTAACGTGTGACGTGTGAGCACATTTGGTCATTTTTTTACATCTGGGGGTCCCCCAGGGACCTGGGGCTCCGGGGGTCTTTGGAGGTTGTAGTTTGGCAGTCAAGGAGTGTGTGTGCAAAATTTGGCATGGATGGGAGCAACGGTTGTGGAGATATGAGCAGGGCAAAAGTGTGACAGATTCACTGACTCACTGACTCACTGACGCACAGACAGCCGGTGGAGGTTTTGGTAGTAAATGCGACCTACGGTCGCAATGATGTGGTTACTTGATTACCTGATCAGCTTTAAAGACCCAGTTCAGGGAATTAAGCTATTTGTTTATCGACACATCTTACATGTAGAATAGTCATTTCTGAACCCCTGTTAAAAAAATGGAATAAGACTGCTTTACGTTTTGGAACCATATCTAGGGTCTCATATTGTCATGCTTATTACCATCGTAAGCATCACGGTGATAGTTATTACATAATTACTTTTGATAGGCTACTTAATAGCCTATCAGGTCAGTTACTAGGCAGTTTTCCCTTCATGTTTAGCCCCAGTTGCTAAACGCTAACTTCTCACTGTCTGTTGTTGCCGTTGTTACCCTGTCATTTTACACACACGCAAGCACGCATGCACGCATTAATCCATGCCTCCACGGAGTTTAGCTGCTGCTAGCCTAGCATTAGCCACGTCCCTCTCTCTCTAGCTCTGTTAGGTGTGTGTGTGGGCGTGCGTGTGTGCGTGCGTGCGTGCGTGCGTGCGTGCGTGTGTGTGTGTGTGTGTGTGTGTGTGTGTGTGTGTGTGCAGGGGTGAGATGTCATGGGCTCGCATGGGCTTGGCGATCCTAGTAGTGGTGGGCACTGGGAGGAGACTTTAGCACTGCGCCACCTAGTGGTGGGCACTGAGAGGAGACTTTAGCACTGTGCCACCTAGTGGGCACTGGGAGGAGACTTTAGCACTGTGCCACCTAGTAGTGGGCACTGGGAGGAGACTTTAGCACTGTGCCACCTAGTGGTGGTGGGCACTGGGAGGAGACTTTAGCACTGTGCCACCTAGTGGTGGTGGGCACTGGGAGGAGACTTTAGCACTGTGCCACCTAGTAGTGGCGGGCACTGGGAGGAGACTTTAGCACTGTGCCACCTAGTGGTGGTGGGCACTGGGAGGAGACTTTAGCACTGTGCCACCTAGTGGTGGGCACTGGGAGGAGACTTTAGCACTGTGCCACCTAGTGGTGGTGGTGGGCACTGGGAGGAGACTTTAGCACTGTGCCACCTAGTGGTGGTGGTGGGCACTGGGAGGAGACTTTAGCACTGTGCCACCTAGTAGTGGTGGTGGGCACTGGGAGGAGACTTTAGCACTGTGCCACCTAGTGGTGGTGGGCACTGGGAGGAGACTTTAGCACTCTGCCACCTAGTGGTGGCGGGCACTGGGAGGAGACTTTAGCACTGTGCCACCTAGTGGTGGTGGGCACTGGGAGGAGACTTTAGCACTGTGCCACCTAGTAGTGGTGGGCACTGGGAGGAGACTTTAGCACTGTGCCACCTAGTGGTGGTGGGCACTGGGAGGATACTTTAGCACTGTGCCACCTAGTAGTGGCGGGCACTGGGAGGAGACTTTAGCACTGTGCCACCTAGTGGTGGTGGGCACTGGGAGGAGACTTTAGCACTGTGCCACCTAGTGGTGGGCACTGGGAGGAGACTTTAGCACTGTGCCACCTAGTGGTGGGCACTGGGAGGAGACTTTAGCACTGTGCCACCTAGTAGTGGTGGTGGGCACTGGGAGGAGACTTTAGCACTGTGCCACCTAGTAGTGGTGGTGGGCACTGGGAGGAGACTTTAGCACTGTGCCACCTAGTAGTGGTGGTGGGCACTGAGAGGAGACTTTAGCACTGTGCCACCTAGTGGTGGTGGGCACTGGGAGGGGACTTTAGCACTGTGCCACCTAGTAGTGGGCACTGGGAGGAGACTTTAGCACTGTGCCACCTAGTGGTGGTGGGCACTGGGAGGAGACTTTAGCACTGTGCCACCTAGTGGTGGTGGGCACTGGGAGGAGACTTTAGCACTGCGCCACCTAGTGGTGGGCACTGGGAGGAGACTTTAGCACTGTGCCACCTAGTGGTGGTGGGCACTGGGAGGGGACTTTAGCACTGTGCCACCTAGTGGTGGTGGGCACTGGGAGGGGACTTTAGCACTGTGCCACCTAGTGGTGGGCACTGGGAGGAGACTTTAGCACTGTGCCACCTAGTGGTGGGCACTGGGAGGAGACTTTAGCACTGTGCCACCTAGTGGTGGTGGGCACTGGGAGGGGACTTTAGCACTGTGCCACCTAGTGGTGGTGGGCACTGAGAGGAGACTTTAGCACTGTGCCACCTAGTGGTGGTGGGCACTGGGAGGAGACTTTAGCACTGTGCCACCTAGTGGTGGTGGGCACTGGGAGGAGACTTTAGCACTGAGCCACCTAGTGGTGGTGGGCACTGGGAGGAGACTTTAGCACTGTGCCACCTAGTGGTGGGCACTGGGAGGAGACTTTAGCACTGTGCCACCTAGTGGTGGGCACTGGGAGGAGACTTTAGCACTGTGCCACCTAGTGGTGGTGGGCACTGGGAGGAGACTTTAGCACTGTGCCACCTAGTGGTGGGCACTGGGAGGAGACTTTAGCACTGTGCCACCTAGTGGTGGGAACTGGGAGGAGACTTTAGCACTGCGCCACCTAGTGGTGGGCAATGGGAGGAGACTTTAGCACTGCGCCACCTAGTAGTGGTGGGCACTGGGAGGAGACTTTAGCACTGTGCCACCTAGTGGTGGTGGGCACTGGGAGGAGACATTAGCACTGTGCCACCTAGTGGTGGTGGGCACTGGGAGGAGACTTTAGCACTGTGCCACCTAGTGGTGGGCACTGGGAGGAGACTTTAGCACTGTGCCACCTAGTGGTGGGCACTGGGAGGAGACTTTAGCACTGTGCCACCTAGTGGTGGGCAC
Source organism: Nannobrachium achirus (assembly GCF_963921795.1). Taxonomy (NCBI): domain Eukaryota; kingdom Metazoa; phylum Chordata; class Actinopteri; order Myctophiformes; family Myctophidae; genus Nannobrachium; species Nannobrachium achirus. Next base: position 7,478,346 of record NC_137828.1, read on the forward strand.
TGGGAGGAGACTTTAGCACTGCGCCACCTAGTAGTGGTGGGCACTGGGAGGAGACTTTAGCACTGTGCCACCTAGTAGTGGGCACTGGGAGAAGACTTTAGCACTGTGCCACCTAGTAGTGGTGGGCACTGGGAGCAGACTTTAGCACTGTGCCACCTAGTGGTGGTGGGCACTGGGAGCAGACTTTAGCACTGTGCCACCTAGTGGTGGTGGGCACTGGGAGCAGACTTTAGCACTGTGCCACCTAGTAGTGGGCACTGGGAGGAGACTTTAGCACTGTGCCACCTAGTAGTGGGCACTGGGAGGAGACTTTAGCACTGTGCCACCTAGTAGTGGGCACTGGGAGCAGACTTTAGCACTGTGCCACCTAGTGGTGGTGGGCACTGAGAGGAGACTTTAGCACTGTGCCACCTAGTGGCGGGCACTGGGAGCACACTTTAGCACTGTGCCACCTAGTAGTGGGCACTGGGAGCAGACTTTAGCACTGTGCCACCTAGTAGTGGGCACTGGGAGCAGACTTTAGCACTGTGCCACCTAGTAGTGGGCACTGGGAGGAGACTTTAGCACTGTGCCACCTAGTAGTGGGCACTGGGAGCAGACTTTAGCACTGTGCCACCTAGTGGTGGTGGGCACTGAGAGGAGACTTTAGCACTGTGCCACCTAGTGGTGGGCACTGGGAGCAGACTTTAGCACTGTGCCACCTAGTAGTGGGCACTGGGAGCAGACTTTAGCACTGTGCCACCTAGTAGTGGGCACTGGGAGCAGACTTTAGCACTGTGCCACCTAGTAGTGGGCACTGGGAGCAGACTTTAGCACTGTGCCACCTAGTAGTGGGCACTGGGAGGAGACTTTAGCACTGTGCCACCTAGTAGTGGGCACTGGGAGCAGACTTTAGCACTGTGCCACCTAGTAGTGGGCACTGGGAGCAGACTTTAGCACTGTGCCACCTAGTAGTGGGCACTGGGAGCAGACTTTAGCACTGTGCCACCTAGTAGTGGGCACTGGGAGCAGACTTTAGCACTGTGCCACCTAGTAGTGGGCACTGGGAGCAGACTTTAGCACTGTGCCACCTAGTAGTGGGCACTGGGAGCAGACTTTAGCACTGTGCCACCTAGTAGTGGGCACTGGGAGCAGACTTTAGCACTGTGCCACCTAGTAGTGGGCACTCGGAGCAGACTTTAGCACTGTGCCACCTAGTAGTGGGCACTGGGAGGAGACTTTAGCACTGTGCCACCTAGTGGTGGTGGGCACTGGGAGGAGACTTTAGCACTGCGCCCCCTAGTGGTGGACACTGGGAGGAGACTTTAGCACTGTGCCACCTAGTGGTGGGCACTGGGAGGAGACTTTAGCACTGTGCCACCTAGTAGTGGGCACTGGGAGGAGACTTTAGCACTGTGCCACCTAGTGGTGGTGGGCACTGGGAGGAGACTTTAGCACTGTGCCACCTAGTAGTGGTGGGCACTGGGAGGAGACTTTAGCACTGTGCCACCTAGTAGTGGTGGGCACTGGGAGGAGACTTTAGCACTGTGCCACCTAGTGGTGGTGGGCACTGGGAGGAGACTTTAGCACTGTGCCACCTAGTAGTGGTGGGCACTGGGAGGAGACTTTAGCACTGTGCCACCTAGTGGTGGTGGGCACTGGGAGGACTTTAGCACTGTGCCACCTAGTAGTGGTGGGCACTGGGAGAGGACTTTAGCACTGTGCCACCTAGTAGTGGGCACTGGGAGGAGACTTTAGCACTGTGCCACCTAGTAGTGGGCACTGGGAGGAGACTTTAGCACTGTGCCACCTAGTAGTGGGCACTGGGAGGAGACTTTAGCACTGTGCCACCTAGTAGTGGGCACTGGGAGGACTTTAGCACTGTGCCACCTAGTGGTAGTGGGCACTGGGAGAGGACTTTAGCACTGTGCCACCTAGTAGTGGTGGGCACTGGGAGAGGACTTTAGCACTGTGCCACCTAGTAGTGGGCACTGGGAGGAGACTTTAGCACTGTGCCACCTAGTGGTGGTGGGCACTGGGAGAGGACTTTAGCACTGTGCCACCTAGTAGTGGTGGGCACTGGGAGAGGACTTTAGCACTGTGCCACCTAGTAGTGGGCACTGGGAGGAGACTTTAGCACTGTGCCACCTAGTGGTGGGCACTGGGAGGAGACTTTAGCACTGTGCCACCTAGTAGTGGTGGGCACTGGGAGGAGACTTTAGCACTGTGCCACCTAGTGGTGGGCACTGGGAGGAGACTTTAGCACTGTGCCACCTAGTAGTGGGCACTGGGAGGAGACTTTAGCACTGTGCCACCTAGTAGTGGGCACTGGGAGGACTTTAGCACTGTGCCACCTAGTGGTGGGCACTGGGAGGAGACTTTAGCACTGTGCCACCTAGTAGTGGGCACTGGGAGGAGACTTTAGCACTGTGCCACCTAGTAGTGGGCACTGGGAGAGGACTTTAGCACTGTGCCACCTAGTGGTGGTGGGCACTGGGAGGAGACTTTAGCACTGTGCCACCTAGTAGTGGGCACTGGGAGGAGACTTTAGCACTGTGCCACCTAGTAGTGGGCACTGGGAGGACTTTAGCACTGTGCCACCTAGTGGTGGTGGGCACTGGGAGAGGACTTTAGCACTGTGCCACCTAGTGGTGGTGGGCACTGGGAGAGGACTTTAGCACTGTGCCACCTAGTAGTGGTGGGCACTGGGAGAGGACTTTAGCACTGTGCCACCTAGTAGTGGGCACTGGGAGGAGACTTTAGCACTGTGCCACCTAGTGGTGGGCACTGGGAGGAGACTTTAGCACTGTGCCACCTAGTAGTGGTGGGCACTTGGAGGAGACTTTAGCACTGCCACCTAACTAGCAAACCCATAAGTTAAAACAAAATAAAAAATGTAACCTGAAAATGTCACCTGATTCGAATGCTATCGTCAGATACCATCAGAGATTATCATGTCTTTGAGCCGATATTATCCAGCTAGTAGGGCCTTGCTCTGCCAACTGAAACTTGTTTTGACATGCTCTACAGATTGAAAAAAAAGAAAGAAAAAAAATGGGAATCCCCTAGTGGGATTTGAAACGACTAGCATGGGTTACCTGCAGCCACCGGGCGTAACATTTAGGTAAAAAAAATGGTAAATTAACCATAGAAACCCGAAACAAAACCGGATTGTTTCTCTCTCTCTCTCTCTCATGAATCATGTACACACTTGCAGCGGAGCGCCACAGTTACAACTGTCATGTCTGTCTGTCTGTCTGTCTGTCTGTCTGTCTGTCTGTCTGTCTGTCTGTCTGTCTGCCTGCATGTCTCTGCCTAGCGTAAAGAGTAGAAAACGAAAAAAGTGCTCCATTGTTTGGGAGGAGACTTTAGCACTGTGCCACCTAGTAGTGGGCACTGGGAGGAGACTTTAGCACTGTGCCACCTAGTAGTGGGCACTGGGAGCAGACTTTAGCACTGTGCCACCTAGTGGTGGTGGGCACTGAGAGGAGACTTTAGCACTGTGCCACCTAGTAGTGGTGGGCACTGGGAGGAGACTTTAGCACTGAGCCACCTAGTAGTGGTGGGCACTGAGAGGAGACTTTAGCACTGTGCCACCTAGTAGTGGGCACTGGGAGGAGACTTTAGCACTGTGCCACCTAGTAGTGGGCACTGGGAGCAGACTTTAGCACTGTGCCACCTAGTGGTGGTGGGCACTGAGAGGAGACTTTAGCACTGTGCCACCTAGTAGTGGTGGGCACTGGGAGGAGACTTTAGCACTGAGCCACCTAGTAGTGGTGGGCACTGAGAGGAGACTTTAGCACTGCGCCACCTAGTGGTGGTGGGCACTGGGAGGAGACTTTAGCACTGTGCCACCTAGTAGTGGTGGGCACTGGGAGGAGACTTTAGCACTGAGCCACCTAGTAGTGGTGGGCACTGAGAGGAGACTTTAGCACTGCGCCACCTAGTGGTGGTGGGCACTGGGAGGAGACTTTAGCACTGAGCCACCTAGTAGTGGTGGGCACTGAGAGGAGACTTTAGCACTGCGCCACCTAGTGGTGGTGGGCACTGGGAGGAGACTTTAGCACTGAGCCACCTAGTAGTGGTGGGCACTGAGAGGAGACTTTAGCACTGCGCCACCTAGTGGTGGTGGGCACTGGGAGGAGACTTTAGCACTGTGCCACCTAGTAGTGGGCACTGGGAGCACACTTTAGCACTGTGCCACCTAGTAGTGGGCACTGGGAGCAGACTTTAGCACTGTGCCACCTAGTGGTGGTGGGCACTGGGAGGAGACTTTAGCACTGTGCCACCTAGTAGTGGGCACTGGGAGGAGACTTTAGCACTGTGCCACCTAGTAGTGGGCACTGGGAGGAGACTTTAGCACTGTGCCACCTAGTGGTGGTGGGCACTGGGAGGAGACTTTAGCACTGTGCCACCTAGTAGTGGGCACTGGGAGGAGACTTTAGCACTGTGCCACCTAGTGGTGGTGGGCACTGGGAGGAGACTTTAGCACTGCGCCCCCTAGTGGTGGACACTGGGAGGAGACTTTAGCACTGTGCCACCTAGTGGTGGTGGGCACTGGGAGGAGACTTTAGCACTGTGCCACCTAGTAGTGGTGGGCACTGGGAGGAGACTTTAGCACTGTGCCACCTAGTAGTGGTGGGCACTGGGAGGAGACTTTAGCACTGTGCCACCTAGTGGTGGTGGGCACTGGGAGGACTTTAGCACTGTGCCACCTAGTAGTGGTGGGCACTGGGAGAGGACTTTAGCACTGTGCCACCTAGTAGTGGGCACTGGGAGGAGACTTTAGCACTGTGCCACCTAGTAGTGGGCACTGGGAGGACTTTAGCACTGTGCCACCTAGTGGTAGTGGGCACTGGGAGAGGACTTTAGCACTGTGCCACCTAGTGGTGGTGGGCACTGGGAGGAGACTTTAGCACTGTGCCACCTAGTAGTGGGCACTGGGAGGAGACTTTAGCACTGTGCCACCTAGTGGTAGTGGGCACTGGGAGGAGACTTTAGCACTGTGCCACCTAGTAGTGGGCACTGGGAGGACTTTAGCACTGTGCCACCTAGTAGTGGTGGGCACTGGGAGAGGACTTTAGCACTGTGCCACCTAGTAGTGGGCACTGGGAGAGGACTTTAGCACTGTGCCACCTAGTGGTGGTGGGCACTGGGAGAGGACTTTAGCACTGTGCCACCTAGTGGTGGTGGGCACTGGGAGAGGACTTTAGCACTGTGCCACCTAGTAGTGGTGGGCACTGGGAGCAGACTTTAGCACTGTGCCACCTAGTAGTGGGCACTGGGAGGAGACTTTAGCACTGTGCCACCTAGTGGTGGGCACTGGGAGGAGACTTTAGCACTGTGCCACCTAGTAGTGGTGGGCACTTGGAGGAGACTTTAGCACTGCCACCTAACTAGCAAACCCATAAGTTAAAACAAAATAAAAAATGTAACCTGAAAATGTCACCTGATTCGAATGCTATCGTCAGATACCATCAGAGATTATCATGTCTTATGAGCCGATATTATCCAGCTAGTAGGGCCTTGCTCTGCCAACTGAAACTTGTTTTGACATGCTCTACAGATTGAAAAAAAAGAAAGAAAAAAAAATGGGAATCCCCTAGTGGGATTTGAAACGACTAGCATGGGTTACCTGCAGCCACCGGGCGTAACATTTAGGTAAAAAAAATGGTAAATTAACCATAGAAACCCGAAACAAAACCGGATTGTTTCTCTCTCTCTCTCTCATGAATCATGTACACACTTGCAGCGGAGCGCCACAGTTACAACTGTCATGTCTGTCTGTCTGTCTGTCTGTCTGTCTGTCTGTCTGTCTGTCTGTCTGTCTGTCTGTCTGTCTGTCTGCCTGCATGTCTCTGCCTAGCGTAAAGAGTAGAAAACGAAAAAAGTGCTCCATTGTTTGGTAAGTTCAGACAAACTGTTGTAAACGATACAGAAGGTTTCTAGTTTTGATATAAACACTTAAACAACATTAACTGTAACAACATGAACAGAATGAGTCATAAAACACGTTAAATGAACTTGTAGAACATAAATCTCTCACCCTGTGTGAACGCAGTGGAGGAATGTGTTTGTTACTCCCTGCTTCTCCAGGTGTTGCTTCACTGTCTGTTGTTGCCAGATTGTGTGACAGAAACCAGCAGCCAGGTCTCTGAAAACATGACCAAAAGAATAGACCCTGGTTACATCATGACATTGATTGATAGGTTGAAGTAGGCTATTTATTAGTAGTTTGCATGGGAAAAAGTACAAGGTCAACTAAAAGGAAACTCAGGTAAGTCTTGCGGCTTGTTTACATTGAAAATGAATGACAGACAGATAGAAAACAACACAATTTACGAGAGACTTTACAGAAAAACAAACCCAAAGTCGCTTATAACAAGCAGACCTGGCAACATTGATCACGGCGCTCTCTCTCTCTACTATGCAGTGGTGGAAAAAAGTACTCATATTTTTCACTTAAGTATAAGTAAAAGTATCAATACTGCAATCAATGTATCTCACAATTGTACTTATAAGTACTTGTACTTGAGTAAATGTACTCAGTTACTATATGCCTCAGCTACCATAGACATAAGGTAGACGCCTCCTCCAACAGGGGGCGCTGGTGGTAAAAGAGGACCGGCAGGACGTGGAAGGAACCATAATATGACGGGGGAGGGCGTTCTTAAACAAAGTAATATAAACGTAATAATTTATGCAATATAACAGTGTAATGACGTAACGTTACTCAGCATGTGTGATCTATAAATCCTTATATCAGGAGGAGGTGAAAACGAGAGGTATTTAAAGGTTTATTAGTTATTAGAAGGACAGGAAGAAACCCCTCCTCCTCCAGTAATGGGAAGGGCCATGGGATGGCGCTGCTGCTGCACGCATAGAGTATATAGGCTGCACGTTGTGTTTATGTTGTTACAACCATAGAGTATATATAAAAGGTTACAACCCCTAGTGTTACCATGTCCGCTTATTATAAGCAACTCCGTGCTTGTTTTGTATGTAAAGTTGCTATAAAAGTAAAGGTATGTAAATGCATTTAAAGTTTATTTGTTTATTTTGGACTTGTTATTAAAGTGGATTTGTTTATTTTTGTTGTAAAAATGTTTCAGAAAATATTTTTCAGAAAATGTTTTTCAGATTATTTTTATTGTATTTATTATTATTTTGATAGACGATTCACGAGCTCAGTCAGATCGGCTATTTTCAAAATATCCATAGACTATTCTCTATTCTTCCCTAAAAAGCCATCAACGTTTTTGGACACACATTTGTGTAAAATTAGCCTTCATGGTATTGGGGGATAAACAATTAACAGATTCACAATCAGTGTAATATCACTTATGCCAGTATTCTCATTTGGCTGACCAGTTATAACACATTTAATAAGTAGGCTAAATGTTGTGTTCGCTGTTACTGCACTGTGCCTTTCCTATCCACGGCTTTCCAACGCCCCATATTTGCGCAGACGCTGTACCGAGCTTCTGGTGCCGCAGCCGAGTGTGAACAAGCTCACAACGGGTTGCATCTGCGACGCGACGTGAGCTTGTATGCCTGCTGTTAAACCGGAAGTGTGGTCCAAACAGGTCCAAATAATCTCCAGTAAACTCCCGCGGAAACAGGTGGATAGAGGGTATTCTCCTTTTAAGTCTGACGTAAATTTGTAGGCGGAGAAAGTTGGGGGCTAGGCGTCTCCAGTCCCTATCTTTCACCATTCAAAACAACAAACTTGGAACCCGTGAATCTTTTTTACTATATGCTTATTTTTCAGAAAGGAACCATTGGGAGTTAAAAGGAGTCATAATGCTTCAAACTAGAATATTTTATTCATGTAATTGTTCTCCCAAGGGGCATAATAAAGGATAGTTCTAGTCTATAGCGTCAAGGGTTCGCCCTAACACTATGTCACTAATGACTGTAATGAGCCCTTGTGCTCGCATTAGCGGCGGTGCGCCCACTCGTCTGTGGTTAAAATAAAAGATACAGTTTCAGAAAAACTGTGGTGGTGGTGGGCACTGGGAGGTGACTTTAACACTGTGCCACCTAGTAGTGGTGGGCACTGGGAGGGGACTTTAGCACTGTGCCACCTAGTAGTGGTGGGCACTGGGAGGAGACTTTAGCACTGTGCCACCTAGTAGTGGTGGCACAGTGTTGCATCTGCGACGCGACGTGAGCTTGTATGCCTGCTGTTAAACCGGAAGTGTGGTCCAAACAGGTCCAAATAATCTCCAGTAAACTCCCGGGGAAACAGGTGGATAGAGGGTATTCTCCTTTTAAGTCTGACGTAAATTTGTAGGCGGAGAAAGTTGGGGGCTAGGCGTCTCCAGTCCCTATCTTTCACCATTCAAAACAACAAACTTGGAACCCGTGAATCTTTTTTACTATACGCTTATTTTTCAGAAAGGAACCATTGGGAGTTAAAAGGAGTCATAATGCTTCAAACTAGAATATTTTATTCATGTAATTGTTCTCCCAAGGGGCATAATAAAGGATAGTTCTAGTCTATAGCGTCAAGGGTTCGCCCTAACACTATGTCACTAATGACTGTAATGAGCCCTTGTGCTCGCATTAGCGGCGGTGCGCCCACTCGTCTGTGGTTAAAATAAAAGATACAGTTTCAGAAAAACTGTGGTGGTGGTGGGCACTGGGAGGTGACTTTAACACTGTGCCACCTAGTAGTGGTGGGCACTGGGAGGGGACTTTAGCACTGTGCCACCTAGTAGTGGTGGGCACTGGGAGGAGACTTTAGCACTGTGCCACCTAGTAGTGGTGGGCACTGGGAGGAGACTTTAGCACTGTGCCACACCTAGTAGTGGTGGGCACTGGGAGGAGACTTTAACACTGTGCCACCTAGTAGTGGTGGGCACTGGGAGGAGACTTTAGCACTGTGCCACCTAGTAGTGGTGGGCACTGGGAGGAGACTTTAGCACTGTGCCACCTAGTAGTGGTAGTGGGCACTGGGAGGAGACTTTAGCACTGTGCCACCTAGTAGTGGTGGGCACTGGGAGGAGACTTTAGCACTGTGCCACCTAGTAGTAGTGGGCACTGGGAGGAGACTTTAGCACTGTGCCACCTAGTAGTGGTGGGCACTGGGAGGAGACTTTAGCACTGTGCCACCTAGTAGTGGTGGGCACTGGGAGGAGACTTTAGCACTGTGCCACCTAGTGGTGGTGGGCACTGGGAGGAGACTTTAGCACTGTGCCACCTAGTAGTGGTAGTGGGCACTGGGAGGAGACTTTAGCACTGTGCCACCTAGTAGTGGTGGGCACTGGGAGGAGACTTTAGCACTGTGCCACCTAGTAGTGGTGGTGGGCACTGGGAGGAGACTTTAGCACTGTGCCACCTAGTAGTGGTGGTGGGCACTGGGAGGAGACTTTAGCACTGTGCCACCTAGTAGTGGTGGGCACTGGGAGGAGACTTTAGCACTGTGCCACCTAGTAGTAGTGGGCACTGGGAGGAGACTTTAGCACTGTGCCACCTAGTAGTAGTGGGCACTGGGAGGAGACTTTAGCACTGTGCCACCTAGTAGTAGTGGGCACTGGGAGGAGACTTTAGCACTGTGCCACCTAGTGGTAGTGGGCACTGGGAGGAGACTTTAGCACTGTGCCACCTAGTAGTAGTGGGCACTGGGAGGAGACTTTAGCACTGTGCCACCTAGTAGTGGTGGGCACTGGGAGGAGACTTTAGCACTGTGCCACCTAGTAGTGGTGGTGGGCACTGGGAGGAGACTTTAGCACTGTGCCACCTAGTAGTGGTGGGCACTGGGAGGAGACTTTAGCACTGTGCCACCTAGTGGTGGTGGTGGGCACTGGGAGGAGACTTTAGCACTGTGCCACCTAGTAGTAGTGGGCACTGGGAGGAGACTTTAGCACTGTGCCACCTAGTAGTGGTGGTGGGCACTGGGAGGAGACTTTAGCACTGTGCCACCTAGTGGTGGTGGGCACTGGGAGGAGACTTTAGCACTGTGCCACCTAGTGGTGGTGGGCACTGGGAGGAGACTTTAGCACTGTGCCACCTAGTGGTGGTGGGCACTGGGAGGAGACTTTAGCACTGTGCCACCTAGTAGTGGTGGGCACTGGGAGGAGACTTTAGCACTGTGCCACCTAGTAGTAGTGGGCACTGGGAGGAGACTTTAGCACTGTGCCACCTAGTAGTAGTGGGCACTGGGAGGAGACTTTAGCACTGTGCCACCTAGTAGTAGTGGGCACTGGGAGGAGACTTTAGCACTGTGCCACCTAGTAGTGGTGGGCACTGGGAGGAGACTTTAGCACTGTGCCACCTAGTGGTGGGCACTGGGAGGAGACTTTAGCACTGTGCCACCTAGTGGTGGTGGTGGGCACTGGGAGGAGACTTTAGCACTGTGCCACCTAGTAGTGGTGGGCACTGGGAGGAGACTTTAGCACTGTGCCACCTAGTGGTGGGCACTGGGAGGAGACTTTAGCACTGTGCCACCTAGTAGTGGTGGTGGGCACTGGGAGGAGACTTTAGCACTGTGCCACCTAGTAGTGGTGGGCACTGGGAGGAGACTTTAGCACTGTGCCACCTAGTAGTAGTGGGCACTGGGAGGAGACTTTAGCACTGTGCCACCTAGTAGTAGTGGGCACTGGGAGGAGACTTTAGCACTGTGCCACCTAGTAGTAGTGGGCACTGGGAGGAGACTTTAGCACTGTGCCACCTAGTAGTGGTGGGCACTGGGAGGAGACTTTAGCACTGTGCCACCTAGTGGTGGGCACTGGGAGGAGACTTTAGCACTGTGCCACCTAGTAGTGGTGGGCACTGGGAGGAGACTTTAGCACTGTGCCACCTAGTGGTGGTGGGCACTGGGAGGATACTTTAGCACTGTGCCACCTAGTAGTGGCGGGCACTGGGAGGAGACTTTAGCACTGTGCCACCTAGTGTTGGTGGGCACTGGGAGGAGACTTTAGCACTGTGCCACCTAGTGGTGGGCACTGGGAGGAGACTTTAGCACTGTGCCACCTAGTGGTGGGCACTGGGAGCAGACTTTAGCACTGTGCCACCTAGTAGTGGGCACTGGGAGCAGACTTTAGCACTGTGCCACCTAGTAGTGGGCACTGGGAGCAGACTTTAGCACTGTGCCACCTAGTAGTGGGCACTGGGAGCAGACTTTAGCACTGTGCCACCTAGTAGTGGGCACTGGGAGGAGACTTTAGCACTGTGCCACCTAGTAGTGGGCACTGGGAGCAGACTTTAGCACTGTGCCACCTAGTAGTGGGCACTGGGAGCAGACTTTAGCACTGTGCCACCTAGTAGTGGGCACTGGGAGCAGACTTTAGCACTGTGCCACCTAGTAGTGGGCACTCGGAGCAGACTTTAGCACTGTGCCACCTAGTAGTGGGCACTGGGAGGAGACTTTAGCACTGTGCCACCTAGTGGTGGTGGGCACTGGGAGGAGACTTTAGCACTGCGCCCCCTAGTGGTGGACACTGGGAGGAGACTTTAGCACTGTGCCACCTAGTGGTGGGCACTGGGAGGAGACTTTAGCACTGTGCCACCTAGTAGTGGGCACTGGGAGGAGACTTTAGCACTGTGCCACCTAGTGGTGGTGGGCACTGGGAGGAGACTTTAGCACTGTGCCACCTAGTAGTGGTGGGCACTGGGAGGAGACTTTAGCACTGTGCCACCTAGTAGTGGTGGGCACTGGGAGGAGACTTTAGCACTGTGCCACCTAGTGGTGGTGGGCACTGGGAGGAGACTTTAGCACTGTGCCACCTAGTAGTGGTGGGCACTGGGAGGAGACTTTAGCACTGTGCCACCTAGTGGTGGTGGGCACTGGGAGGACTTTAGCACTGTGCCACCTAGTAGTGGTGGGCACTGGGAGAGGACTTTAGCACTGTGCCACCTAGTAGTGGGCACTGGGAGGAGACTTTAGCACTGTGCCACCTAGTAGTGGGCACTGGGAGGAGACTTTAGCACTGTGCCACCTAGTAGTGGGCACTGGGAGGAGACTTTAGCACTGTGCCACCTAGTAGTGGGCACTGGGAGGACTTTAGCACTGTGCCACCTAGTGGTAGTGGGCACTGGGAGAGGACTTTAGCACTGTGCCACCTAGTAGTGGTGGGCACTGGGAGAGGACTTTAGCACTGTGCCACCTAGTAGTGGGCACTGGGAGGAGACTTTAGCACTGTGCCACCTAGTGGTGGTGGGCACTGGGAGAGGACTTTAGCACTGTGCCACCTAGTAGTGGTGGGCACTGGGAGAGGACTTTAGCACTGTGCCACCTAGTAGTGGGCACTGGGAGGAGACTTTAGCACTGTGCCACCTAGTGGTGGGCACTGGGAGGAGACTTTAGCACTGTGCCACCTAGTAGTGGTGGGCACTGGGAGGAGACTTTAGCACTGTGCCACCTAGTGGTGGGCACTGGGAGGAGACTTTAGCACTGTGCCACCTAGTAGTGGGCACTGGGAGGAGACTTTAGCACTGTGCCACCTAGTAGTGGGCACTGGGAGGACTTTAGCACTGTGCCACCTAGTGGTGGGCACTGGGAGGAGACTTTAGCACTGTGCCACCTAGTAGTGGGCACTGGGAGGAGACTTTAGCACTGTGCCACCTAGTAGTGGGCACTGGGAGAGGACTTTAGCACTGTGCCACCTAGTGGTGGTGGGCACTGGGAGGAGACTTTAGCACTGTGCCACCTAGTAGTGGGCACTGGGAGGAGACTTTAGCACTGTGCCACCTAGTAGTGGGCACTGGGAGGACTTTAGCACTGTGCCACCTAGTGGTGGTGGGCACTGGGAGAGGACTTTAGCACTGTGCCACCTAGTGGTGGTGGGCACTGGGAGAGGACTTTAGCACTGTGCCACCTAGTAGTGGTGGGCACTGGGAGAGGACTTTAGCACTGTGCCACCTAGTAGTGGGCACTGGGAGGAGACTTTAGCACTGTGCCACCTAGTGGTGGGCACTGGGAGGAGACTTTAGCACTGTGCCACCTAGTAGTGGTGGGCACTTGGAGGAGACTTTAGCACTGCCACCTAACTAGCAAACCCATAAGTTAAAACAAAATAAAAAATGTAACCTGAAAATGTCACCTGATTCGAATGCTATCGTCAGATACCATCAGAGATTATCATGTCTTTGAGCCGATATTATCCAGCTAGTAGGGCCTTGCTCTGCCAACTGAAACTTGTTTTGACATGCTCTACAGATTGAAAAAAAAGAAAGAAAAAAAAATGGGAATCCCCTAGTGGGATTTGAAACGACTAGCATGGGTTACCTGCAGCCACCGGGCGTAACATTTAGGTAAAAAAAATGGTAAATTAACCATAGAAACCCGAAACAAAACCGGATTGTTTCTCTCTCTCTCTCTCTCATGAATCATGTACACACTTGCAGCGGAGCGCCACAGTTACAACTGTCATGTCTGTCTGTCTGTCTGTCTGTCTGTCTGTCTGTCTGTCTGTCTGTCTGTCTGTCTGTCTGTCTGTCTGTCTGCCTGCATGTCTCTGCCTAGCGTAAAGAGTAGAAAACGAAAAAAGTGCTCCATTGTTTGGGAGGAGACTTTAGCACTGTGCCACCTAGTAGTGGGCACTGGGAGGAGACTTTAGCACTGTGCCACCTAGTAGTGGGCACTGGGAGCAGACTTTAGCACTGTGCCACCTAGTGGTGGTGGGCACTGAGAGGAGACTTTAGCACTGTGCCACCTAGTAGTGGTGGGCACTGGGAGGAGACTTTAGCACTGAGCCACCTAGTAGTGGTGGGCACTGAGAGGAGACTTTAGCACTGCGCCACCTAGTGGTGGTGGGCACTGGGAGGAGACTTTAGCACTGTGCCACCTAGTAGTGGGCACTGGGAGCACACTTTAGCACTGTGCCACCTAGTAGTGGGCACTGGGAGCAGACTTTAGCACTGTGCCACCTAGTGGTGGTGGGCACTGGGAGGAGACTTTAGCACTGTGCCACCTAGTAGTGGGCACTGGGAGGAGACTTTAGCACTGTGCCACCTAGTGGTGGTGGGCACTGGGAGGAGACTTTAGCACTGTGCCACCTAGTAGTGGGCACTGGGAGGAGACTTTAGCACTGTGCCACCTAGTAGTGGGCACTGGGAGGAGACTTTAGCACTGTGCCACCTAGTGGTGGTGGGCACTGGGAGGAGACTTTAGCACTGTGCCACCTAGTAGTGGGCACTGGGAGGAGACTTTAGCACTGTGCCACCTAGTGGTGGTGGGCACTGGGAGGAGACTTTAGCACTGCGCCCCCTAGTGGTGGACACTGGGAGGAGACTTTAGCACTGTGCCACCTAGTGGTGGTGGGCACTGGGAGGAGACTTTAGCACTGTGCCACCTAGTAGTGGTGGGCACTGGGAGGAGACTTTAGCACTGTGCCACCTAGTAGTGGTGGGCACTGGGAGGAGACTTTAGCACTGTGCCACCTAGTGGTGGTGGGCACTGGGAGGACTTTAGCACTGTGCCACCTAGTAGTGGTGGGCACTGGGAGAGGACTTTAGCACTGTGCCACCTAGTAGTGGGCACTGGGAGGAGACTTTAGCACTGTGCCACCTAGTAGTGGGCACTGGGAGGACTTTAGCACTGTGCCACCTAGTGGTAGTGGGCACTGGGAGAGGACTTTAGCACTGTGCCACCTAGTGGTGGTGGGCACTGGGAGGAGACTTTAGCACTGTGCCACCTAGTAGTGGGCACTGGGAGGAGACTTTAGCACTGTGCCACCTAGTGGTAGTGGGCACTGGGAGGAGACTTTAGCACTGTGCCACCTAGTAGTGGGCACTGGGAGGACTTTAGCACTGTGCCACCTAGTAGTGGTGGGCACTGGGAGAGGACTTTAGCACTGTGCCACCTAGTAGTGGGCACTGGGAGAGGACTTTAGCACTGTGCCACCTAGTGGTGGTGGGCACTGGGAGAGGACTTTAGCACTGTGCCACCTAGTGGTGGTGGGCACTGGGAGAGGACTTTAGCACTGTGCCACCTAGTAGTGGTGGGCACTGGGAGCAGACTTTAGCACTGTGCCACCTAGTAGTGGGCACTGGGAGGAGACTTTAGCACTGTGCCACCTAGTGGTGGGCACTGGGAGGAGACTTTAGCACTGTGCCACCTAGTAGTGGTGGGCACTTGGAGGAGACTTTAGCACTGCCACCTAACTAGCAAACCCATAAGTTAAAACAAAATAAAAAATGTAACCTGAAAATGTCACCTGATTCGAATGCTATCGTCAGATACCATCAGAGATTATCATGTCTTATGAGCCGATATTATCCAGCTAGTAGGGCCTTGCTCTGCCAACTGAAACTTGTTTTGACATGCTCTACAGATTGAAAAAAAAGAAAGAAAAAAAAATGGGAATCCCCTAGTGGGATTTGAAACGACTAGCATGGGTTACCTGCAGCCACCGGGCGTAACATTTAGGTAAAAAAAATGGTAAATTAACCATAGAAACCCGAAACAAAACCGGATTGTTTCTCTATCTCTCTCTCATGAATCATGTACACACTTGCAGCGGAGCGCCACAGTTACAACTGTCATGTCTGTCTGTCTGTCTGTCTGTCTGTCTGTCTGTCTGTCTGTCTGTCTGTCTGCCTGCATGTCTCTGCCTAGCGTAAAGAGTAGAAAACGAAAAAAGTGCTCCATTGTTTGGTAAGTTCAGACAAACTGTTGTAAACGATACAGAAGGTTTCTAGTTTTGATATAAACACTTAAACAACATTAACTGTAACAACATGAACAGAATGAGTCATAAAACACTTTAAATGAACTTGTAGAAACATAAACCTCTCACCCTGAAGGAACGCAGTGGACGACTGTGTTTGTTCCTTCCTGCTTCTCTCCAGCGTTGCTTCACTGTCTGTTGCCAGATTGTGACAGAAACAAGCAGCCAGGTCTCTGAAAACAAGCCCTAAAGAATAGACCCTGGTTACATGACATTGATAGATTGAAGTAGGCTATTTATTAGTAGTTTGCATAGGAAAAAGTACAGTTCACTGGTAGGCCTACAAGCTCAACTAAAAGGAAACTCAGGTAAGTATTGCAGCTTGTTTACCTTGAAAATGAATGACAGACAGATAGAAAACAGTTGCCTATATGTAGCCTAGTAGATATCATCAGAAAAACACACACACGCACGCACCATGACGCACGCATACGCGCGCACACACACACACACACACACACACACACACACACACACACACACACACACACACACACACACACACACACACACACACACACACACACACACACACACACACACACACTATTTGAAAATAGCCAATCTACACGAACACACTCTCTCTCTACTATCCAGTGGTGGAAAAAAGTACTCAAATCTTTTCACTTATTGTAAAGGTATCAATACTGCAATGTATCTCAACATTTTACTTATAAGTACTTGTACTTGAGTAAATGTACTCAGTTAGTGACATATAAAGGTAGACGCCTCCTCCGACAGGGGGCGCTGGTGGTAAAAGAGGACCGGCAGGACGTGGAAGGAACCATAATATGACGGGGGAGGGCGTTCTTAAACAAAGTAATATAAACGTAATAATTTATGCAATATAACAGTGTAATGACGTAACGTTACTCAGCATGTGTGATCTATAAATCCTTATATCAGGAGGAGGTGAAAACGAGAGGTATTTAAAGGTTTATTAGTTATTAGAAGGACAGGAAGAAACCCGTCCTCCTCTAGTAATGGGAACAGCCATGGGATGGCGCTGCTGCTGCACGTGTTTATGTTGTTACAACAACCCCTAGTGTTGCCATGTGCGCTTATTATAAGCAGCTTCGTTTGCTTGTTGTTTATGTAAAGTTGCTATAAAAGTAAAGTTATGTAAATTAATTTAAAGTGTAGTTGTTTATTTTGGACTTGTTATTAAAGTGGATTTGTTTATTTGTGTTGTAAAAATGTTTCAGAAAATATTTTTCAGAAAATGTTTTTCAGATTATTTTTATTGTATTTATTTGCTCAGTCAGATCGGCTATTTTCAAAATATCCATAGACTATTCTTCCCTACAAAGCCATCACCGTTTTTGGACACACATTTGTGTAAAATTAGCCTCCATGGTATTGGGGGATAAACAATTAACAGATTCACAATCAGTGTAATATCACTTAGGCCTATGCCAATATTCTCATTTGGCTGACCAGTTATAACACTTTTAATCATTTTTCAGTAGGCTAAATGTTGTGTTCGTTGTTACTGCACTGTGCCTTTCCTATACTGCCCTACAAAGGCAGAGAGCAGTAACTACGTTTTGGGAAACACCGACTTATTTGTTTTGCACAACGTTCAAATAAAGCCTTCATGATATTGGGGGATGAACAATTACCTCAAGAACAGGTGTTCAATCAGTTTAATATCACTTTCATGTCTTTATCTCATTTGGCTGATAAGCTGTAACACTTTTAAACCCATTTTTTGTTAAATTCGAAAACGCTGTTACAGCACTCTGCCTTTGTAGGGCAGTATAGAGGGTTAGGGTATGCGCCTGACATCATACCCGGAAGTTATGCGGGAACGCCTACTGAGTGGCAAAAAAAATACTTTCTGGCCTTGACAGCCCATACACACAGAAAAGTCCAATCTGATTGCATTAAACAACGTTAAAGTCACTTTGCACCTTACTTGTGGAGGAGGGGGGGCTTGGTTTTCATGGACCGTATCTGCTTGCTTCTCGCACGGTATGGCAACACTGTGTATGACCGTTGACCAGGCTCGCATGCTGCTCGTTACTGTTTGACTAGCAGAGGGTTCATGTAGGAAGTTGTTGACTTTATGTAGACTGAGGACACATGGGGTTGTTTGTTTAGTGTTGTTATAGTTGTGATGCGGTGATGCTGGTAGACTGAGGACACATGGGGTGGTTTGTTTAGTGTTGTTATAGTTGTGATGCGGTGATGCTGGTAGACTGAGGACACATGGGGTGGTTTGTTTAGTGTTGTTATAGTTGTGATGCGGTGATGCTGGGTTCTAAGCCTCGCTGCTGTCCGTCCATGAAGGTCCTGCTGTGTTTCTCCATGTTGGTTCTGCTCTGTTCCATCGTCCTCTTGTCAGGACCCGTTCACACCTCAACGGACAAGAGAAATGACGCTCCTATAGTGGGTAAGGTACAGCCAAATATTATAACTAACTAACTAACTAACTAACTAACTAACTTATACAGATAGTCGGTATCGGTAAGGTAGGCCTACAGCCAATCATTTAACTAAACTAATACAGATAGTTGGTAAGGTAGCCTACAGCAATCATTTAATTAACTAATTAACTAACTAACTAATACAGATAGGACTAGTTGGTAAGGTACAGCCAATCATTATAACTAACAAACTAATACAGATGGTTGGTAAGGTACAGCCAACATTAATAACTGACTAATAGGCCTAATGATAGTCGGTAAGGTACAGCCAACCATTAAAGGAGTAGTTCACCCCCAAAATTACTTTTTTTCTATTGATTACTCACGCCATGGAGACTTGAGTTCAACAATATTGTATTGTATTTGGCGCATTCCAGTAGGACAAAAAAATGATTATAGTCAAATTTACCCCCATTGATTCCGGATGGGGACCTAAATGCATTTGGGTCCCCATCCGCAATCAATGGGGGTAAATGTATTGTAATCAAATCATTGTCTTAGGAATGCGACAAAACACAAAAATAGGCTATTATTGAAGTCTCCATTGCGTGAGTAATCAATAGAAAAAAGTCATTTTGGGGGTGAACTACTCCTTTAATAACTAACTAATAATAACAAACACCAGTCCGTTCACCCCAAATCCTTTTCGCCTCGGGCGAACGGCATGGTCTCTGCCTGGTGTTCCTAAATGTAACCTCTGTAAAACTGCTAAACCTGACCTTGTTTCTAACCTGATTGATTGATTGATTGATTGATTGATTGATTGATTGATTGATTGAATAATGTATTAGAAGGTTGCATATAGGAGAAAGAACAGTTGTATGACAGTACAGTTCAATGGTAGAAGGTCAAATAAAAGGAGACCCCAGTAAGCTTGTTGGCTTATTTAGTAAGTGAAGTAAGTCCTTGATATAAAGTGGGGCCAAACCATGTAGTGCTTTGTTGGTTGTTAAAATACTTTTTTTTAAATCTATTCAGGACTTAATGGGCAGCCAGTGAAGTGTGTGTGAATGGGTGAATGTAATGAACAATCATTGTAAAGCGCCTTGGATAAAGGTATTATATAAATACACTATTTACCATTCATGTTGTGTTGTTTCTGTAGGTGTTCTGGCCCAGGCAGTGCTTAATTTGTCAATGAAAAGGTGGGGGATCCTGGGTTTTGTGTGCACACGCGCACATGCACGCACATGCACGCGTGCACGTACACCTGCACGCACATGCACGCGTGCATGCACACCCGGTGCACATTTTCCGAATACACCAAGTATAACATTATTGCGGAATCAACAGTAATATCTATAATAGGCCTATATTAAGTTATATTACTTTTTTTTAACCGGCAAAAGAAAATAGATGTGATCTGTTTAGCCAGCTCCTTTTAAAACAGAATCCAATTTATTGGAAAAATAAGTCTCCAATCAGTCATACAAACTTTATTTGACAGCTGTGATCAGTGCATTTACCAGACATTTAAACTGTCAGTAATTTTACCCCATGCTCTGTATGGTCTGCTCTTTCCCCTACACCCTACCCCTCAGAATAAAGGGATAGGGGTTTAAGTCAGTAGTGATTTACTGTGTTACCTTGTGTGATTTAAGTTAATAAATCACACAAGGATAGACCCCCTGTAGTAACTCTTGAGGACTCTGAGCAACCCCCTGTTGAAGACCCCTGCCTATATTATCCTGTCTTAAATAATAAATATTTTCTTTTCTGGATTCTGGCTAAAAAGTGTATTTTAGACATGAGGTGGGGGGCTCTAGCTGGGTGTTCCCACTATATTGGGCATTCAGCTGCTCCCTAAAACAGTCTGTTTCGTTGAGTACACGTCAAAGTGTAGTTTTATTTATTAACAGGGGAGAGGCTGAGCAGTGAGCACATAACGTTAACGACCAGAGCTCCAGTTTGTTTGGCTAACGTGAAGGCTAGGCTACGCTAACTGGCTAACAGCAACAGTCAGTGCTTGAGATTTGAATGTGCTGCGGGTGATATGCAAATGCTTTATCATAACGTGCACAAAACCGTGCTTTTATTGTCCACGCTCCGCTCCAGATTTAAAGCAATCGATTGCTTTTTAAATGTAAACGTCGCATGATCCACACATGTAAGCGTGCCGGGCTGCCTGGTAACAGGTCTGTCCCCCTCTCGGCTCCCGGCCGTTAGACAGCCTTCAGCACAGCCACAGCGCAGCGCAGCTGAATCTGATCCAGTCAACGGCCGCGTCATAACTGTGCGCAAGTTGCTGCGCTGACAGACCTACAAGCCATATTGCATCTCTGGTTGATATGGGTGGATAGCTTGTAGATCTGTTCTTTTTGTGCAGGGAAGGTCCCGGATCCTTGATTCCAAATCGAATAGGTGGCGGATCCAATCAAATAGGTCCCGGTCCGTAAAAGCAAGGTAGCGGAACAAGATCCGGCTTGTTCCGGCACAAATTAAGCACTGGGCCCAGGAGATCAGAAACCCCCAGGCCAACAGGACAGCGTACATCGCTGCCTCCTACGTCAAGTACTTGGAGTCAGCAGGAGCCAGAGTTGTACCCATAATGTAAGCTTTTAGTCTCCTTGGGTTTTTGTTTGGGTTTAGTTGGGCTTGAAATTGCAACCGTTTTGGTTGCAAATGCGGCTAACTGGTTACCATGGTAACCAACGGGGAAAAAAACTAAATTTCCCATGATGCCTTGCAAAAGACCACTTCTGGCAACCTCCGTTCGGGCATTCATGCTGGCTGCAGATTTTTTTTATCTCTGCTTCTTTTCGCCTGTTTGGTAAAAACGGCCTGTTTTCTATGGACCATAGACGGGTTTCTGGTCCACGTTACACTGATAAAACTAGATGCGTGCGCAGGGTCCGTACCAAAATTAGCCAATGAAACCAGCGCTCCCCAAAACAACAGGTTTGGGGATTGGACGGAATTGATTACATGATACAGTCAGCTGTGCATTTAGTCTCAATGTTTGTAAACAAGAAACCCGTCTATAGCTTAAAGGAGCTATAGTCAACTTTTTCTTGAAAAACGGATGCTAAAATAAAAATAACGTTTCGAAAATATTTTATAAAAACATAAGCTTCATATATGTGTTTCTATTCAAAAATGACCACAAAAAGCGTAAAATAATGATAAAATAATCATTTTGGCCATTGTCAGACCGACACTTTGTTTACATTCTAGTCCAGGGGTCTTCAACGTTTTCAGGCTGGGGACCCCCAAACTGATGGGGAGATGGAGCAGGGACCCCCTATCACCTCGTAGGGTGGGGGGGTCGGGGCTACGACATATTTTTTATTTTAAACATGTACAAGTTACAGCGAGCAGGGTGAGCCGTACCACTACCATTTCTAAACAAAGTTATAAACTGAGAACCAATGTCAATAATATCAACAATCTGTCAATTGCATAGTAATCATGTATTCAAGCTATTCAAAATGGATAGAATCGTGATTTATTTTTTTACATAAATGTGAAAAATGAAAAAATAATTTAAAAAAAAACATTTTTTGAAATCTTTTTCTTTTTTTTTTTTTGCAATAATTTCGCGGACCCCCTGCAGTACCTCCGCGGACCCCCTGGGGGTCGCGGACCCCCTGTTGAAGACCCCTGTTCTAGTCTATAGACTAGGATGTAAACAAAGTGTCGGCCCTACAATGAAAAAGTTGACTATAGCTCCTTTAACACACAGATCATCGCGGTTGTATTTTTTCTTCTCCGCGTGAAAGAAAAGACTGAAGTGTTTCCAGTTTTCCGTACTTTTACTTCTACTCCAATAACATCTCAGAGGAAAACATTGTTCTTTTTACTCCTCTACACAGGAAGGACACCTGCGACTTATAGTGGGCTGCGGCATATGTATTTTGTTTTTTATTTATTTTTTCAGATGGTGCGGCTTATAGTCCAGCAATTACGTCAGTTACTTTGTAGATCCTGATTATTATTACTAAAAATACATCAACCACGTCAGCCCTATATACATTTCAACATTTGAAAATAGCCGATTTACAAGTTCACAATGCGCTGGGATTCAACGCATTGCAAGCTTGTAGATCTGCTATTTTTTAAAGGATGTTTATACATCTCATTTGAAAACTTGTGAAACGGGACATTCTGTATGATGATTACTTTCTACTTTAAGTACATTTTAATGCCAATACTTTTGTACTTTTACTCAAGTAAAATGTAAATGTATTTATACATTGCAGTATTAATATTTTTAAGTAAAACGTTTGAGTACTTTTCCACCACTGGTTAATGTTAGACATGAAAAACATTGACACTATTGATTAGGCCTAAATGTTCACATGCAGTGCGTGTGCATGATTTTGATTAACACACGCACACGCGCGCACGCACACGCACAAACACACACACACACACACACACACACACACACACACACACACACACACACACACACACACACACACACACACACACACACACACACACACAGGCTGTTCAGTTGTAGTAAAGGTCAATCTCTTTATCTCCTTCACCGCTACCAGTTGTAGCAGTGTGAACTTTGCCTGTGTTTGTGCGTTGTGTTGTGTGATGGAATGAACTCAATACATTTCCAACAAAGTTGGCAGCAGACATTTACAGTCGAGACACGGGCACAGTCAGGACCAGCGCAGCTTCATAACAAATGTAAAACACAACATGAGTCTTCTTAGCAAAGGTCGAATTGGCAGAATTATTCTTATACTAAGGTAACAAATTAACGGTCGATTATCTCCCGATTAGGGAGTCTTACTGGTGTTATCTCCTCTGACCTTTGATAAGCAGACTGTTTCATTCACAGGGTGAATCAGACAGTGGAGCAGTACACCACTCTCTTCAACAACATCAATGGGTAATGTCTCTCTCTCTCTCTCTCTCTCTCTCTCTCTCTCTCTCTCTCTCTCTCTCTCTCTCTCTCTCTCTCTCTCTCTCTCTCTCTCTCTCTCTCTCTCTGCATATCTACACACACGCACGCGTGCGCACACGCACACACACACACACACACACACACACACACACACACACACACACACACACACACACACACACACACACAGCAATATTAATATATTAATGAGATTAAGAGATGTCCATTTTTGTTAAGAGATGTGCCTACTTTTGAAAAAGTAGGCACGAAATGTGTAAATTGTGGGCATGCTGAAAAGGCAGTATGTTCTACCAAATCTTTATAGGTCAAGTTTATTCTCCTCATAAAAATGACCAACAGTACAAAGGCAGGGCCTTTAGCCAATGAGGGAGCAGCGTTCTTGGTGACATCACCACCAACAAGTGCAACCTGATATAAATAACAACAACACCCACATGAAAACCTTGGTATTATGTTCTCCCAAATCTTTAGATACTAAAGTATAAAATGTATGAGTAAATAACAATTGTTATGCCCGTATATGTTGGAGTGCCTGTTGGGTAGATCTTTATGCCCGTATATGTTGGAGTGACTGTTCGAGCCCACACTGTTTCGTAGGAACAGTATTTCTAGTATATTATCTCATGTTGCTGCATTGTGTTTGTCTTCCCTCAGCATCCTCTACCCAGGAGGAGGAGCCAATCTCACCTCCTCTGGATACCAGAGAGCAGCACAGATCTTTTATGACCTGGCTTTAGAGGTACGTACAATCACAGGGCTTCACTGGTCTTTTATGACCCGGCTTTAGAGGTACGTACAACCACAGGGCTTCACTGGTCTTTTATGACCCGGCTTTAGAGGTACGTACAACCACAGGGCTTCACTGGTCTTTTATGAGCTGGCTTTAGAGGTACGTACAACCACAGGGCTTCACTGGTCTTTTATGACCTGACCTTAGTGGTACGTACAACCACAGGGCTTCACTGGCCATGTGCACGCGCCCATGTGCGCAACCAAATAATTTTGATGCTATATTAACACATTCTCAGGGGACCCCCTGGCCGGTGCGGTACCCTGCCTCCAAGGACCCCTGGGGGTCCCTGGACCTCACTTTGACAGCCACTGCCGTAGCTAAGCCTCAGTCACGTGACAATAAACCGTCCAATGACGTTATGTTTTATTTTCCAGGCTAACTCCAGAGGAGACTACTTCCCGGTGTGGGGAACGTGTCTGGGCTTCGAGGAGCTGACTTACATCACCAGCAGGAAACTGCTGCTGTCACGAACCAACACCAGTGGAGTGGCCTTACCGCTCAACTTCACTCCAGGTACTGTACTAAACCACTCACCATGTTTTACCACTCACCAACACCAGTGGAGTGGCCTTACCTCTCAACTTCACTCCAGGTACTGTACTAAACCACCACGTTTTACCACTCACCAACACCAGTGGAGTGGCCTTACCGCTCAACTTCACTCCAGGTACTGTACTAAACCACTCACCATGTTTTACCTCTCACCAACACCAGTGGAGTGGCCTTACCGCTCAACTTCACTCCAGGTACTGTACTAAACCACTCACCACGTTTTACCACTCACCAACACCAGTGGAGTGGCCTTACCGCTCAACTTCACTCCAGGTACTGTACTAAACCACCACGTTTTACCACTCACCAACACCAGTGGAGTGGCCTTACCTCTCAACTTCACTCCAGGTACTGTACTAAACCACTCACCACGTTTTACCTCTCACCAACACCAGCGGAATGGCCTTACCTCTCAACTTCACTCCAGGTACTAATCACTAGGGATGGGACGATATAAAAATGTCATATCACGATTATTGTGACAAATTAGATCGCGATTTACGATTATCGCAATCATCAAAATCTATTATCCTGGGGTGGAACATTTGCCAGAAAATAGCCGATCTACAAGCTCACAACGCGTTATCACGATAAATTAAATCTCCACGATACGATTATCGTGAGTGTTTTTTATCAAGATAAACAATAATATCGCTTACCGTCCCATCCATCCCTCACCTTCACTCCATGTTTTACCATTCACCTTCATTCACTACTACTAACCACTATGGATGGGACAATATGAAAATGCCACGATTATTGTGACAAAATAAATCGTGATTTACGATATTATCATGATAATCAACTCCATTATCCTGGGGCGGAACATTTGCCAAAAAATTGCCAATCTACAAGCTCACAACGTGTCGCGTTGCTATTATTTTTTGGCAAAGACATTTGATAGAGAGTGAAAAAAAAAGACTGTATCAAGTACGTATAGTATAAGTACCTTTTACCAATTATACTGGATATGCAGCTCAGCAAATAAAAGGTGAATTGATCGTAGTGCATGACGGAGGACGATATCACGATAATTTCAATCTCCACGATACGATTATTGTGAGTGTTATTTATCACGATAAACGATAATATCGCTTATCGCCCATCCCTACTAACCATTCACCTTCACTCCAGGTTTTACCACTCACCTTCACTCCAGGTTTTACCATTGTTGTAATGACCTCATGTTTCCCATGTCTTGTTCCCAGACTCCAAGCAGTCCAGGCTGTTCAAAGACTTCCCAGAAGACCTTCTGCAAGCTTTAGCTTCTGAGCCGCTGACAGAGAACACTCATATCTGGAGCCTTTCAGTGGAGGTACAAACACTACTAGTTATCACTAGTTAACACTTGTTAACAGAGAACACTCATATCTGGAGCCTTTCAGTGGAGGTACAAACACTACTAGTTATCACTAGTTAACACTAGTTAATAGAGAACACTCATATCTGGAGCCTTTCAGTGGAGGTACAAACACTACTAGTTATCACTAGTTAACACTAGTTAATAGAGAACACTCATATCTGGAGCCTTTCAGTGGAGGTACAAACACTACTAGTTATCACTAGTTAACACTAGTTAACAGAGAACTCTCATATCTGGAGCCTTTCAGTGGAGGTACAAACACTACTAGTTATCACTAGTTAACACTAGTTAACAGAGAACACTCATATCTGGAGCCTTTCAGTGGAGGTACAAACACTCACTACTAGTTATCACTACTTAACACTAGTTAACAGAGAACACTCATATCTGGAGCCTTTCAGTGGAGGTACAAACACTCACTACTAGTTATCACTAGTTAACACCAGTTAACAGAGAACACTCATATCTGGAGCCTTTCAGTGGAGGTACAAACACTACTAGTTATCACTAGTTAACACCAGTTAACAGAGAACACTCATATCTGGAGCCTTTCAGTGGAGGTACAAACACTCACTACTAGTTATCACTAGTTATCACTAGTTAACACTAGTTAACAGAGAACACTCATATCTGGAGCCTTTCAGTGGAGGTACAAACACTACTAGTTATCACTAGTTATCCCTAGTTAACACTAGTTAACAGAGAACACTCATATCTGGAGCCTTTCAGTGGAGGTACAAACACTCACTACTAGTTATCCCTAGTTAACACTAGTTAACAGAGAACACTCATATCTGGAGCCTTTCAGTGGAGGTACAAACACTACAAGTTAACACTAGTTAACACTAGTTAACAGAGAACACTCATATCTGGAGCCTTTCAGTGGAGGTACAAACACTCACTACTAGTTATCACTAGTTAACACCAGTTAACAGAGAACACTCATATCTGGAGCCTTTCAGTGGAGGTACAAACACTCACTACTAGTTATCACTAGTTAACACCAGTTAACAGAGAACACTCATATCTGGAGCCTTTCAGTGGAGGTACTCTACAAACACTCGCTACTAGTTATCACTAGTTAACACTAGTTAACAGAGAACACTCATATCTGGAGCCTTTCAGTGGAGGTACTCTACAAACACTCGCTACTAGTTATCACTAGTTAACACTAGTTAACAGAGAACACTCATATCTGGAGCCGTTCAGTGGAGGTACAAACACTCACTACTAGTTATCACTAGTTAACACCAGTTAACAGAGAACACTCATATCTGGAGCCTTTCAGTGGAGGTACTCTACAAACACTCACTACTAGTTATCACTAGTTAACACTAGTTAACAGAGAACACTCATATCTGGAGCCTTTCAGTGGAGGTACTCTACAAACACTCACTACTAGTTAACACTAGTTAATAGAGAACACTCATATCTGGAGCCTTTCAGTAGAGGTACTCTACAAACACTCACTACTAGTTAACACTAGTTAATAGAGAACACTCATATCTGGAGCCTTTCAGTGGAGGTACAAACACTCACTACTAGTTATCACTAGTTAACACTAGTTAACAGAGAACACTCATATCTGGAGCCTTTCAGTGGAGGTACAAACACTCATTACTGTCACTAGTTATCCATATACACTAGTTAACAGCAGTTATTACTGGTTAACACCTGTTAACAGAGGTTAACTGGAAGTGGTGTTTGTACCAGTGGAGGTATAAACACTCACTAGTTATCCTTCTAGTTTGTCTCATAAAAGCCCTTTAAGCCATTTAGACCTGAACGTAAATCTGATTTCAAAAGTCTTTGAAATCAGTGGTTCTCAAATGTTTTCATATCAAGGACCCCCAAAATTACATGTATTTGGCCCGCGGACCCTCCTCACAAAATATGTTGTTCCGGGGACCACCCAGAAGCAAATATTTGAGTTACAAATGCTTTTAAGAAGATATATCCAAAGACTTAGAAAATAGCAGATCTACAAGCTCACAGCGCTGTGAGCTTTTATATCTGCCATTTTTCAATAGTTAAATAATTTTAGGCCTAAAAATTGTTAAATAAGTTTACCTTACCATTGTTTGAGCCACTACTACACTGTAGTTAGTAGTGTACAAGCTAACGGGGGAAAGAAATATAATATGCTCTAGTTGCACATCAATAGTAGGCCTAATAGCAGTGCTGGGGGGGACGAAAGGTTCTCAACCAGTAATTGTGTCTAGTTTGTGGACTCAGTTTTAGTGACTTTTTATTGTGCTTTTTTCCAGAGTTTCAATAACGATGAAAAACTGAAGAGTTTTTACAGAATTCTGACCACAAATACAGACGGGAAACTGGAGTTTGTGTCGACGATGGAAGGTAAAGCAGTTGTTTTCTTACTTCACAAACACACGTTTTCATCCACGGCACCCCTGAATTACACTGTTACTGGAGCCTATACCTCACTGCACCTCACGTTAGTGTCACATTACGGTACATACATGTCATTCTTTCCCTCTAAAATACAGCCTGTCACTTGAGAGAATATCTGGTTCCATCATGCGCACTTGAAAATAACTTTATACATGACATTTAACCACTTGAACCTCAGTATCCTTATTCTGTGGGGAACATTCGCGACACGTGAGCTTGTAGATCTGCTATTTTTGGCAAAGAGATTTGGTGTAGATTGAAAAGGCACGCACCAAGTACAGTGCAATTCATAAGGGTCTAAGTGATATTGATACATTTCAAATATTATCACAGTATTGGCAAACATTGTGGAGAAACTCCTGTCTACAAGTTCACAACGCCTCACATTGCAAGGCATTGTGAGCTTGTAGTTCGGCCTTTTCACTAGACTGGTGTGAGGTACTAGTGGAGAAGAGATCCAGTAGAACTAAAGACCAGTACATTTATGTTTGGTTGTGCTCGGTTGTTTCACTCTGTAAATAGCCAATCTACAAGCTCACAACATGTCGCAGCAAGCTTGTAGATCGGTTATTTTCCGCATGCAACCAAGTGTAAAATCAGCCATTACGACGCCATCAAGGCACCACCAAAATACTTTTAGTCTACAAAATCGACTGTAGATTTAGTCGACTAAAATCATATGATATTTAGTCGACTGAAACTAGACAAAAACTAAAACATTTCAGATGACTAAAATATGACTAAAACTAAATGAAGTTTTACTCAAAAGACTATGACTAAAACAACATTTGCTGTCATAATGAACACTGCTACTCTCACAATCTCTCTCCTTACCTGTGGGCAGCGAACAACTTCCCCATCTACGCCACCCAGTGGCACCCGGAGAAGAACGCCTTTGAATGGACCCGTCCTTACATCCCCCACTCTCCCTCCGCCATCAAGACCACCTTCTACATGGCTGACTTCTTTGTCAACGAAGGTCTGAACAAACAGTACAGTCATATACATGGTAACCGGAAAGCTCGCCCCAAAACACACTTGACCCCATTATGGTCCACTTGCCCCCAGCGATTCTAGAAATAAGGTTACATTTAGGAATAAGGTTAGGTTTAAACATAGTTTTTCTGAGGTTACATTTAGGAGTAAGGTTAGGTTTGGACATAGATAGTTTTACTGAGGTTAAGTTTAGGAACAGAGGGTATGCGCGTGACATCATCATTATACCCGGAAGTTATGCGGGAACGCCTACTGAGTGGCACAAAAACTACTTTCTGGCTTTGACAGCCCATACATCCACACAGAAAAGTCCTATCTGATTGCGTTAAACAACATTAAACAGTGATGGGCAGTAGCGAGCTACAAGTAGCGACGCTACATAGCTTAACTACATTTCTCAGTAGCGTCACGGTAGCGCAGCTCCTTTTGAACCAGCGTAGCTGTAGCGTAGCGTAGCTATTTTTAGACCCCAGTAGTGACGTAGCGTGCAACAAACGCTACACGTTACTATCCCGGCGAAATTTTACTGCTAAATAAAGTTTGTGAGGAAAATAATTCCCAACAGATCCCCAAACATGTTGTTCTGCACAGCGCTGCTTTCACTTCATTTCAACGGACCTCCTCTGTGTTGAGAAGCGACAGCGACTAAAGCGAGACACTTCACGGGGTGAAGTGTCTAGAGGGATTTATGGCTCTTTGAAGTGAGACCGAGCCAAGGATCTGTCTCACTATGCGCTCTCTACTTCGCACTCTCTACTGCGTGAACGGGATCCCATCGTTCACTTCAAAGAGCCGTTCAAAAGATTCGATTCGTTCGCGAACGTCCCACCAACGTGTTCAGAGAACGTCTGAGAACAACTGACATACAAGCTCACATCGCGTTGCAAATGCCAACATTGTGAGCTTGTAGATCTCCGGGGGCGGAGCATAAATCAGGCTTCAGCCAGAGATGGACAGTACTCGACCCAAGTACTTGAGTAAGAGTACATTTACTCCAATCCACAGTAAACTCAGTCAAAATGTTACAAGAAAGAGTAAAAAAAAGTACTTGCTTTTAAATAAACATATGTATTCAAGAGTGCATACCGGTAAATGTTTTTAAAAATAAGCTACTTGAAGTACAAATAAAAGTAAAAGTACTCAAGTACATTTACTCAGTTACTGTCCACTGCTGGCTGCAGCTTATCAGCTGTTTCGACAGCACACAAGTCAGTACCCTCTTCTGTCCACAGCTAACTAATGACAGTGAAGTGGCAATTTAAGGACCTTTAGACATGTTTTAATACCCTAAAAAAATATAAATAAAAGACCAAAACTGCATCAAAAGTTATCATCTATAAAAACATTGGCCAAATTGACTATTATAGTAAAAGAGGCACAAATTGTGAAAATGGCAGATCTACAAGCTCCAAACGCCTTGTGTTCCGAGGCGTTGTGAGCTTGTAGATCTGCTATTTTCACAATATTTATCGGTGGAACAGAGTGAAACTAAATGTAATGCCTCAACTCCTAATTCCAATTGATTGTCAGGGTTTTTTGGGGGGGTCACAGCCTGAAAAGGTACACATTTAATTTAAAATCACACCCGTGTGAACTGAGCGGTGGTCGTGGGGAGGGGGGGGGGGGGTGCCTGTGTGTGTGTGTGTGTGTGTGTGTGTGTGTGTGTGTGTGTGTGTGTGTGTGTGTGTGTGTGTGTGTGTGTGTGAGAGAGAGAGTATTGCAGTTGATGCTCAGACTAGACTCAACATCACCCTCTCTGGTCACTGAGTGGTAGTTCAGGCTACATACACACACGGACGGACGGATACATACACGGATACACACACGGACACAAAAAGCCAGACATAAGGGCTTGTTTCCAGTTTTATAATAATCAATCGAACTGAGCATTTTTTGCCTGCCTATTTGTTTAGTGGAAAGTTGTACTTGATCATGAAGTTGATAAAAAAAAAAAAAAAAAGTAGCTTTGTTGTAGTTAGCTACTTTTGTCGTGTAGCTTGTAGCTTGCTTTGCTACATTTTCTGTGGGTAGCTTTGTTGTAGCTTAAGTTATATTTCATCAAGAGTAGCTTGTAGCTTAGCTTACTACATTTTCCAAGTAGCTTGCCCATCACTGACATTAAACAACGTTAAACTAAATTTTCCATTCACTTTATGAATGCACATACCCTCTATAATAGGGGTCTTCAACAGGGGGTCCACGACCACTAGGGGGTCCGTGGGGATACTGCAGGGGGTCCCCGAAACTGCTGGAGAAAAAATAAGTAATTTGTCTTGAAATATAAAAAACACGATTCTAGCTTGTATTCATGTTGTGTAATTGACAGATTGTTAGTGATATTGATAGTATTGACATTGGCTTTCAGTTAATTAAGGTATGTTTATAAATGGCGGTGGTACGGCCAATTGTACTTAAAAGTTAAAATAAAAGCATGAATATATTAATCAATTATTTTAATAGATAGTATTGAATGCACAATAACATGGTATGTTTATACACATGAAACACAATTTTATAAATAAATATACAATATGTTGTAGCCCCACCCTATGAGGTAGGGGGTCCCTGCTCCATCTCCCCTTCAGTTTGGGGGTCCCTGGCCTGAAAACATTGAAGACCCCTGCTCTATAAGGTTAGGTTTAGGCATAGGTTTACTTAGGTTAAGTTTATGAATAAGGTTAGGTTTAGACATAGTTTTACTGAGGTTAATGTTAAGGAATAAGGTTAGGTTTAGGAATGCATGGTTGCGACCGTTCCGAGGCTGCCGTAGTCCTATTTATCCCGGGGCGAGTGCGTTTTGGGCGATCTGTCTTGTCCCCATACATACTCAGGGTTAGGGTTAGGTGAGTAATAAAGTCATGTCATCATTTCCCTTCTTGGTTCTTGGTTTCCACAGCCAGGAAGAGTTTGCACAGGTTTTCCAGTCAGGATGAGGAGAAGAGCTCGCTGATTTACAACTTCAGTCCCGTCTACACCGGAGTCAACGACAAGTCCTCCTTTGAGCAGATCTATTACTTCCCTTCCACTCATTAAACCCATGTGGTTTCAGACGTTCATTTCCATCTCACTTCAATGAAAACTTCTTAATTCCTTATTTTTTTTTATTAGATTATTTATATGCTGCCTTAATTTATTGCAGATGATTGCACACGCTTTTGAGGGGGGAAAAGCTATTGCGTAAAAGAGCTGAGAACAAAATGCAGAAAATCCCATAGATGATGATGAGGTCTGTAGCCTTCAGAGGGGAACAGGGAAAGTGTCATTATAGATTTGAGCAAAGTTTCTTTCTGAAAATTCTAAAGATTTAATACATGGTTCTAAAAGTAATTTAAAAAGAAATCAGATATACAAGTTCACAGCGCATCACTTAGTGCCGCCCTGTGAGCTTTCAAGCTCACAGAAGAACTGGCACAAAACATTTTCAGATTGCGGGGGTCCGCTGCCAGGTACATACCATTTTGAGGGGTACTTTGTACGAAAGATCTTGAGAACTACTGATTTAGAACTAGAAGGCATTTGTAGACTTGGCATCAGGTGTTAATGTGTCTAAGAGGACCTACACCCTAAAATTTAGTTCAGTAAACTAGTGCAACGCTGCCCTCTACAGGTTGAAACCTTCAACTGCATTGCTGGCCACACCAGTGCTGCTGACAGTGGTATTATGCACCACCACTGTTGTTGTGTTGCTATAGAGCATCGCAGCGGAAGTGGATTCCTGGGGTCACTACGTCATTCCCCATTCATTTTCGCCATAGACTTTTACAAAAATATTTATAACAATTATGTTAAGCCTCGAACCAAGCCATCCAGGATGGAGGTGAATCATGACCATATAACCTTTGATCCTATGTGAAAACATATTTTAATATTACATTATTTGATATACTACATTTAACTCTCTTACTGCCACAGAATTTAACAAAAAGCTCCATCCACTGCCAGAGAATTGTCGCTCATCTTTGAAGGCCTACTGTAGAAAATTGGCTTTGACTATAAAGACAACAATTATATGGCAACGAAGAATAGAATGTCTACTTTGCAACAGAAAAAGATTTCGTGTCTTTATCATGTTCTATTCATTAGCTAGAAGCTGCTGAATATGGCCTAAAAAACAGCTCTTTGAGAACATAAAGCTGAGAAAAATGCATTTTTGTGAAGGAAACATTTTCAGGCAGAAATCTCTCTTTATCCTTTACTGTTGGCAGTAAAATCACACAGTAACATCACACCTGTGCTCAGTGGTTGTTTACAAACAAATTCAAAAAAATAAAAACAAGTGCTTTTTACACACTTTTAGTGTGTAAGAGAAGTAAGAGCAGTAGTAAGGAGCAGTGCAGAACATTGACACAGTGACATGAGATTCAGCCTGAATCCTGCTTCTGCTTTCAGGGTTCTTTTTAGGTTGAAGTACAGTACAAATGATTGATGAAAATGAAAATAAAATATAAAACAACATTTTAGACACTAGAACTCAATTGTAATACTGCAAATGGAAAAAGGTTGTGGCCTACCTGCACTTACACAGGCCTCAACCACTACATGTCTACAGAGTGTATAAGTGCGTGCGTGCGGGTGTGCGTGCGTGCGTGTTTGTGTGTGTGTGTGTGTGTGTGTGTGTGTGTGTGTGTGTGTGTGTGTGTGATTCAACCGTCTCAAGCAGGGAAACAGATTCTCCACAGTAGGGTTTCATATTGAAACAGTAACCTGTACCTGAATCACAGAGAATATAAGATTTTATCCCATATTTCACTGGTTTCTGTGGATTGTAGACCTTGAAATTTAGGCGCCCTTTGAATAAAAGTGTACCTATCAATGGAAATATCTTGGTTTGGTTTGTACAGTTCACGGATTTTGGAGATAATCTAGAACTGGGCGTATTTTGAACATCCTGTCACCACTCTTTGCATCTGGACCTGTGTTATCAGTTCCAGGTAGTCCACTGGATCTTGGGACTCTTGGCTCCATTCTGTTTCACTCCAGCCAGGCTCCTCCGGGTCTGCTGAACTCTGCACCCCTACACCTACCACGTACACGAGCCCATGGACGATCTGTAAATTATACAAATACATAATTACTACGAGTAAGCAGTGTTGTTTTTGACAGCAAATTTTGATTTTGTTTCAGTCGTAGTCTTTTGAATAAAATGTCTTTTAGTTTTAGTCTAGTTTTAGTTGACTGATCATCATAAGATTTTAGGTAACTAAATCTACAGTTGATTTAGTCGACTAAAATCTATTTTGGCAGGCCTTGATGGCATCGTAATGACTGATTTTACACTTGGTTGTGTGCTGAAAATAGCCGATCTACAAGCTCACAACGCGTCTGGTGCTAAGTCTGATTTACAGAAAAAAGGTGTTCTTTACCTATCCTTGTCCTTGGATGACCACGATGTGGCAATGAAGAAGTAGGCTGTGCTGCACTCGACTCTTCTGAAATCACAGTAGTAAAATATAAACTAGTAAACATGATGTACACAAAATGAAATCAATTATTTACACACCCAGCATGTCTCAGACAGGTCCATGACATTATGATGTAAATGATAAAAGCATTGAACAAACAGATAGCTGTATCTACTCTAAAATGCTATAGAATTATACAAAATGCATCAGTTTTTGTTTTCTCCTTACCTTCAAACGGTATAGACCTAAGAACACAAGGAGTCCCCGGCACCTCTCCATCCGACTCATCATCTAAAGCCAGGAAAATATCAAATAGTTTATATGTAAACAAATCAATTTACAATTTTGACATTAGCAAATATGAGTGACTTACAATAAGTTCATATGTAATACATAAAATGCAGATATAGTAAATAGTTACCATGCATTTACTGTCACAGTGAAATGCCCTTTATACCCTGTATGTATAATATATAAAATGTCACAATGCAACATAGCTCTGTTTACACAAAGCTGTACTCCCTCCAACTGTATATATGTTCCCCATTTTCAACAGTTTTTATTTGTAACACTTGCTTTGGCAATGTAAACGTATGTTTTCTCATGCCAATAAAGCTCCTTTGAATTGAATTGAAAGGCTACATCATCATCATCAGAGATGTAGACTAAAGAAACCTCTCCCTCTCTCACACACACGCATCGTACGCACGCACACACAAACTAAGCCAATAAATCCTAAATTCCCATCAAATAAAAAATCATAGTAGCTGTGCAGTGCACGCGCGTGATAGGAACTCCACGTGTGTCCTGTATAGCGACAAAAACAAACTCATGCACTTGGATCTTAACTCTATGCTTGGATCAAATTGCTGATCCGGTCCGGATACGGAAACAATTCTTGCATGTATGTGTACGTGTAAATAGCCGGATGCAGTAGGCGGGCTCTAGACCGGATCCCACTGGTTTATTCGCAATAGAGATCAATCAGACCATGGTCTGATTGACAAGCCTCGGCTTGAGCCTTGAGCCTGCAGGGCTTCATCACGGATGCGGTGGAAAGAACGCCTGAAGCGATTTTATCACACTAGAGGGTCGCGGCCCTGCGATTTTATCACATACAGTATACATGCACTGGATTTACGTCTTACCACTTTGGACTGTAGAATCATGGCATCTGTTCTCCGAGGGGTCTCGCGGAAGCCATTCTTCGTCTGTCTCTTCGCGGTGGCGGCGCGGCGGTGCATCGTCTCTGCTGCTGCGGCGATGTGAGCCCCTGTGCCGGGCGCGGATCCATCCTGCACGGGGGTCGAGCTCCGTCGGGATCGGTTTCCACAATATGAGGCTCTTATCCACTTTTGGACCCCGGTTCTTCGCGACTGGCACCATCTTCATCATCACGACCAACAGCACCAAGAAATGGAATCTTTGTATGTTCAATACCAACGGCTACAGTGATCTTTTTCTCTTCTTCTTCTTCATCATCATCATCATCATCATCATCACGACCACCACCACCATTCGCTGGTCCTGGGTCAACAACATGGGTAGGTTGTGTAATCCTAATTCTAACAAAAGTTTGTTTCTATCCGTGGATCTGCTGCTGGCTGCTGCCCCTCGGCCCGGGGGGGTTGGGTCGCGCTTCGGCGGCGGAATGATACCAGCAAGTTGAGGCTGAGTTGGCCAACTACTTGGCCTAATACATCTCAATATTCTAGTACTGCTAAATACTACTACCTACTACAATTACTATACTACTAATACTATAAAACAACTGATTTCCGACAAAATGATCGCTTTTACCAACGTTTCTCTCTCTCTCTCTCTCTCTCTCTACTAACAGTCCGATGAAAAAACAATATAGTCCCTCAATGCTAACAGCTAGGCAGGCTCAGAGTCGCTCTCTACTGGGCAGGCGGAGCCAGGACAGTCTGTTTACTTTTTTTTTTATGAAGGGTTTCCGGCTGTCCTCAAAACGACACCAACGACCAATTATGCATTCAAAAGTTGTGCAAGGACCGCTTTTATCATAATCCATAAAAAACATCAAACGAACGAACGGCCGTATCGGCACGGAAGTCTCTTGGGGATTGGGGCGAACAGGAACGTTCAAAGCAGTATAAGAGTTAATAACTACCCTTTGTTTAGCGATTTTCAAAATGTTCTTTTCATAGAAAAAAAGGTTATATGGTCATGATTCACCTCCATCCTGGATGGCTTGGTTCGAGGCTTAACATAATTGTTATAAATATTTTTGTAAAAGTCTATGGCGAAAATGAATGGGGAATGACGTAGTGACCCCAGGAATCAACTTCCGCTGCGATGCTCTATATAGATGTATGATGGTTGGCTTAACCTATTATTAAAACCTGAGGCGAGAGAGAGAGAGAGAGAGAGAGAAACGTTTTAACTGGAAGAGCTTAGGGTGTCAAATACAAGTAATAGAAATAACAATTATAAAATCAAATGTATTTGGCCACAAACCAATGCAAACATTTTTCAGATTTTTCAAAGAAAAAAAGAATAGGTCTACATGGCACTATGACCTTGTAAATTTGACCAGATATAAGATAATGCTTTTTGCTCAAAACTAAACTGATACAGATACTTTCCTGGTTTCTTGTGGGTTAAATGGTTTTCTGCTTATGTGTGCTGAACTCAGTAGGGGGAGTCATGAACGAGTCATGAGCCTGAACGCAAAGATCAAATATCATTTCCACACTTTGTATTTACATTTTTATAAATAAAATGTTCTCAAGCTGTTAATGGTCTCTCAATCTGTTCGACTGCTGACCGAACTTGATTTTTATATTGTCATTTTTCGGGACTTTTACTTGTACCAGAGTATTTCTAGATGGTGGAATTTTGAGTACTTCAAACTATACTAACAAATTATACTATTAAACAAAATATCAAATACTATAAGAAAGGGGCACAGATTGTGAAAATAGACAATCTATAAGCTCACACCGCAGGTCAAATATGATTCTTTGGGAGGGGTCACAGCCTTAAAAGGTTGAGAACGCTTGCTTTGGATAAAACAGTCATAGGCCAGTCAATCTAAGCTAAAAAAGGGCCTGACCCAAAAGAAATGGCAATAGTAATGGTTCAAGGTTTTTTATGATCCTTAGGGTCATCCAAATAACATATTAAAAGTTGTGAATTATATATTTAGTGGATAAAGGTAAATTCAGCGGGTTCAAGTTTGGGTCCATTCACTTACTATACAGGAAAAAAAAGACCCCCAAAAAATCTTCTTTAAGTAGCATGTGTGGGGTCTATCTAGGGGTTTTTCATGATTCTGAATCCATTGCAAGCATTTGTTTTGCACAAAAAACATTCCTTGGGCTAAAAACGGACCCATAGAACTATGGTTTAGTGATGAGTCATCACTTTTCTGGGGTCATCTCCGTTTCGTGGTGTCCGTTTTTAACCCGACAAATGTTTTTTGTGCAAAACAAATGCTTGCAATGGATTCAGGACCATGAAAAACCCCTAGTTAGACCCCTCACATGCTACTTAAAGAAGATTTTTTGGGGGGTATTTTTTTCCTGTATAATAAGTGAATGGACCCAAACTTGAATCCCCTAAATTTACCTTGATCCACTAAATATATAATTCACAACTTTTAATATGTTATTTGGTTGACCCTAAGGATCATAAAAGACCTTGAACCATTACTATTGCAATTTCTTTTGGGTCAAACCTTAGATTGACTAGCCTATCAAGAGAACGGTGGAAAAGTCCTCCAGACATTCACTGGCAACAAAGTCCACTGTCGTTTAAAAAAGAAAAAAAAGTTGAAGGACCACAAAAACAGGACAACCAGAAACGAGCAATCCAACATAAGTTCCAAAATGCTTTTTTTATGTACAAATAACACTCAAGATATTTTCTTCGTAATAAAAATGATACCGGTAGTTTTACATTTATACACACCAAGCTGTCGAGACTGGGCTCTCAATCTTACATTAAACATAGCCTAATTAATGCACATTCAGAATGTCAGAATTACAATGTGTTGGTGAGAAAAAACTATGCAGCAACTGAAGACAGTGTTGAGACTGATGCAATTGATTAGTTCTCCAACATGCACAGAAAAACAGACTAACGAGACCCCAAATAAATAAGAAACAATAAATGTAATGATAAATGCACTTTGTATGTATCTATTGATGTAAAAAGAGTGAAGCAAACTCTATTTTTCTCTATTTTCTTTTCTCACCCCATGGAGACTTGAAATCATGGAAATTGTTTTTGTTTTTGTCTCTCTGTGTCTCCATAGGGAACAAAGTAGGCTCCAAAAAA
Source organism: Nannobrachium achirus (assembly GCF_963921795.1). Lineage (NCBI taxonomy): Eukaryota > Metazoa > Chordata > Actinopteri > Myctophiformes > Myctophidae > Nannobrachium > Nannobrachium achirus. Next base: position 7,517,136 of record NC_137828.1, read on the forward strand.
ATGCTATTATGCGATCGCAGAATTTCCTGCATAATCAGCCAAATATTGCGCAACTTTCCCCAATTTCACAGCATAAAATCACAAAGAAAAAAAAACTACGAATATTTCATCACAAAATCAAAGATTTTTGCCCGCATAATCATTGATATAGTCCGAATAATCAAGGATTTCTTCCCTGCGTTTTTCTGGAGCGTCTACCATAGGCAACCACTGCTGGTCAATTAAATGATTGGCTTAGGAATGAGAGGAAAACAAAAAACTAATATTTTGGGGTTGAACTGTCCCTTTAAGCCTAATTATACAACCGCATTGCTCTTTGAAAACATCCCATTTCCGCTGAGTGGCACAGTCATTACGCTTAAGTATAAATTAGATTTGTATATAAAAAATATATTTATTATATATTCTATATAAATGTAATGTATAATGTATTACAGTAGTAAGGTAGTGCACAGAGGATGGGTTTTACAACAACATACAAACAGCAGCTCCTGCAGTCAGTAGTCTCGTGTGGCCAGACTGTGGACTTCCACCATTTGCAAAAATGCTCCCGTCATACAGTCTGGGGACACGGAGGTCTCACCCTACGGAGCTGTAGTTCCAGAATCTACAGATCAATCTAAAAAAAATTGAATATAGCGTAAAAAACATTGCAGATGCAAGAGCAGCCCAACTCATTGCTCACTGCTGAGGAAACTTCCCACTGGACTTCAAGCAACTCTGACTTCAGAAGGTCGACATTTCTCTATTATAAATCCTTGTTTTGAGTGGTCTTGTGTAATAGTGTAATATTTTGAAATATGGACTTTTGATATTCATAAGCTGTATGCCATAAAATTCAAAATGTTAGCAAAAAAAGGTTTGGAATAATTCAATGAATGTACAATGTATCTAGAATATATTAAAGTTTAAAAAAAAATATATATGAAAGTTTCAAGAAAATGTACTTTTACACAATATTCAATTGTTTTTAGATTGATTTGTATATAGCATTCAGAAGTTGTGGAATCGTTGTCTGGCTACGTGAGACTATGCAGTCAGTGGTGTGTGAATATAAATGAACTTTGAACCTTAGCTAACGTTCCATTTATGAGTATCTTAGAGACAATGAGGCATGCAGAGACTGTACAGTTTGGCCTGGGGGTCCTGGACCTCATCATGGGGTATTAACAGCAGTGGGGGGGGGGGGGGGGGGCAGACCGTCCAGGGGGAAGGTCATTCATAGAGTTCTCAAATTCTGCCCGAACCCAACCATACCTGACCCCATGTTTTCGGGCCAGGCCGGGGCGGGCCTAAAATGTATTCTCATTGGTCGGGCTGGGCCGTGCCTCGAGCTCAATGATTTATTTGTATTGTACTTATTATTACTTGCACCAACAGAGTGTGCAACTACTGCGTTCTGTGTTTCTGTCACGTATCTGTCTATGTTTACGCCCGTAGCCAATCAGGGACCAGCATTCTTGGTGACGTCACCATCAACAAGTGTGACCTGATATAAATAACAGTGGGCAAACAGATACTATTTGCTGTCACACTAGTGTAATAGGAGTGTAAGTGTAATAGTGTAATAGGGCAATTAGTTGTTTCCGCACGCCTTCTCACTTCTCGCCCTTCGGTTGCTTACTGATATAAATAACACTAGGCAAACAGATACGTGACAGATACACCCAACCCAGTACTTGTGCACTCTGCTGGCGCACTTGTAGGCCATACATGGCCTACAAGTGCACGAGACGCAAGTCGGCACCTCGACAGAGTCTAGTTAAAATTGTATTCAAATCTTGACCGAACCCGACCCGGTCCAACCCGGTCCATGACGTTTTTTTGGGCCAGGCCGGGGCAGGCCTAAAATGTATGCTCATTAGTCGGTCCGAGCAGGCCTCGGCTCGGCCCAGTTAGGGCCGGGACTTAATTTTCAGGCCCGTTGAGAACCCTTAAGACCTGTCCATAGTATCTACGAAATGTTCGGTGAGTTGTTCTCATTTGGTCTAATGCTTTTCCGAAGTCACGAGTGACGTCATATTGTAGTCGAACCGGACCTTTTCCAAAAGTTCAGTTTCGGTCAAAGTCTGGACAGGCCTTTAGTCATCCTCTTGTTTAGGAAATAATTTACAAATGTTTTACATAATTATTCTAGAATCTCTAGCCGTTAAAAGCTTGCGTGTCATCAGACAAGTCATTCAACATGTTATTTCACACACGTGGGGGGCTCTCAAAGCCAGGACATCTCGCTCCCAAAGTAAATAAGGCACATTGACAAAAACAAAAACAAGTTCCTTCTCTTGAAAACAGAAGAGGGTTTTAATAAAACGACCGTTGGAGCGTCTCAGAAAGAGAGAGCAGAGAGAGAACGGTAAAAACAAACGATCTGTGACATCTTTTCTCTCTCCATCGTCTGATTTCGTCGACACCGTTGTACATCGTTGAGGCTATGAGATGATCCATGAACCCATAATGATATTAAACCCAACTGAACCTTTTCAGTTTAATTTATTTACATCATGTGCTATTTTACACACCGTAAAAACAATATAGACACCAGCACGCTCCGACAGGTGTAGAGTTTGTCGCAACTTTTTTTTAAAAGAGCAACGTTTTCTTGTCGCGACACAGTCCTTGGAAAACAAAGTTTTAAATTGTGCTGCGCATAGAGTTTTACACAACACCATTGAGTTTGTGCTATCCACCTGTGTCCACAGGAATTTACTGTAGAATTATGTGTGGGACACATCCGGTAAGCGAATAGAAAACAGCTGAGAACAGCTGACATACAAGCTCACATTGCGTCGCAGATGAGACCGTTGTGAGCTTGTAGATCACACTGCCGACGCTGGAACTGCTGCCCACCTGCTGTGCAATGCATGATGGGACGTCAGAAACTTGTGGATAAAAGTTGTTCGCTCTCCTTGTGCGACTGAAAGACTCTCTTGTCTCTCTTCATCGCAGTGGCTGTGAGGAGCTTTGTCCGATCCGAACGGTCCTCTCAAACGGCCCCGGTGCGTTCTAGAAAGAACACCAACCACACACACATGGGAGGGAGGGAGTGTGTCGCCCTGAAACCCAGAACAGGAGGAGGAGAGAAGCAAGAGAGGAGGAGAAGAGAGACAGAAACTCCCAGGAGGAGTAAATATGCAGGAGTGAATCCAGGCTCTGCTCTGGAGGGCAGTCTCAGGGCAGTCTCAGGTTCAGCATGCTGGCATTGGGGGGACGGAGAGGAGTCCAGATGGAAGGGAAGGTTGGGAGGAACTGAGAAGGTTTCATACTGTGGACAAAGGGGTTCTAACGGCACACCTCAGCCTATAGACTGATTTTCTGAGCGTCGCCATGACTGCGATTTCAACCCTACGTACAACCCGGGAAACCAATACGAAACGCGCATGGCTTCCCGAGGCTGCATTGCTAACATTAGGAGTGAGAAGCTAACTGAAGGTTTCCATAACCTGCTGCACTGTTCTTTGAGGGAACAAAGTCCTTTAGGTTGATAGTTTTTATCTACTTCTGGCGAACATCTTTGTAACTCCTCGTCCAGCGTGTCAACAGACTAGAGTTGCACCGCAGCCATGGCTGACAGCGCCCTCTACAGGGGAGTGCTCAGGAAAGGTCTGGTGCGTCACAGGAGCGGAAACAGCAGTTTGCAGAGAGGAGAGAGAGAGACACTGGAGCTCGGACCATACAATTTTTATTACGTTTTTTTATTAAGTACAAAAAATAATGACGCTTCGATGCTACTGCATGACTCTGAGGAAATCATCAGACACTGTTTTTTTGTACTTAGCAGCTAAGTAAAAGGCTTTAATTGTACGAGCTGCTACGGTCTCTCTCTCTCCCTCTCCTCTGCGAAGTTTCATACTGTGTTGGATGACATCTGGCGTTGTGCTTGGACACAGAGGGCTCTATTTTGATTGTCTTAACTCCCAGCTCTTATGCTCATAACTTAAAGGCCTGTCCTTACTGTCTCCGACCACAGAACGTTTCGTCGGACAGGTCCTGTTCAACTAGAACATGGCGTCACTCACATCTTCAGACACGCATTACCCCGAATTTGAGTTCAGACCGCTGCACAACACGTCGGAATGTCGGAACTCTCCGATGAAACGTTCGATGGTCGGAGACAGTATGGACAGGCCTTTAAGACAATCAAAATACAGCCCAGAGGAGGTTACAGGGATTGCGTGGGGAGGGATTTGAGGGCCGGGCCAGACCAGACCAGGCTGGGCCAGAAGCGGACCGGATCGGGCCCAGAAGCGGACCATGGCGAGAGCGGGGCAAACGGAGCTAGCCCTCGTCCTCGTGGTCGTCCTCCTCCTCTAGCGCCCCCTGGAGGAGCTTGTTGTCCGGCAGCCTGAAGCACTCCTCGTAGAAGTTGACCAGAGACTGGCTGAGGTGCTGCCGCGTCGCCTCGCTGGGCAGGAAGTGACCCTGGTCTGGATAGATCTGAGGAGGAAGAGGAAGCACACAGACAGGAAGTAGATCTGAGGAGGAAGAACACAGACAGGAAGTAGATCTGGTCTGGGTAGATCTGAGGATAGTCTTGCGCGTGTTTCCTAAACCCACCAGGCTTGAGTTAAGACCCGCCTCGCGGAAACGCGAGGACTTCCAGGAGTGGCTGAAATCCTTGCCGGACACATGGAGGGTGGATAAAGTCAGACCTAATAAAGGCATGAAGACAATCTTAAAACTTGTACTGAGAAAAGCCTGCATTTGCACAATGCACAGCTAATAATGTGTCACTACAGTGCTCAAAATAAACTGTGAAACTTACTTTGTACTGTGCTTAAAAAAGGGAAAACTTTGTAACTTTGCTAAAGAGAAAAACGTACAGAGAAAGCTATTAATTTGTCACTACTGTGCTCAAAATAAAAACTCTTATTCATTATCAGTTAAATTGTTATAGTGTGGATAAGGCTTTGGGCGTATTATGCTGCATGAATTATTGTAATGGATCGGAAGGTAGTAGGTACAGTATTGCTTTGCACTTGAGTGAGCAGCACTAACGTTCATACACACTTTCATATAGATTATTGAGAGGAGCGTTTTCGCGAGGCGGGTCTTAACTCAATCCTGGTGGGTTGAGGCTACTACTCTCGCTTAGCCAGACTGTTGACTCCGCGATTTACAAATGCTCCCATCATACAGTCTGGGAGACGGAAGTTCTTATGATGAGTGCTCGGTTAAAGCGGAAGTGAAGCCTCCTCCTCACGTCTGTTTCATTATTAACAAGCTTGCTGCCAGGATTAAAATCGACTAATGTCTTCAACTGCCGCCATTTTCTTCTTTTACCTTTTAACATCGCGCACATTTATCCTAACATAAATACAAATCCTCTAAGCATATTTAGCTTGCTGCTTAGCAGAAATGACATTTTAAAATATATTCTGGGAGGTTGTTTATTCAAACGCATCCTAGATTCTGACAAGTCCCGGAAAATACGCGCTGTGATTGGCCAGTAGTCACTTAGAGTGGCAGCATGCCTTCCGCACTTCCACGCTCCCGTTTTTACAGGTCGCTCCAATGAACTGCAGCGGCGAACGAGGTAGATAGCTTTTTATGTAGAACTTGTTCGTTACTGTGGCCAGGGGGTGTGGCCAGGGGGCGTGGCCAGGGGGCGTGGCCGGGGTGAAAGCACTCACCTGTAAAGTGTAGTTGGCCTTGACGCTGATCAGCTGAGAGATGAACTTTGCTGTGTGCTGGAAATGGACCTTTTCTGTGGGAACACGTTTACAACACACATCACATACAGTACAGACACTGACATAATGCTGGAAGAGGTTCTGTAGAGAGAAATAACACTGATTGATATAATGCTTAGGTTCTGTATACCAGGGGTCTTCAACGTTTTCAGGCCAAGGACCCCTTAGTTGAGAGAGAGATGAACCTTATCATAGATTCCATATAGTTTCATTGTTTGACAGCACGACCCCTGCTGTAGAGAAATATGGTGTTAAAAATCCAAAAGTTCTCTCCTCACCATCGGCCGTGGGGTGGATGATGAGTAACTTCTTGTCCATGAACTGTGGTGCTCTGTGTGCCAGATCAGCCATCTGAGAAGTTACATCACATCAGAGAATCTGATCAGACGCTGTTTGGTTCTCCTTTAAATCAGTGGTTCTCAACCTTTTCAGGACCCACCAAAATTAATCATATGTGAACTGGGGATTTGAGTCTAGGATGTACAGGCTATGCTACACACACACATTTTGCTATGGCAAAACGCTGAGGAAAAAGGCTACAGACACACGACATATGACATCACTAGACAAACATGATGCTACGCACACACATTTTACTATGGCAAAACGCTGAGGAAAAAGGCTACGGACACACGCACAGCCACTTATAGGAGCGGTTTGCACCCCTCAATAATAATAATAATAATAATGATAATAATCATATCGTACCGTGTAGGCCCTGGTGTCAGGTTTAGGGAGTCCGAGGTATCTCTCAGAAAATGCTGAGGCTGGAAGGAAACAGTTCAAATCAAAAGGTAAACATCAGGCTGTGGTTAAGTTAACATCAATGCAATTACATAGCAGTCAAACTGTTACTTTGCTCTTTTCTGATAACAGTATATACTCCCACAGCTCTCATCGACAAGAATTTAAAAGAAGCAGTTTGCTGAGAGCTACAGTATAACTAAAATGATACCATCACAGGCTGTCGTTCCAGTTTCAGAATCGTATTTTCTGTAGAGACAATTTTCACGCAATTCCAAAAGCCCTGTGTGCGTGCAAAATGGCAGATCTGTAAATTGACTATTCTCAAGTTGTCAAAATATATACTGTAGGTCTGAAGTGGTTTTGTAATAACAAAACAACAAGTCTTCAAAGTAGCTGGCGACTAAAGTATGCGTACGATATTTGCCTTTGAGATGTAGTGGAGTATTAAAGAGTATAATCATAAAAAAGGAAATGCTCCAGTAAAGTTTAAAAAGACCTCTTACCATATAACTGGAAGTCTGTGATGGGTGAGAGAACGGCTCCACATTTCACTGGAGACTCCTCAGCGGTCAGCAAGAGACTGGACACATAACCTCCATACACCTGAAACACACCAAAACCTTTTTAGTTTTTTTTAATGGCCAAGGGACGCATTTAGAGCTTGTAGATCTGCTAGTTTTTAATTTGAATCCTGAAAAGTACAAGTTTGGGACATATGAGGTTTCCACCCGACCAGACACATTGCACATATAATACTGTACACTGTTAGAGTTGTGGTTTACCTCTACATAACTACATTTAATTCCCTTTGATAAACGTGGGGTTAATTAAGACTCTTCTTACCTTTCCGAAAACGCCAATTCTGCTTTTGTCGATGTAGGGTTCCTTTGAGATAAAACTGTAAAGGAAGTCAAAATGAAGAGGTTAGAGTCATAGCAAGAACATTGTAATGTCTGTGTATACGTATACTGTACATACTGTACATACTGTACTTTGACACGGCTCATTAACCATTAAAATCAGGGGCCTCTAATAATTCCCAAGTGTTCATTCCTCCTGCCAACTGTTGTTAGTAGTAAAGCACAAGTGCCACAAGGGGGCAGTGTGGCTACATGTTTCTATCATGTGGGACATAATCAAGTGTCATCCAAGTGAAGGACTGTGCTTTCAGCTCTACTAATGGGTGAGTGAAATTAATAAATAAAACCTTATATGTCGGTGATAGTCTGTTGCATTTTGGTTTATTTATTTATAGCCTAATTATAATGTAAATGAGCTGGCTTCCATCAGTCAGTTTTAGTGTGACTTTTCACCTGATGCAGAGATGTCAAGATCCCTCTCCCACCTCGTTAACCTTGCAACTACAAACATTTCTCTTTGTAGCCTCTTTGTATCCTATTGGCCATCATTCTTAGTCTTGGAATAATGGCCAATATAGGCTACAAAGAAAAAGGTAAATTATTTTCATTTTTACATGGTAATGAGAACGTATTGCTTATTTTACTGTCCAATGACATGGGCCAAGTTTTTGTCAAGTCAAGTCAGGTCAAGTTTATTTATCTAGCACATTTAAAAACAACAACAGTTGACCCAAAGTGCTTTCCAGAGGCAAAAAGAACAACAGTTTACCAAGCAATATTACAGACATGTGAACCAAAGCAACACCAACAAAACAAGAAAAACAGATCAAGCAACACTAACACATAACATCAAACTAAAAGCAAGAGTAAAAAGGTGGGTCTTCAAATTAGATTTAAAATGTTCAATGCAGGGGCTAACTTTTATATGTAGTGGGAGATTGTTCCAAAGTATAGGGACATCTTGCGTAGTATTCGCATAAGACATCCAATGCAGCCTACTACATTTCTGGTGTGAAGTGGCACAACGTACCCCCACAAAAAGACCACCACAAAAATCGGTGTGCGTGCATAATATGCTCTCTGCACGGCCCTGGTGTGTGTACCTTAGCGCCTCCATGTGGTGTCTCTCCTCCATGACACCCAGCCTCCTCTGGTTGGTTCTAGTTCTAAAACCAGGTGTCAGAGTGTGATGTACCTTAGCGCCCCCTCTGGTCGTTCTCCTCCATGACACCCAGCCTCCTGTGGTTGGGTCTAGTTCTAAAAGCAGGTGTCAGAGTGTGATGTACCTTAGCACCCCCTCTGGTCGTTCTCCTCCATGACACCCAGCCTCCTCTGGTTGGTTCTAGTTCTAAAACCAGGTGTCAGAGTGTGATGTACCTTAGCGCCTCCATGTGGTCGTTCTCCTCCATGACACCCAGCCTCCTCTGGTTGGGTCTAGTTCTAAAAGCAGGTGTCAGAGTGTGATGTACCTTAGCGCCTCCATGTGGTCTCTCTCCTCCATGACACCCAGCCTCCTCTGGATGTGGTGCAGTAGGGTGGTGCCCTTGAAGCCACTCCCCCTGCCGTCCAAACGCAGCAGCACCGCCCCGAAGCTGCTCACCAGCACCGTGCTCCAGTCCAGTAGCCAGCGCTCCGACACCATCTGGCCACCGGGGGTGCCATCGCTACACACACAGAGCACGTACAGGCGGTGATTCTCAAAACGTAGTTAAAGTTATACCATGTAACTTTTTTTATAAAACAAATCTTAAAATTGTCCTAACTGTTAAATCGCACCCACTCCGTGAATTTCATCCCCTAAAGCCTTCTGTAAATATGTTTTCTATGATTCTGTCCGGGGACCGGGGTTTGCTATAGAGCTACTGACCACTAGTTGAGCAACTTACACAGTATAGCTTTAATGTCAAGGACCGCAGGTTTTATGTGCATTTGGCCTAGGACCCACATTTGATAAAGGTTTCTATCTCTGCTTTTCTACCCCAATCTACATTATCTAGAACTCTGAGAGTGTACAAATGGATCCTTATGTAATTCCTTTATATGACCTAGCAAGATCTGCTATTAAAAAAAAAGATCAAACCTCGGTTCGAAGTGAAGTGGTGGACAGATAAAACCTCTATTCTGAATGTATTTGTGGCTTACTACATATTTTAAACCCTGAAGGCCAAATTATCATGTGAAGCTTGACCAATCCTCAAAGTATCCATTCATCTAACCGGGAGGGACATCGACATTTTGCTTTTTGAAAAAGCCTATTCATTCTGGACTGATATTTTACACGTACGGGACAGGAAAAACCTGTTCATTCTGGTAACATACTTTGTGTTTCTGAAAAACCCTGTTCATTCTGGACTGAGATCACCATATATGGTAATTAAACGGACATTCTGTGGGACAGGAAAAACCTGTTCATTCTGGCCTGGAGTGACCATATATGGACATAAGGTAACATACTTTGTGTTTTTGAAAAACCCTGTTCATTCTGGACTGAGATCACCATATATGGTAATTAAACGGACATTCTGTTTTTGAAAAAGCCTGTTCATTCTGGACTGAAATGACCATATATGGGCGTGATACACACAAAGCCATTCATTGGAAGCGGTTTTCACCGCTTCAAAAACATGAAATCTTTTACTAATCTTTTAAGATGTTGTCCAAAAAGTCCATGCTGTATTGATGTGTTACCATAGAAGCGATAACAGGCAAACGTTGACCAAAATAATTAATGCAGGGGTTTAACAGTAAATGACTGGCATTCGCAGCCCAACGCTTGACATGAAAACATTTTGCGATTCAAAACCAAAGCATTCCATGTGTGATCGTGTGTGTGTCGTTTTCGTTGTGTGTGCACATTGATGATCCAATGAGACAATGCGAGACACCATGCAATGTGGTCATACTTACACCAGGAGGAGCAGTGGGTAATGCGACGTCTCCACGAAGCCTGCAGGTTTGATGATCTGCATGGTCAGAGCTGTAACACAACCACAGGAGAGAAGTTACACACACAGTGGTGGAAGAAGAATATTTTTTAACTTAAGTAAAAGTATCCCTATTGCAATGTTCGAAAGTAGAAGTCCCGTATTCAAAATGTACTTGAGTAAAAGTACAAACGCTACGATTTTATACACAGGCTATAAGCTCACAACGCGTCACATGGCGACACACTGTGAGCTTGTAGGTCTGGCAGAACAGTGCGCTTGGTGATCAGAGTGAGGCAGACTCCCTCTGGTGTACCATAGTCGTCCATGTGAAGCTCCTTGAACTATCGTATCAGCATCAAAATATACTTGAAGTTCTTCTTCTTGTCGTGTCCACAAGACAGTCAGTTACATGGCTTGTCTAGTCTAGATGTGGTTCAGACAGTCACTTACATGGCTTGTCTATAGATGTGGTTCAGCCACAACTGAACACATTGCTGTCCCTTCTCATTGAACTCTGCAGTCTGTAGATCTGCTATTTTCAGAGTGCAACACCAGAGCGGAACCAAACATAAAATGACTTCCATTTTAGTTCTACTGGATTTCTTCTCCACTAGTCCCTTTCTAACATTTAGTCTATTTTTTATTTGTAGACAAAATTGGGCATCATAGCTTAGTTTTTATTTTGTTTTCATTCAGTTTTCGTCAGTTAAAAAACGGTAGTCGGAGAAAAATGTAGTCATAGTTTTAGTGGACAGAATCCACCCTGCACCCTGACTCCACCCTGCTCTGGCGTACCGTAGTCGTCCATGTGAAGCTCCTTGAACTCCACCCTGGGCATCTGCATGTTGTCAAGAGTCATCCTCAGCTCCTCGTTGCTTTCCAGCTCGTAAAGCTCTGAGAAAACACAGCAGAACAGAGCAGAAAACCATCATTAAAGCTCTGTGAAAACACAATGGATGAGAGCAGAAAACCATCATTAAAGCTCTGTGGAAACACAGCAGAACAGACCCCACACCCATCTTCTTCTTCTTCTATCCCATAACCCCGGAGGGTCGTTGAGGCACCACAGACGATCTGTTGACCAGCTCTCTCCATCCCTCTCTGTCCTCGCCAGCTCTCATGCCTCACTGAGTTTCAAGTGAGTCCATTCTCCCATGTTATCTTCCCATCTTTTCTTTTGCCTCCCTCGTCTCCTGCCACCTTGTACGTTGTCTTGCAGGATGGTCTTTGCAAGGCCTGAGGATCTAGTGATGTGTCCGTACCACCTCAGTTTCCGCTTCATGACAGTGGAGAGCAGGTCACACTTTATGTCCACGCTTGTGTTGTTTTGCTTAACTCTTTCACAGCCATCGACGAGTATGTTATCGTCAAATCGGGCAAAGGTCCACAGTGTCAAATACGAGCGCTCGTCAAAGCCTTATTTGGGCATGGAATCGATAAATGGCGATTGTCCGCAGTCTGTGAGTGATCGCAGCATCACCGAAGAGGAGTGTAGCCAAAAATCATGTGATCAAAACAAAACCAAGATGGTTTTCTCTGGTTCGTGCTACTTTTTTGAGAAGTTCTATATGCATACTGTAACACATTTACTTACCAACTTCTCTCTGTTTGGAAAGTGTCCCTTACCCCTGTATCAATCTAGTTTACCATGTTGAGAGTTACATATTTTAGTCATCTATTATTCTGCAGTGGAGCAATAATGTACAATTTGAGACACCGTACATGTAATATATTTTATTGTCTGTACTGTATTTTTATTACTAGAAGCTCGGCCGCCCGAAGGGCGGCCGAGCGTCTAGTCGGCGACCTGGCCAACTCGGGAACAATGTAAATAGGGAATGAATGCCCCACCCTTTAATGCAAACCCCATTATACCTGTTGTCATAGGATCCGTTTTGACCATCTGTTTGCGTGTGTCCATTTATGCCCATATATGGAGAGATATGTCTGTCTATGTCCATTTTCTGCCCATATATGGAGATCTCTGTAGGACCTGGTTTGACCATCTGTTTGCCTGTGCCCATTTATGCCCATATATGGAGTTTGCGACCTGGCCAACTCGGGAACGATGTAAATTAGGGAATGAATGCCCCACCCTTTAATGCAAACCCCATTATATGGAGATCTCTGTATCTGTCTGTGTCCCTTTTATGCCCATATACTCTATCTGTGTCCATCTTTTATGCCCATATGCCCATATATGGAGATCTCTGTATCTGCCCATATGCCCATGCCCATATATGGAGATCTCAGTCTGTGTCCCTTTTATGCCCATATATCTGCGTCCATTTTATGCCCATATGCCCATATATGGAGATCTCTGTATCTGCCCATATGCCCATTCTCTGTATCAGTCTGTGTCCCTTTTATGCCCATATACGGAGATATCTGTCATGGAGATCTCAGTCTGTGTCCCTTTTATGCCCATATATCTGTCTGTGTCCCTTTTATGCCCATATACGGATGCAAACCCCATTATATGGAGATCTCTGTATCTGTCTGTGTCCCTTTTATGCCCATATACTCTATCTGTGTCCATCTTTTATGCCCATATGCCCATATATGGAGATCTCTGTATCTGCCCATATATGGAGATCTCAGTCTGTGTCCCTTTTATGCCCATATATCTGCGTCCATTTTATGCCCATATGCCCATATATGGAGATCTCTGTATCTGCCCATATGCCCATTCTCTGTATCAGTCTGTGTCCCTTTTATGCCCATATACGGAGATATCTGTCATGGAGATCTCAGTCTGTGTCCCTTTTATGCCCATATATCTGTCTGTGTCCCTTTTATGCCCATATACGGAGATATATCTGTCTGTGTCCCTTTTATGCCCATATACAGAGATATCTGTCGGGTCGAGGCAAGGCCCCTGTATTGCCCATATATGGAGATCTCTGTATCTGCCCATATATGGAGATCTCAGTCTGTCGGGTCGAGGCTAGGCCCCTGTATCTGCCTGCAGTGATGTCACAATGACTCAGCGCTTGCGCCCGGCACTGCAGTGATGTCACAATGAGTCAGCGTTTGCGCCGATTTCCGCATAAGGAGATTCCGAACGTTTCGCGCCGGTTAGGGAAAACCGCGCGTCGGGTCGGGTCGAGGCCCGGCACTGCACTCCGTGCCGCGGCGGGGAACGTGCGTGCCGAATCTGAAGCCGGTGGGACGAACGGTTCTCAAGATACGCGGATTACAAACACACACGCAGAGACTTCTCGCATTTATAGATAGATAGATACTCATATGCCTTCTGTGCAGAAAAGAAACACCTAGCCCATTTGGCACTGGGTGGAAAATGGGTTACAAAATCTCTCTCTCTCTCTCTCTCTCTCTCTCTCTCTCTCTCTCTCTCTCTCTCTCTCTCTCTCTCTCTCTCTCTCTCTCTCTCTCTCTCTCTCTCTCACACACACACACACACACACACACACACACACACACACACACACACACACACACACACACACACATTCTCTCACACACACAGTAAATCTAATCATGGTGTACTGTATGCTCATATTTCCGGAGCGGGGAGTGGAGTCATAATTTCATCACAGACATCCTTTCCAAGGCAGTGATGTGATTAGTGGACTTGGCTGGCGGTCCCAGCATCACAGGTGGTCCCTGTGGTCCCAGCATCACAGGTGGTCCCTGTGTCCCCGTCACTGACACACACACACCTTACACACTGTCCCTCTGTCACTGACACACACACACCTTACACACTGTCCCATTGTGACCAGCTTCTATTCATATTTAACACGCCTTAATTGGACGTGACACAGAGCTCTTGTGCAACAAGCTGAAACGTCCCCACACAGAATACTCACTCTGTCTGTCCTGTGTGCTGTAGACTGAGACAAACGGAACATCCGGACCTGAGGGACATATAGAGACAGGAGACACATTAATATGGACTTGGTCTTTGTTAATGTTAGACACTACCAAATGCTAACCCACCCACTTCTATGCAAGCTATATTGTTGCCGATAAACTTTAGAGTAATTTGTCTTGGTTTAACTTGCGCACTCTTTAGCTTTCTAGGGCAGAACAGATGGGAGTTTATAAGGCCCTAAAGGCGGCATAGGCTGCAACGTGAAATGCTACTGATCCCAGGCTTCATTAATTGTAGGTGGACTGGGCACACTCTTGTATAGTGAGGTATAGGGCCTTCATTTACCAGGAAAACAACAAAAATAACAAAAAGCGAAATATAAAAAGTTTAAATATGGAGCTAGAAGGTTTAGTTTAACGTCTACCTTGACAGTGCAACAGGAAGTAGTTCATGTACCTTGACAGTGTAACAGTAGTCTCGCGTAGCCAGACAACTATTCCACAATCTCTGAATGCTATATAGAGTCTGGAACAGCAGCTCCCTAACGGCGAGTAATGGAAACGGGCATTACCGTTCAAGAAAATATATTTTAAAATGTCATTTCTGCTAAGCAGCAAGCTAAACATGCTTATATGATTTTTATTTATATAATGATAAATGTGTGCGATGTGAGACTGAAACGGAAGTGACGTGGGGGCTTCACTTCCGCTTTCATCTCGCACTCATTTTTATCTTTCTGCTTTGCCAGACTGTATGCTGGGAGCATTTGACCAAATCGCGGAGGCAACCGTCTGGCCACGCGAGACTAGTGTAACAGGAAGTAGCTCATGTACCTTGACAGTGTAACAGGAAGTAGTTCATGTACCTTGACAGTGTAACAGGAAGTAGTTCATGTACCTTGACAATGTAACAGGAAGTAGTTCATGTACCTCGACAGTGCAACAGGAAGTAGTTCATGTACCTTGACAGTGTAACAGGAAGTAGTTCATGTACCTTGACAATGTAACAGGAAGTAGTTCATGTACCTTGACAGTGCAACAGGAAGTAGTTCATGTACCTTGACAGTGCAACAGGAAGTAGCTCATGTTGGGACTGAAGGAACCGCTGACGTATCCACACAGCTCAGAGAAGTCACATGACACACAGCGACGGTTGAACGGCCCCACCGTGTCCGCACTGAGAGAGAGAGAGAGAGAGAGAGAGAGAGAGAGAGAGAGAGAGAGAGAGAGAGGAAGAGGGAGAGAGAGAGAGAGAGGGGGGTTAACGTACTAATTAATTTCTTCCATCACAGTGAACTAACTGTTCTGTCCATTTGCATCATACACAAAACTCTGCTGGAACCAAATATACAAAAGAAAGAAAGAAAGAAAGAAAGAAAGAAAGAAAGAAAGAAAGAAAGATTTACCTATAGAGATGCCTTCGCTTGGGGTCGTCTTCGGTGCTCAGGAAGTATCTGAGTTCAAACACACAGTAAACATTTAAACCATTAGTCTCTATACTGCCTCCCCCTGGCCAGCTGATAAACAATTAAACTCAGGAAAGATCTGAGTTCAAACACACAGTAAACATTTACATTTGATCCTGGTCTCTATACTGCCTCCCCCTGGTCAGCTGATGGAGGGGAAAGGAACTGGTTGGAATAACGCGTTACTTTCATGTTCTATGACGTTCTACCGGGGGAAATTAACTCCGTCAGTTGATAAGAAGTGGCCTGCTCACTCCTCATGCATTGGAGGAAGCATGAGCTCAGTTCAGTGCTCTCCCCAGGTAGAGGGAGAGCAGAGCCCAGGATTACAGTTTAGGCAATTGTTACTGGGTGAAAGGATTTAAAAAATTGATTCTCACATCAGCTTGGTGTCCTCGCTGTATGCTAGGATCTGGGTGACGTCCCAGTCTCCAGACGTGATGGACTGGAGGGTGTCTGTACTGCTGTTGGACTGAGGTAGAGAGAGGTAGAGACAGAGTGGGAGAGAGAGAGAGAGAGAGAGAGAGAGAGAGAGAGAGAAAATATGAATTATCTAGTTTGATGTGAAGAATAATGAAGAACAGTGTTGTAAATACAATTCTACATTTTTAAAACATCCTGTAACAAACTCTCCCGCTGCCATGGTGTCTTGTAGCTTTACAATTGTGTGTATTTTATTAATATAAACCATAGTGGCTTTATTTAACGATCTGCTCTACTGCTGGCTCCAGCAGCCAGAGTCATAAATCCTCCACTGGTGTGTGATCGATATAACTATTATGTTTAAGAAAACAAGGAAAGGTTATGACCAAAAAAGGTATTCAAAGTATGTCCTCCCGGTGAGGGCTTCTCACTGGCAGGTGAGTCAGTAGGATAAACAGTGTGTCCTCCCGTTGGGGGCTCCTCACTGGCAGGTGAGTCATTTGGATACGTAGGATACAACAGTACGTCCTCCCGGTGGGGGCTTCTCACTGGCAGGTGAGTCAGTAGGATACGTAGGATACAACAGTACGTCCTCCCGGTGGGGGCTTCTCACTGGCAGGTGAGTCAGTAGGATACAACAGTATGTCCTCCCGGAGGGGGCTCCTCACTGGCAGGTGAGTCAGTAGGATACGTAGGATACAACAGTACGTCCTCCCGGTGGGGGCTTCTCACTGGCAGGTGAGTCAGTAGGATACAACAGTATGTCCTCCCGGAGGGGGCTCCTCACTGGCAGTTGAGTCAGTAGGATACAACAGTGTGTCCTCCCGTTGGGGGCTCCTCACTGGCAGTCCAGTAACTTCCTTCTAGAACTATTGTGTTGTTGTGTTCTTCCAGACAGACCTTGTATGTCCAAAACCGTTTGTTTTGTATTTATCATTTTAAAAGATATTTAAAATAGTGACAATCTTTAATTTTACTCGTTTTGTGCGAGAGTCTTGTATGATGAAGCAGGGCTTTACTTTACGAAAAAAAAAAAAAAAATTACAAATTTGAAACTTGGAGACAGTGACAATATAATATTATCAATAGAAATGTGTCTCGTCAATTATTTGGGGGCCCACTTGCAATGTCCTCTCGGCCCAGTAGACCAGTAAGGGCCACCGGCCCGCAGGTTGAGAGCCACTGATCTAATAATTCATGTCTGGTGTCCCCTTCTCCACCTGTCCACAACGCAACTCATCTCCGTCCCTCACTGACTGTCCTGTCCCTCACTGACTGTCCTGTCCCCGACCCCTCGTGTCCCTGGTAATTAACCCTCAAATACCTAGTAGATTTTAACCACGTTAACCATTATTTTGTGCTTTAACTATTGAAAAATAGCAGATATAAGTCTTAATCTTAGTCTTTTGAATGACACACCATTTAGTTTTAGTCCTATTTCAGTTATCTGAAAATCAATCTTAGTCGGTTAATCTTAGTCAACAAAACTAACCCTGCTTACAGTCCAGCTGTGTACCTGTGAGATGGACATAGAGATATGATCTATAGAACCTACCTGTGAGATGGACATAGAGATATGGTGTATAGAACCTACCTGTGAGATGAACATAGAGATATGGTGTATAGAACATACCTGTGAGATGGACATAGAGATATGGTGTATAGAACCTACCTGATGGACATAGAGATATGGTGTATAGAACCTACCTGTGAGATGGACATAGAGATATGGTGTATAGAACATACCTGTGAGATGGACATAGAGATATGATCTATAGAACCTACCTGTGAGATGGACATAGAGATGTGGTAGAACTTCCCTCTTCCTCCCTGAGGGATGGCCCTGGTGAAGAACAGCCTCAGGCCGTCCTTGGAGAAGAGAGGCTCTTCATTCTGAACACAAAGAAAACTAAAGATTTGTATGCATTTAAACATGTGTGAAATGAGACCTCCTTTATGATGAGTAATTTTACTTTTGGTAAGTACATTTTCATGCCAATACTTAAGAACACAAATACCTTTCCTTAAGTAAAACATGTGAGTACTTGGTCCATCACTACACACATTAACAAACCAAAGGCATTATTTATCAGTGAGCCGTTTTAATGGGTTGAAACTACAGTACAGTATCATATGAATGTCACATGCTTTGAGCGTACGTAGCGTAGCGTACATCACACAACATGAACCATTCTCCTACCTGTCTGTGTAGCCAGCCTTCACTCTCATCCTCGTATTTCTGGAAAGAGAGAGCACACACGCACACGCACGCGCGCGCGCGCACGCGCACACACACGGCGGAGAGTCACAAAATCTCCGTGGCACCGAACAGCCGAATTAATGATTGGTACCCGCTCCCCCAAACCTCTGATTGACGTCATATTGTAGTTTGGACAGAGCCGAAACAAAATAAATTTGGCTCTAAAAGTGGAGTATGAATGGGCCCTTAATATACCTAGAAATTACAATAGTGAGTGACATTAGATAATGTTGTATTATGAGTTCACCTTGGTACAGACTCCAGTCGTTGCTCCACACAGTGTGAGCATGGAGATGTTCTGAGCTCTGTTCAGCCAGTTGATGGCTAGCTTTGTGCTGGAGGCCCATTTCACCATGGTCACATAGTACTCCCTGACACACACAGGGGAAGCAATGAACAGTCATTACAAGCTATATCATTGTGTCTCTGTAAGTACAACTGATATCTAGAGACCGGGACGTGAACAACCTCATGACCCACCCTATCCGGGGGTCCTCAGAATGATTGACAGATCACCCACCCTATCCGGGGGTCCTCAGGTTTCCTCATCTCGATGGTGTGCAGAGGACCGTTGAGGTTCACCACGAACAGACTGATGACAGGGTTCTCCTCACCCGCCTGGAGAAGATAGAGAGATAGAAAGGAGAAGAGCAGGACATGAGTGCTGTTTCTAAACACTACCTCTTGTCCATTGGTTGGAAAACATAGAAGAACATATCTGTAATAAATAATAATAATAATTAAAGCTGCAAGCAGCAATGACCGGGCCCTCGGAGATCTACCCACGTCACAAGGGGTAGCAGCCAATTAGCATTCGAATTTAAGAATCAGCATTAGCATTTGTTAGCATTAGCATGTGTTAGCATTAGCATTTGTTAACATTAGCATAAGCATTTTTTTACATTTGTTATTATTAGCATGTGTTAGCATTTGTTAGCATTAGCATGTGTTAGCATTAGCATTTGTTAGCATTAGCATGTGTTAGCATTAGCATTAGCATTAGCATTAGCATGTGTTAGCATTAGCATTAGCATTAGCATGTGTCAGTATTAGCATGTGTTAGCATTAGCATGTTAGCATTAGCATTTGTTAGCATTAGCATGTGTTAACATTAGCATTTGTTAACATTAGCATGTGTTAGCATTAGCATTAGCATTTGTTAGCATTAACATTAGCATGTGTTAGCATTAGCATTAGCATTAGCATGTGTCAGTATTAGCATGTGTTAGCATTAGCATGTTAGCATTAGCATTTGTTAGCATTAGCATGTGTTAGCATTAGCATTTGTTAGCATTAGCATGTGTTAACATTAGCATTAGCATGTTAGCATTAGCATTTGTTAGCATTAGCATTTGTTAGCATTAGCATGTAGCATTAGCATTTGTTAGCATTAACATGTGTTAGCATTAGCATGTTAGCATTAGCATTTGTTAGCATTATTATGTGTTAGCATTAGCATTTGTTAGCATTAGCATTAATTTAAAAAAAAAATTGAGAAAAAAAAATTTGAGAAAAAAAAAATTTGAGAAAAAAAAATTGAGAAAAAAAAATTTGAGAAAAAAAGAATTGAGAAAAAAAAAATTGAGAAAAAAAAATTGAGAAAAAAAAATTTGAGAAAAAAAAATTTTGAGAAAAAAAAATTTTTGAGAAAAAAAAAAATTTGAGAAAAAAAAAATTTAGAAAAAATTTTTTTTGAGAAAAAAAAATGTTATGACACCAGCCGCGAGTCTGTACGACAAACGGTTCATGAGTTATAGAGGCACTTCCTGTTTGGCGAAGGAAGCGTCAATTAAGGTTAAGGACTCTTAATCAAGTCATATGATACCAGCCACAACTCTGTACGATAAACGGTTGATGAGTAACAGCCAAAAAAAGGAACAATCAAGTATGGACCAATCAGAAGAGGGGGCACTTCCTGTTTGGTGAAGGAAGCTTGACCCTTCGCCACGGGCACGCCGTTTTACGAAAACTCACGATTCGCACAACTTTTCATCGTTAAGGTGTCTTGAGTATGCCGAGCGAACTTGAAGTTGATCCGATTAACCCCCTAGGAGGAGTTCGTTAAAGTGCGACACGTGAAAACGGCCAAAAATACACCAAAACGCCACTAATTAGTCAAAATGGCTGACTTCCTGTTTGGTTTCGGACGTGGCGCCGAGAGACTTTTTTGTGAGTCCGGACACGATACAGATGTGTACCGATTTTCGTACGTGTAGGTGAAACCGTATGGTGGGGCTTGAGGCACGAATTTTTGTAGGGGGCGCTGTTGCGCCATTAGGCCACGCCCCCTTTTATTTTTTTTTAAATACGTACATTTTCGCCACTTGTGATGTGTGTGCAAAGTTGCGCAACTTTTTGAGTACGTTTTGCGCCTCAAAAACGCGATTTACTTTCGGGAAAATAATAATAATAATCTTTGCAAATACAATAGGGTCCTCACACACTGTGTGTTCGGGCCCTAATAATCACCTCATAGTATAGCATACACAGCAGTACCCAATTCTCATACTCATCACTCTGTCAAACCATTAAAGAAAAATCGCACCTGTACGAAGTGCAAACACGACACACGTGCATATCTCCTTGTATGGGCCGTTCTGTCCGTGACATCAGTTACTTTATGTGTATTAGTACTAGTACTAGTAATAGTAATAGTAATAGTAATAGTAATAGTAATAGTACTACCTATGGCCGAGCGCGTTTGTCGCCTCTAGCCTTTCGTTGGATTGACGCCGTTGGGTACACTACAGTACCTCAGGGTAGTGGTACTCCTTCCCGGTAGGGTAAGGGATGCCAGTGAACATGGGTACCTTAGGGTACGGTAGGGTAAGGGATGCCAGTGAACATGGGTACCTTAGGGTACGGTAGGGTAAGGGATGCCAGTGAACATGGGTACCTTAGGGTACGGTAGGGTAAGGGATGCCAGTGAACATGGGTACCTTAGGGTAGGGTAAGGGATGCCAGTGAACATGGGTACCTTAGGGTACGGTAGGGTAAGGGATGCCAGTGAACATGGGTACCTTAGGGTAGGGTAAGGGATGCCAGTGAACATGGGTACCTTAGGGTAGGGTAAGGGATGCCAGTGAACATGGGTACCTTAGGGTACGGTAGGGTAAGGGATGCCAGTGAACATGGGTACCTTAGGGTAGTGGTACTCCTTCCCGGTAGGGTAAGGGATGCCAGTGAACATGGGCAGCTCCATCCTGGGCACCAAGGTGTCGTTGATGGTGGCGTAGGCCAGCCGCGCGCCGTCTGGGGACCACCAGTGGGCGATGTGGGACTGGAAGATCTCCTCTGAGAGGTAGAGCGAGAGAGAGAGAGAGAGAGAGAGAGAGAGAGAGAGAGAGAGAGAGAGACATTTTCAACAGTCATAAAGAAAGCACCCTGGGCAAGATATGACTTCCGGTTGGTTCTAGCTGAAGTGATGGAAGTGCTGCATTTGTGGTTGCGGGTCTGTTTACATTCCCCAGCGAAACAAACCTAAATAGATTGTAGCTCTTAACTCGCTCTTATTAGGTGTAACGTTGTCCGAATAGATGTTTTTGTTTGTAGCCTATATTGTTTATTGCGAGTGCAACCGACGGAGCGGGAGAAGTAGAACAATTTTTGTTCAGCTGGGAATGCGTTTGCAGGAACACCACACTGTGAAAAAAAGACAACTTCTGGTAAAATTCAGCCCCACCTCCTAGAACTCTCTCTGCTTCATATCTTGACCAGGCTTTTCTCTTGGCAGATGAGTAAGCCTGGCTACGAGAGGCTATAAAGAAAGTGTCGATGGATGTTCAAAGGAGAGCGTACTCAATTCATTACAATGGCTCACAGTCCAACATCAGAGGCAGAGTCACAGTGATTCCATGGCTGCAGGCCAGAACAACAGCCTTAACTCACCCACTGCATAGGACGAGTTTGACGAGCTATATTTATGGGTCCACTCTGCTTATAACGAATATGACGAGTTATCAATTAGCTTTAATAACTATAAAACAAAAAAGTATGATCGCCGATTCGCCGTCCATAGCGCTCTATGGAAGCTCTGCTATTCACAAAAAACGGATCTGGATGTTCCAGAACGGAAATGGGGGGGCGGGACAACGACGCCTGTATCCTGTCTGCCGAAATCCCATCCGGTTCAATGTTATGCAACATCAGCGTGGCGCTCAGTAGGTTTCGCTTTGAGCGATGGAAGGCTGTAGTGTTTTGTTGCTTACCGTGCCTGGATCGTATTGTGAATGCAATCGGTGAACCATCGCGCAATGGATTTGCGCGCGCGCCCACGTTAAAGGTAGGCAAAATCCTGGCGGTGTGGACCATTAGAAGGGTCTTAAAAATAGCGGTGGGTGAGTTAATGATGTGGATATGGATATACAGAACTTACTCAATATGCCCTTGTGGGAACACCGCCTATTCTGCAAATTACAACTGCTTATTACGGACGCCCACGCGGACACACAAAGTATACGTGAGCGCACACACACACACATACATTTAGTACATATACTGTATATCTCACTAAGAACACACAGGCACACTGAATGCTGAGACCATAAATCAGCACAGTTTTTAATCTCAACATGAGAGTATCGACCTAAAATAGATCCATTGCCAAGAAATTACCCCCCCCAAAAAAGCAATTCCTCACTACTATATAACTATGGAGTGCTTGTTGTGAACTTGATTATGTTTAGTTTTTTTCTATTGTGTTTTGTATGTGTGAATGTCAAGCTACACGCACGCACGCACGCACGCACACACACACACACACACACAAGAGTAAACAAACAGCACCTCTGTCAAAACAGTGAGTCATTCTCACATTATGCAAAAGATAAAAAAATAAAAATAATCTCACTGGGAATGTGTTTTGACAAGGAGCAAGGATCAACATCCCAACACACCTCCATTCATTATCAGTCTGTGGCGACATCAAAGACTGCATGACAAGTAGTTCTACTTATTGTTATTACCGCGCCACAAGCTACGTTTATATGGAGCGTGGCAATTAAAATTTCATTAATGTTGTTTATCTGTGAGACTGGAATGCAGGCTCGGGGGAATTAGCAGACATCAGCTACCGATTAGCATTCCATTAACTGTGTGCGCTCGGTGGAATGACTTGATGTGTTTGGTTATTCTAAAAGCCCTTCTGCAGGTTCATAATATGCATAGTATTTATTACATGTATATTCATACAGGTACATAACATGCATGTTATTTATTACATGCATATTCATACAGGTACATAACGTGCATGTTATTTATTACATGCATATTCATACAGGTACATAATGTGCATGTTATTTATTACATGCATATTCATACAGGTACATAATATGCATGTTATTTATTACATGCATATTCATACAGGTACATAATATGCATGTTATTTATTACATGCATATTCATACAGGTACATAATATGCATGTTATTTATTACATGCATATTCATACAGGTACATAATATGCATGTTATTTATTACATGCATATTCATACAGTTACATAATGTGCATGTTATTTATTACATGCATATTCATACAGGTACATAATGTGCATGTTATTTATTACATGCATATTCATACAGGTACATAATGTGCATGTTATTTATTACATGCATATTCATACAGGTACATAATGTGCATGTTATTTATTACATGCATATTCATACAGGTACATAATGTGCATGTTATTTATTACATGCATATTCATACAGGTACATAATGTGCATGTTATTTATTACATGCATATTCATACAGGTACATAATGTGCATGTTATTTATTACATGCATATTCATACAGGTACATAATGTGCATGTTATTTATTACATGCATATTCATACAGGTACATAATGTGCATGTTATTTATTACATGCATATTCATACAGGTACATAATATGCATGTTATTTATTACATGCATATTCATACAGGTACATAATGTGCATAGTATTTATTACATGTATATTCATACAGGTACATAACGTGCATGTTATTTATTACATGCATATTCATAGAGGTACATAACGTGCATGTTATTTATTACATGCATATTCATACAGGTACATAACGTGCATGTTATTTATTACATGCATATTCATACAGGTACATAATATGCATAGTATTTATTACATGCATATTCATACAGGTACATAACGTGCATGTTATTTATTACATGCATATTCATACAGGTACATAATATGCATGTTATTTATTACATGCATATTCATACAGGTACATAATGTGCATGTTATTTATTACATGCATATTCATACAGGTACATAATGTGCATGTTATTTATTACATGCATATTCATACAGGTACATAATATGCATGTTATTTATTACATGCATATTCATACAGGTACATAATATGCATGTTATTTATTACATGCATATTCATACAGGTACATAACATGCATGTTATTTATTACATGCATATTCACATGTGGTTCAGTGAACGCACTGCATTCCAGTGGTGGAAAGTACATTTACTTAAGTACTGTCTTTAGGTATTTTTAATTCTACTCCACTACATCTCAGATCCCCAAAAAATACTTTTACTTCACTACCATTATTTGGAAACTTTTAGTTACTAGTTGCTTTGTAGATTTTGATTATTATTTAAAAAAATCACACCCGTGTGAACTGAGCGGTGGTTTACCCCCCCCCCCCCCCCCCCCCCCTCCCCCCTTCCCCCTTCCTCCCTGTGTGTGTGTGTGTGTGTGTGTGTGCGTGCGTGTGTGTGTGTGTGTGTGCCTGGCCTGGCCTGGCCTGGCCTGAAAACAGCGCCCCTCCCTTAACATGTGTGGTCCTAAAAGGTACTACACCACAGGCTTGAGACTACATACAGACCCACCCACCCACATACACGGACACATACACGGATACACGGAGACACACACGGCCACGCTATGGAGACGGTGTGACCACCGCTCAAAAATAAGAAAAAAATAACATATTAAGTTGCAAACTTATTGTCTCACAAAGTAGACAATAAGGTAGTAGAACCTTATGTAACATGGTTAATAATGATTCCACAGACATCAATTGCATTGTGCTCTAGTTAAGAGTGTCTTTAGACAATGACGTTGTCTCGTTCACTTCCTATTCTCTCCCTGACAAAGAGAGAGGTAGGTTGTGTTTATTGTGCTCTGGAGATTATTTTATTTATTTTCTTATTTTCGTATGAATATATGAATACATTATGTACACAGAGATATTATGATATATAATGATGCTTTAGATAGTATTCTAATTTCACTGTATCTGCTCCATTTCCAGCCTGTGTTCAGATATACTGTATGTCCAAGAGAGCAGATCAGTGATTGCTTCATTTCTCTGTTTATCAGAATAAATTCACTGAGCTGAGAATCCTGGTCTGTGGACTGTGGTGCATTCTACAAAAGTTACACAACGCACGATCACGACTGTTACACTTATGTGAAGTAGAATTTAAGTAAACGACTCTGTGTGCACAAATACGGTCTGGAACACAGGCAGGTTTAATGACAAACAGTCATGAAAGGGGAGCTGCAACTTTGATTAAAATGACTGGTGTTGTATTTTATTTAATAACTGATTGATGGTTAATTGTGGGATTGTTAATGCGAGCAGTCAAGTTCACTTTGTATAATTATTCTCCTAATGTGGGTTCAATTAGGCCTATTGCATGTGTTGTTAACATTTCTCATGAGATTGGATTTAATTTGTGTTTAATGCATCATAAATAGACTATGTTGCATTTTTTCCTTTTCTTTTTTCTTTTTCTTTTCTCCCACAATGTTTGTAACCCATTTTTTTCACCCCGTGTCAATTATCTAATGTAATCCTGTGCGCTACACTCCCTCTGCCAACCTGGGGAGAGCAACGGACTGACCTCATGCTTCCTTCTATGCATGAGGAGTCCAAGCCGCTTCTTATCACCTGACAAGGGAGGCGTTTCCCCGACTGGACGTAGCGTGTGGAAGGAACACGTTATTCCAACCGGTTCCTTTCCCCTCCATCAGGCACCCCAGCTGGCCAGGGGGAGGCAGTATAGAGACCAGGCTTACTGCATTTGTGTGAGGGTATATCTACACTAGGGGACACAGGAAGAACATGCAAACGGGGAGATCATGCCAACCCCACCTAAGGTATAAGCACTGTGATGTATGTTGAGACAGAGACAGAGACAGAGACAGAGACAGAGACAGAGACAGAGACAGAGACAGAGACAGATAGTCTAGTCAGAGACAGAGAGAGAGTGTTAGTATGCAGCAGCCTCCCAGTGAGCTGAACAGACAGAGGAAGATGAAATGCTGTAGAAGGAATGGAGTCATGGGAGTCAAAGTGAAACTCTGTGAAGGACAAGCATCAGCATTCAGTGCAGTGGAATCAGCATCAGTGGTGGGGAAAATACGAACATGTTTTTATACTGAAGTGAAAGCATCAATACTGAAATGTAGAAACACTCTGTATAAAGTACGGTCACACCATGCTTTCATTCCTCCTATGAGGGCCCATTCTGCCAGCCAGTGAAAAATAGCAGATATACAAGCTCACAGCGCGGCACCAAGTGCTGCACAGAAAGCTTGTAGATCTAGTTTTGAAAAGAGAGAGAGATTGACAGTATGCGAGTCATTGCTCCCATACTGTCAATGTCACATTTTCTGTCTCATACAGATGTTTCTCCACATGTTTCTTTCTCTGTTTTGCATTTACATCTTTTATGGAGAATGGAGCGTATTTTTGCAGAAACCCACAAATGGCAAGAAACCTCTCCATTCCCATTGAAATGCAGAATCCACCTTCATAGATAGGTTTAAACTTTGAAGCTCATAAAAACAGCAGAAATAGCTGATCTACAAGCTCAATGTCCTGCCAATCCACTGGGAATCTGCTGTCTGGCCAATGTCAGGACGTGCACGTCTGTATCTCACGCAATCCTGTCCCTTTCCTTTCACCTCCCTCTCTCTCTCTCTCTCTCTCTCTCCCTCTCCCTCTCTCTCTCTCTCTCTCTCTCTCTCTCTCTCTCTCTCTCAGGTGAAACTGTCACAGACTCATCATCTCATCAGAGCTGCGTGGGTTCAATTATTCACGGGAAGCGAGGACATTACTGATGCATGAACCGCCGTGGCGGCGGTGACTGAAGTGACCGAGGGGATGAAAAGAAATGTGCCGACGGGACACGCCTGATGTCCCCACATGGACAGAGATAATGAGAAAAAGGGGGAGGGGTGGGGGGGAGGTGGGGGTTTTAATTAAGTTAGCACTTAATGAATTCTACTGGCATATGGATACTATTGTGAGGTAACAACCTGGAGAAGAGATCCAGTAGAACTAAAAGACAAGTCATTTTATGTTTGGCTGCACTCCAGTGTTGCGCTATGGAAATAGCAGATCTATCTAAGCTCACAACGCGTCGTATTGTGAGCTTGTAGATTGGCTATTTTCAGCATTCAACTTTAAATTAAAGTTTAAAATGTATTTAAAATGTATTTTCCTAATTTGAGAACCACTGCTATACTTCACCATACGATGAATAGTGGAAATAGAGAATAGATGATGGTTTGCATCGTGATGTGTGAGCTTGTAGATCTGCATTTCTTTTCCCCGATCAACGGCGTCCCTATTTTGGGGTATTTGGCAAAAAGTAAAGAGAAAAGTGGTTCAATGATGTCATCACACTGACATGATACACAGGAAGTAATTACTCTTAACATAAAGTTATTAACTCTGTATCGATGTTACAAGAGACCCGATTAATCACTTTCCAATCAATACAGAGAGTTAGTGAACCCCATGATTACCTGGACTTGTTTGGTTGCTATGCCAACCTGTATGTGAACCAGGGAAGCCAGTTTGGTTGCTATGCCAACCTGCATGCTAGCCAGGGAAGCCAGTTAATGATGTACGTTTGGTCGTTTGGTCGTTGCTGTCGCTCAGAAATCTCCTCTCTTCCTAATTCAGATTTGGATCCTGCTTTGAGAACCAATGGGCTGCTTTGTCTTGAGCGCTGTTGTCTCAAAAGATGCAAAAAATGTGCCTAATGTACAAGCTCACAACCGTGTTGTATATGTGCATTCATTTGATCCATTTCTGAATTTGTTTAAAGAGTGTCTGTGTTTTTGGAAGGCATGGTAGAGTCTGCCTCGGGCCTTAAGGGGTTAATGAGCACAATGGACGTGTGTTCAGCATGGGGTTAAAACCAAGAGGCCGAGAGACCCCTACTCTCTCTCTCTCACTCTCTCTCTTTCTCTCTCTCTCTCTCTCTCTCTCTCTCTCTCTCTCTCTCTCTCTCTCTCTCTCTCTGTGGGATGAGAGATTTATCTGGTCAATAAATGATGATAGTAATTCCCCAGCCCTTCAGCGCTGCATAAGGAGGAGTCAAGAGGCCAGACGACCTCAATATCACCCTGATTAATGTTCCACTGTGTCTCTGATCTCTGATCTTCACTGGGAGCACCCATTGTAACCCATTTTTCACCCGGTGCCAATTATCTAATGTAATCCTGGGTGCTGCACTCCCTCTGCCAACCTGGGGAGAGCAACGGACTGACCTCATGCTTCCTATCTATGCATGAGGAGTCCAAGACGCTTCTTTTCACCTGACAGGGGGGGAGTTTTCCCGGTTTGGACGTAGCACGTGGAAGGAACACGTTATTCCAACCAGTTCCTTTCCCCTCCATCAGGCACCCCGGCTGGCCAGGTTTTTTTTTTTTTTTTTTTTTTACTCTAGGACACTTTAGCATTGATGCATTGTCTTCAACAGGGGGTCTGGGACCCCTAGGGAGTCATTACAGGGGGCGCCAAATCTTTGTGTGATAATCTTTATTTTCTACACTTTTGAACCCATGCATCACTATTCTGAGGGGGACATTAGCCGATCTTTAAGTTCGTAGAGCGGCTTGTAACGCCTTTTTCTGAATCGCTCTCGGTCAAAACAGTGGATTTTTCAATCAGCCTTAAATATGGATTGCAAGGCTCAAACTGTCAAGTTTTTTTCCCCCTACAGAAGCACAGAAAGTGTGTCCATGTCCATGAACGACCGGGGGATCGATCGAAAAATAGAAAAAGATATTCTGTGACTGCTTTAAAGGATAAGGAAAAACAAAAGATATTTGGCAGTGGTTAGTAGTTTGTCGCAGTCCCAAGAAAGAGAAAAGAGAAAAGAGAAAAACAAAGACTAGGTCCATCCAGCCATCCTTATTCAACTGCTTATCTGGAAACGGGCCATAGGGGTAACAGTTCCAACTGAGACCTCCAGATTTCCTTATCCCGAGCAACTTCCTCCACTCCCTCAGGGAGTACACCGAGGCGTTCCCAAGCCAGTTTGGAGATATAATCCCTCCATCTGGTCTTAGGCCTGCCACGGTGAGGCCGTTGAAGATGACCTTACCTTCATACAGCCAATCAGAGAGGCCGTTGAAGATGACCTTACCTTCGTACAGCCAATCAGAGAGGCCGTTGAAGATGGTCCTCTCCTTGCCGGTGGACACCAGACGGATGGAGCGGCTCTCCACGGTGGAGCGGTAGTAGATGTTGTTCTCAAAGATGAAGATCTACAAGACCACAAGGAGAGAGAGAGAGAGAGAGAGAGAGAGAGAGAGAGAGCAGAGGATCAAACACATCGCAGGAGAATGAATTACAATCATACCAACAGACATCGGTGCACTGTAGAGTGACATTTAGGATCCTTTGTTTGTGTTAAGAGCCTTTAACGGTCTTGCACCTGCCTAAAGCCTAGTGTAGAACTTTTAGACCACTGTCACTCAGATCTGACAGTCAGTTGTACATGAAGACTCCAAGGTCTCATGATGCGAATAAATAAACACAGGGATTACGTTGACACAAACACACTGGAGCGATTTAACGTTGGTGCACGTGTTAACACTGTTTTCTTGTTGGACATGCGTTCGTAGCAGGTTATAATATGGGCTTTGGAGAGTCCTCTGACTCCTCTCTCCCCCTCTTCTAACCAGAACGGTGTTCCGCCGCGTAACCTTTGAAGAGAACGCAGTTCCGGCCCACTTTCATCCCTGGTTTAGACAGAGCCGAACCAAAATAAATTAATCTCTAAAAGTGGAGTATGCATCGGCCCTAACACGGTAAGGGACCAGCGACCGTGCCTTTGCTGTGTCAGCACCGAAGTTGTGGAACAAACTCCCTTTAAGGATCAAAGCGTTTTTCCAATGCTGACCATGTGAAGCGATTGAAGCGACTAGAAACAAATATCTATTCAGGTTTGATTGTACCATAACTGTGACTGAGGTGACTGAGTGACTGAGGTCTTGTTGTCATAGTCTAGTCTACTTTGTCTTGTCCTGACTCCTATGTTTGTTTCTTTTCTCTTTCTTCTGACTCCGACCCTGGTCAGCCTAATAACCGTATGGGGGATTTGCGCACTGCAAAATCCCTTAAATATGAAGCTATCTGATGTGGATTCCAGATAAGCTCAGTTGGAGATCAAACTATGAAGCTAACTGATGTGGATTCCAGATAAACTCAGTTGGTGATCAAACCAGCCTGCTTGTAGGCAGACGGGCCAAAACATCCCAGACGTCATCATTATTCACTGCAGAAGGTGCTCTTATGTAAAACCACCACTTCAATGTTTTCCTATATTTACTGAAGGCTACAACTGCAGTGGCAGAACAACTACTGCAGGCACAGCAGCATATGGAGAGCAACAAAATAGGAGCGAATAAACATCTTTCTATAATTAATTTGTAGCAGGAACATAGCTGCAGGGTGTCCATTCCAACTTCAACGCCCTGCTCGATACGTTGTAGCCTGTTGGGAGAAGCCATGCGGAGCTCGCTGGAAGTATGAAGGCCAGCTTCCTTATTAAGGAGAAAAGCACTCAACGCTTATGAGACGTGATGTAAAGTAACTAAGAACTTTTACTCCAGTACTGTACTTAAGTACTACTTTACTGGAGTATTTCCTATTTTCTGTACTTTTACTCCTACTACACTGACATCTCAGAGGCAAATGTAAAATGACTGTAATGCTATATTAACTCATTTAGTTGGGGACCCCCTGGAACCCCCCATCCCAAGGACCCCACAGTGAGAACCAATGGTCTCCTAAGTTCTAAGCTCAATACAACTTTCTAAGTTTGAAAATGCACAGCTTTTCTTATATGGCACCATTATGGTCTGTGCATGCATGCACATAGCATAGATAGAGAACTGGGTTAGTTAAAAAATCTTCCCTCTTACTGTGGGTGGGGGTGGGGGCTCTGTCATTGTTAATTTGTCTTAGGAGTTCGACCCCCGTGTTCTGTATGGTGTCATTTTGGTGCAGATGCTGTCTCAGTGTGGAGGACAATCTAGGACACAGAGCTGGCCCCGTTCTCATAGGGAACGCTGAGCACTGTTGAACGTTAGCAGGCTGTGTTTCTTATTCCCTTGAAATAGAATTCCGGAGAAGTGTTTTTTCTTACAGTAATCTCATGTTAGTCCATCCATTAACCAGTGTCAGAGACAAAAAGAAAGAAACAATAAAGTCCATTTCTAGCGAGTTAGCTTTGACCGGGGGGGAAACGGCAGTTCATCTCTTTATGGCAGTCCATTATTGACAACACACTGTGATATATCTCCACCATTATGAAGAAAAGACGTAAACAAGAAAAAGGAATCGTCGAGTGATACAAATAAGCGATTTACAACCCCAAATGGCTTATTTCCTATCTATCACTCACCCCATGGAGCGTTCCTAAACCAATAATTAGATGATTTTAAAGACCCTCATGTATCTGGTAGGAGGCACAAAGGAGTCTTTGTGTCTCTTACAGATGTAGCTTGTGAGCTAATAGCAGCCATACCTCTGGTGCTGCATTCAAACCTGGATAGTTCAACGGCGCGATTCCATACAAAGTGAATGCAAAGACGAGACAACGTGCAGCCGCGGGCAGCCCGAACAACGCAAACGCTCGCCTCTGTATCTTCGTCCCAGTTGGGAAAATCCATAGAGTATATATATAATAGGGCTGTTAAGTCTGACATCATTTTGTAGGCAGAGGCAAACCTTTGGGGCCAAAAGGCCCCAACTTTTTTTGTTTTTGTTTTACTATTTAAAAATATTTCTTCTCTTTGTTGTTGAAAGGAAAGTGGTAGAATTATACTTTAGCCGTTATTTTTGTCTCGGATCTGTTGAAATAGCGAGGGACAGATATTGACAATAAATCTGCTTGGAGGTCTGACTACAAAATGATGTCACGGCTTAAAAGCCCCATAGAGAGCGTACCAGCCCCGCCCCCAGCTATCATTTCAATATAAGTTGCTCAGTGGCGTTTGAAGCACCCGGTAGACTGCCGGAAGCATCTATATATTGCACGCTGATTGGTTAGCCAGAATTTGAGGCCAAAAATGTGATTGGCCGAGGCACTGAGCAGGCACACTAGGGTAAACATTAGCCTTAGCAGTTAGCATACGCACGCGCAGTAGCGTTTAACTCGGTTTAACTGCAGTTCCAAGTTTGACCACTAGGCTAATGGCTGCTTCAATGCTCTACCGCGGTTCTGGGGGCTTGGGAAAATCCAACTGAAGAGACCTTCGCCACTTGAATGCACCATGAGGGATTCACTACAGCAGTTTAACGGAAACACAAATGCATAATGCGTGTGCGTTGAGTGTGTAATGTCTGTGTGATTATTGTGAGTGTGTCAGTTTACACAGCAACTCTCTGTGGAGCAGACAGGTTGTCTGTTTATCCACTTATCTCTGTGTTCAGCCTGGCAGGGCTGACACGTGGCCGCACAGCTGTGTGTGTGTGTGTGTGTGTGTGTGTGTGTGTGTGTGTGTGTGTGTGTGCGTGCGTGCGTGCGTGCGTGCGTGCATGTGATTTGATGCAGACCACCAGGGCTTTGAGGAGAAGGTAAAACAGATGGTGATGCTTGTATGAATTCCACCTACGCTCCCTGATTATGTCAATGAGAAGACATGTCAGTGTTGCCAACCTGCTCACCGGGAGCAACTAGGGGTTCAGAGTCTTGCTCAAGGACTCTTCCACACTAAAGCCCTTTGCACACAGGCGCGTTTATCCGCACGGATAAAACGGACAATTTTTTTTTTTTTAAAGAAAACAATGATTTTCTACGACCTCATGCACACCGGATCCGAATTAGCCGTGCGTTTTTTTCTCGATCGAACCCAGTTCGATTTGTGCGTCTTGTCGCATGCGGTAAAAAACTCATCACTCCTTTTATGACTCCTTTTGGGATCCGCAGCTCGATTCCTCACAGCATTGCACACCAAATCCAATGCGTTTTATTCATGCAGCAAACAAAAAAAAACGCAACTGTCCTGTGTGCAAAGGGCTTAACTGTCCTGTGTGCAAAGGGCTTAACTCTGGGGGAGCCCGGGATCGAACTGGGAACCCTTCGGGAACTCTCCGTGATCTAAGACGGCAACTCTACCCCTGAACTGCCGCCCCCAATGGCAGTTGCATTGGTGTGCCTTAAAACAGTTTTGTTGTGAGGAGTTGTATTGGTGAGACATGGCCTTAAAACAGTTTTGTTGTGAGGAGTTGTGTTGGTATGACATGACCTTAAAACAGTTTTGTTTAACAGTTTGACTGCTGTCTCTGTAGCAGAACCAGGCGTTCACACACCAACTAACTCAGTCTGACGGCTATAAAAGGGCGACAGGCATTTCTTCTTAACAAATGGAGGGAAAGTCTCTGCCATATCAATCTACCGCCACCGCTAATTAATCCACTAATGAGATCACAGGTAATTAACAACATCGTAACCCGAGGTTTTTAATCACTCCCTGTCTGCGTCTGCTCTGGAAATCAGGAGAGAATTACAGCACATTTAAACGTTTCCTTTGTAATGTCCTTTTGTGTTACGTTTCCTATAGGATACTTCTTGAATTTAGCAAAACCCACATGAGTGACCCAGACTTTTGTTCTTACAATACCTGACGCCTTAGAATACTCATGTAAGCATTCCTGAAGATCTCCATGATATATACAAGGGATAATTGTCAGAGCACTGGTTGTTGTTGTCAAATAACCCCCTGACAGGATGATATTTTTCCGATTACATGGCTACTTAATCATTTTATTTTCATAAATTGACCCAAAAGTAACAACAGAACAAAGTCTTTCCTTGCTTTTCCTATCAAGACATGGCCCCAAACAGGGACACCACAAGGTTCTATGAGGTTAAATCTAATCTGTGGGCTTTATAAATATTTAACCAATGAAAAGAGGCTAAGTCTAGTCTGTGGGCTTCATAAATATTTAACCAATGACAAGCATTAACAAGAGCTTGTAAATAAATGATAACTACGTTGGTTAACCAGTGGGACCCATTGTTTCCCCTTCCATGTCCTTAAAAGTCAAGTTTTGGACTTACAAGGTTTTCCACAATAATACTTAAAGACAGGGTGTTGTGACAAGTACAAAACTATGACACCACCTCTTTAAAGGACATGTTTTAATTACAATCTAAAATATGAACCCTTGTTGTCAAAAAACAGTGTTTTGTTAATGAGCACTTTTTAAGCAGAAACCAGCGGTCATTGTGAGCTGGTATCCTTGCTATTGATGTACAGGTCGGTTCTCATCCAAGCCAGAAGAGAATAGGACATGCAATGTACTGTACGTGACCTGAAAGATGTTGAGAATGAATTCCACTTTATGGTTGATGTAACGCAAAAACTAAAACCTGAGCTATTCTGGGAAGACGAAGGCCAGAAGTTGGAGTGGTTGTTTAATTATGAAGTATTTAAGACGATACATTTTAGTTTCCAGAGCCTGGAGTAGAAGACAACCTCAGCTTTTCAAATACTGTGGGTTCAAGTCCTCCCTCCTGTTAAGTTGTGAGGCAATTTTTGGCAAAGAGCTTTGATGTAGAGGGGAAAAGGAGCAGACCAAGTAAAGAGTGAAAGGTCAAGTTAAGTATTGACATGATTCCAAAATACACTGCTGATGATTGTGCTGTCAAACAATGAAACTACATTGAATCTATGAGAAGCTTGTGGGGGTCCCTGCTTCATCTCTCTCTCTCTCTCTCGACTAAGGGGTCCTTGGCCTGAAAACGTTGAAGACTCCTGATGTACAGTATGAAGCTTGAGTGTTTGAGTTTGTTATTCAATCAATCAATCAATCAATCAATCAATCAATCAATCAATCAATCAATCCGTCAATCAATCATGTAGATTTCTTACCAGCTGTTGTCCTTTGGGTCCCCAGCCAGCGAACTGCAGCTGAGTGTTACGAACCTCCGGAGGGTTGAGGTTCCATGTTTCACTGAGGAGAGACAGACAGAGAGGGTTGAG
Source organism: Nannobrachium achirus (assembly GCF_963921795.1). Lineage (NCBI taxonomy): Eukaryota > Metazoa > Chordata > Actinopteri > Myctophiformes > Myctophidae > Nannobrachium > Nannobrachium achirus. The sequence goes on from NC_137828.1 coordinate 7,552,608, forward strand.
GGGAGACAACCATACTGATCAAATTGATCATACCAATCATACCAATCATAGCGATCATAGCAATCATACTGATCATAGAGGTGCACCAACCGAACAGACATCAAACCCCAGTGCATGCAATGGGAGGAGAAGCCGTTCAGAGCGCTTTGCTTGACCCAGTGGATGATGGGAAATTTAGATTTAGAAAAATCATGTATTCACTGGTATACCAAATTGACTTTTAATGCAAATAATGATAACAAATATTTAGATTAATTAAATACAAAGCCTCTAATTAATTCGAGGATTGTTATTATTTTCCCAACGCTAATAGTAATGCACACACGCACGCGCACACACGCGCCCGTGTGTGCGCGCACACACAAAGTAGAACAGAAAGGATGCTGAAGTTCAACAATACGGCAACAAAACTCCTTTGTAGCAGTTCTACATTCTACAAAAAAACAGAAGAAAGAGCGTAGTGTATATCCATAAATACTGTTGCTTTCTACTAATGACACTTTGCTCTTTATTTAGAAAAGAGCTGTGCTGAATCAGAGCTGCTGAATCAGAGCTGCTGTCTCTTGTTGGTCTGTTTGTGGATGAATGAGGTCATTACAAACTGCATGGATGGAGGTGCAGCTCCGCTCCCTCGCCACAAGGTGGCAGCACACAAACAGGTTTGAGCAGTGGGGCTGCTTCTCTGGTCTTTCTGTGTAAATGTACACACTGGTGGTAGCGTTGTACTCACGGGGTCTCCAGGCTGCAGATGATGTAGAAGGCAGTGTAGGAATACTGGTACACCTGGAAGATAAGGAGACACAGTGTGAGTTTTACAGTGTAGGAATACTGGTACACCTGGAAGATAGAGAGACACAGTGTGAGTTTTACAGTGTAGGAATACTGGTACACCTGGAAGATAGAGAGACACAGTGTGAGTTTTACAGTGTAGGAATACTGGTACACCTGGAAGATAGAGAGACACAGTGTGTTTTACAGTGTAGGAATACTGGTACACCTGGAAGATAGAGAGACACAGTGTGAGTTTTACAGTGTAGGAATACTGGTACACCTGGAAGATAGAGAGACACAGTGTGAGTTTTACAGTGTAGGAATACTGGTACACCTGGAAGATAGAGAGACACAGTGTGAGTTTTACAGTGTAGGAATACTGGTACACCTGGAAGATAGAGAGACACAGTGTGAGTTTTACAGTGTAGGAATACTGGTACACCTGGAAGATAAGGAGACACAGTGTGAGTTTTACACTGTAGGAATACTGGTACACCTGGAAGATAGAGAGACATAGTGTGAGTTTTACACTGTAGGAATACTGGTACACCTGGAAGATAGAGAGACACAGTGTGAGTTTTACAGTGTAGGAATACTGGTACACCTGGAAGATAAGGAGACACAGTGTGAGTTTTACACTGTAGGAATACTGGTACACCTGGAAGATAGAGAGACACAGTGTGAGTTTTACAGTGTAGGAATACTGGTACACCTGGAAGATAAGGAGACACAGTGTGAGTTTTACACTGTAGGAATACTGGTACACCTGGAAGATAGAGAGACACAGTGTGAGTTTTACACTGTAGGAATACTGGTACACCTGGAAGATAGAGAGACACAGTGTGAGTTTTACAGTGCAGGAATACTGGTACACCTGGAAGATAGAGAGACACAGTGTGAGTTTTACAGTGTAGGAATACTGGTACACCTGGAAGATAAGGAGACACAGTGTGAGTTTTACACTGTAGGAATACTGGTACACCTGGAAGATAGAGAGACACAGTGTTAGTTTTACAGTGTAGGAATACTGGTACACCTGGAAGATAGAGAGACACAGTGTGAGTTTTACAGTGCAGGAATACTGGTACACCTGGAAGATAGAGAGACATAGTGTGAGTTTTACACTGTAGGAATACTGGTACACCTGGAAGATGGAGAGACACAGTGTGAGTTTTACAGTGTAATACTGGTACACCTGGAAGATAAGGAGACACAGTGTTAGTTTTACACTGTAGGAATACTGGTACACCTGGAAGATGGAGAGACACAGTGTGAGTTTTACACTGTAGGAATACTGGTACACCTGGAAGATAGAGAGACACAGTGTGAGTTTTACACTGTAGGAATACTGGTACACCTGGAAGATGGAGAGACACAGTGTGAGTTTTACAGTGCAGGAATACTGGTAAAGAACCAGGGGCATAGTTCTGCCGATTTAAAACGACTCCAATACGGAAGTAAAACTTCCTATGATTGGCCGCTAGTTGCGCTGTCCCCCCCCCCTCTTCAAACTCGAAGACGTAGAAGCCGTTTTTCAGATTGTGTGAATCATGTGTTCATTCCATAAAACTATGACAAAAGATTTTCATCAACAACCTTTTAACACGGATGAAAACTAAATAAAAACTAAGCTACAGTATGATGTTTAAAACTAACATAAATATAACACTAAAAGGCTAGACTAAAATGTCAGGGAGGGACTAGTGGAGAAGAGATCCAGTAGAACTAAAAGACAAGTCATTTTATCCTTGGTTGCGCTCTGAAAACAGCAGAGCGTCTATGTTCAGCATGCAACCATGTGTAAAATCAGCCATTACCATGCCATCAAGGCCCATGAAAATGCATTTTTTTTGGTAGACTGAAAGATGACTGAAATATGAGTGAAATATGACTGAAACTAAATTAAGTTTTATTCAAGAGACTGTGACTAAAACTATTTTGCTGTCAAAATCACATGGTGAGAATGAATTATTCCCCTTCCCAGAGTGAAGATCAAATCAGCTGCATAAAAATAAAATAAAATCCTTTCCCAGGTAGAGAGCTGTGTTTAACTTGAGCGACAAGTTGATTACCACAGAAGTAAAAATGTCCAACACTCGCATGGGTGTAATTGCCAGGCACAGTAGTGAGCTTCCATCACTGGTATAATAACCACAGACTGCCTCTTATTCATTTCATTTGAGAGCTTTTAATAAATCTACAGTTGAGAGTGGATACTGTGAGTGGTTCTGTCCTGTGGGGAACGCAGTGTGTGGTCAGGCAGGCGCTCACAATTTAGAAGAGAAAGGAGTTCAATAGCATGACTTCAAAGCTATGCTTAAAAGATACGAGTGACTAGAAAATTGCCAAGTGTGGTTGCCTCGATCACAACGATGCTTCCGGGACCCGAGGAATCCTCTGGGAAACGACGTGCATTTTTGTTCAAAAACAAGCCACACTTGCAAACTGTAGATGCCAAACCATAGCCAATCAGGAATATGAAGAATCAGACAGACTATAGAGATAATGTGTGCCGATTTGCGTGATGTTTGGATAAAATCTGTAGGGGGTTGCGCCAATTCTTAGCCATCTGGCCAGTGATGTATATCGGACCAGTTACCCATATATTGAGAACCCTGGTACCCATATATGGAGATCCATGTACTGTATATGGTACATCCCTTCCTACAGCTAATACATGGAGATCCCTGTCTGAACCAGCCACACAGATATGGGCTGTCTTCCTCCATATATGGGCATTCCCATATGAAGTCCTGTTAGATATGGGCTTAATATTGATGGTCTACCTATGTTATTGTTTTTTCTAGATTGATATTCCAATGCATTTGTTATATTGTTGTTGATGTACTGACACATTATCTTGCTTATTATAGTGAAGATGTGCCGGTTTTCATAGTAAACTTGCGACATCGCAAAAAGTAAAAGCTGACTGCAAAGCTATGCTTACTTAAAAGTAACAAGTAACTAAAACTATTAAGGAGAATTTGGGGGAAATTGCCAAGTGTGGTTGCCTCGATCACACCCATGCTTTCGGGACCCGAGGAATCCTCCGGGAGACGTGTAAAATTTCACAGCAATCGGACGCTGTGTTTGTGCGTTCCATTTAGTTTAACACAGTGGTTCTCAAACACTTCAATGACCTTCATAACTGTGAGTTATGATGGCTGACATATTTTGCCTGTCACTCTGGCTAATTAAAACAAAGTAAACAATCAAACCTAACGTACACCTCTTCCATTATGTGACAGACATACATTAATCACTGCAGCGCAATCCAATTTCCACATGCAGGATCTGTTTCACCACCGCTAAGCTATAGCCAGGATACAGAGGAGCATCTATTCATTTTCCCATAGATATTTCCGAAATGATTTATACTAAATTATGTATAAGCGTGGAACCAAGCCATCCAGTCTCCTGTTGAACCATGACCACAAAACATTTGATCCTGGATCATTCTGGGATTTAATTAATATTGTATACTTTTTTTTAAATAGTAACTTTTTTTTATATATGTTTTACACAGAATCAAATATGTTATAGTCATGATTTATCAGGAGACTGGATGGCTTGGTTCCAGGCTTAAAACAGTTTTATATTCTGTAGGCCTAAATATTTTCTGAGATCTCTATGGGAAAAAAGAATGGGTTTTCCATCAGTGGCACCACACTCTATTGCTAGCCTGGGATCCAGCCAGTTAAAAGACACCTTCACCTCCAATACAAGCAGAACACTGCTGTTTGTATAGTTATATATAACTTATAGACGTTAATATAACTTTTTCAATCAGTTCTTACCGGAGCCACGTTGTAGGCTAGCAGAACATGCTTCATGTCTGGAGAGACCTGGTACCTGCTGGCCTTGTACATCTCCTGGAAGACAAGAGAAGAGACACCATGTTATTATACATCTCCTGGAAGACAAGAGACACCATGTTATTGTACATCTCCTGGAAGACAAGAGAAGAGACACCATGTTATTATACATCTCCTGGATGAGAAGAAGAGACACCATGTTATTGTACATCTCCTGGAAGAGAAGAGAAGAGACACCATGTTATTGTACATCTCCTGGATGAGAAGAAGAGACACCATGTTATTGTACATCTCCTGGAAGAGAAGAGACACCATGTTATTGTACATCTCCTGGAAGACAAGACAAGAGACACCATGTTATTGTACATCTCCTGGAAGACAAGACAAGAGACGCCATGTTATTGTACATCTCCTGGAAGACAAGGGAAGAGACACCATGTTATTGTACATCTCCTGGCAGACAAGAGAAGAGACACCATGTTATTGTACATCTCCTGGAAGACAAGAGAAGAGACACCATGTTATTGTACATCTCCTGGAAGACAAGAGAAGAGACACCATGTTATTGTACATCTCCTGGAAGACAAGAGAAGAGACACCATGTTATTGTACATCTCCTGGAAGACAAGAGACAGCATGTTATTGTTAGACAGACTTCTGGTATCTGCTGGATTTGTACATCTCTTCTGGAAGAGAAGAGAATAAGAGACAGCATCTTATTGTTAGACAGACGCCAGTTTCATCTGTTGACCTGTCCTACAATATAGTATCGTATAGTTTCAATGTACAGGTTATTGTGGGCTCACTGAAAGGGAGAACACATACCGGTATGTTATCCTCATTATTTATATATATTAAGGTTATTCTCCTCAAAACGCAGTACTATGACGTCAGAGTATGACGTCAGAGTACTGACGGTAGGCCAATCAGAGGCAGGACTCCCTCTTTCGAGCTTTACATGGTGTTCCATGCGAGCCCACTCTGTTTCGTAGGAATAGTATTTCTAGTTACCAGTAAGATGCCCTTAGGGAGAGACGCTGAAACAACACAGGCTGACACAGTATGCCCATATATGGACAAAGACCACCCACACTAGGCCTACTCCTCCAACAGTTTTTTTTTTCTGACACACTCAAGCCATCAAATCGACCGACTTCATCGGGAATGGTGTGCTTCCATTTTGCAAAGAGATGTCTCTTTATATTTATTTATTGGGGAATTAAAATTCCCTGTTGACTTTTTTTGCAACAAAGAGGACCCACAGTTTGACACACTACTCCTCCCACAGTTTTCATGGCACACAGTCAAGCCATATACAGTAGGCCTATATTATATATTTAAAGCAGACATTTTAAACTCAAATCTTTGCTTCTGGGGGGTCCCT